>NC_056745.1:510961822-511249322 GCF_019279795.1 Protopterus annectens
GCCTGCAAGTGTGCACTATCCATACATCTTACACATTCCTATTTCTCTCTCCACAGCCCCTGAAACTACTGCAGAGGAAGAGCTCAGTTGTGCCAACGACTACAACCATATCGGGACAACCTAGTATATGTACTGTATTACAGAGTTTGAACATCGCACTTTATGGTGTGAAACATGTCAGTCATGTGTCTGTTCCCATGATGTGAACAGACACAGAAGGATAGTGTGTCTTAAAGGGCAACTGGGTGCTTACATGTGCACCATGTAGTACAGTTCAGATTAAAATGTTAATCTGTTAGCTTTAGTTTTCTCCAGTACTAGTACCCTCTGTGCTAAGTTATATAGTTCAAAGATAGCAACATGACTGATTCTGTTACTGTATGTGATCATGCATGCTTTTATAGGATTGTACAAGTAGCTCAACACGTTGAGTCTTTACTTTCAGACTGCACGTAATGATGGCTGTGGGTATGACACCCCCCCCCCCCTTAGTTTTCTACCGTAAAATAATTGGTAATCTGGTGCCTTTGTTGTACATTTGAGTATAGTACCTACAGCATTATAAGTGGAAAAAATATGAATGAGCTGCATTTTTATATTGCATCTGTAAATTTTCTCTCACAGACTCTCTTTCTCAAAATAACTGTTCTGATGACATTACTATGTTGACTCAAGCTTTCAGCCAGATTGTACAAGTAGCTCAACATTTTAAGGCTTTGCCTTTGTGATGAGTTGGGGTTCGATTCCCCTCCAGTTGTCTATTCTGCCATGTCTGGTAATTTTGTGTGGTGTGTATTGTAATTCTGAGTAAATTATTTAAAACACTGTAATGGAAATATACATATGAGCTGCATTTTTTTCTTTTTATCTGCACATTTTTTCTCAAAAACACCATTAGCATGTGTTTGACTGCAGGGTTCAGTTATATTCTCATACCAGGTAGAAGGTTTGCTGAAAGTGCAATGCAGCATAAGGGGGTACTGCATTCCTGAGTGTGTCATTCTTCAGATTAGATGCTCAACCAAGGTCTCATCTGACCCAAGTTGATGGTAGTTTAGGTGGATGTAAAAGATAGCACAGCACCAATCTAAAAATACATAAGGAGAAATGTGAATCCCTTGCAGTCTGCAACATGCTATCATTGGAGCTAGACACTCTCTGAAGACCTATGGAGCACTGGATAACCCAAATGTAATGCAAAGAACTGACGGTGTAGTCCAGACACAGAAAACCTTAAACATGTTTGAAATATGAAGCTACGGAAATGTGATGACAGGCTTCTTAAATCTAGACATATAAAAACACACAAAGAAAAAAATAACTAAACTAAGGAATAGGAGGTAACGGGTTGTGAAGGGCTAGCATTTTGAACTTTGGCAATTTCACAAACTGACCGAGGAAGGAAAGATCTAGGTTAGGTTTGGTCCCAAACAGGCTTCTTTCTTTAGTACCAGGAACATTTTTACAATAAAAACCTTTTCCTGTCAAGGAAAGAGGGGCAGGTTTTATTATCACCAGAGTCAGGAGATGCTGAATGACAGCAGGAAAAAAGAAAAGACGCTTGACCTATAAGATAAGGGGGGATCTCCTGAAAAGGAGAAAGGGACTCCCAACTTCCATCTGTGCATCCCTCTTGGATCATTCTCAGAACCCATTTGTCTGAGATTATCTCTTGTTAACAAGAGAAATGGAGAGCCAGAGTTTGGGGAAGACTTGAAGGATTCCCAGGGTGGGAACAGTTTGTCTTTCAAACTTGTTGGACTGCCCTGATTTCTGGGAAGCTCCTTTCTTTGAATGTGTGCTTGCCAGACTTCTTTTTTTATATGGAGGACTTTTCACTCCAGTGTGTCAACCTAAGGTCTTCCTACTCAGTGCCCCATCTGTGCTGGGTTTGCCAATTTCTCTGTGCCCTACAAACTAACTTCTACATAGCTGGGGCCAGTCATGGAACCTAAACAGCATCGAGGGTCTTAGTCACTACCATCAGCTGCAGCTTTTGTGGTTGCATCTGACTGGCAGGTGTACAATGGGGGCATGCATTGTATCACCCAGTCTCCATAGCAGCTTAGTCAGGCCCACCACTCTTCCCTGTCCTGGACAATGCCCCCCCCCATGGGGCATCCCTAGCCACCATGAAGGATTGCCGTGACAAGTGCCTACATAACTGCCCATCCCTCCCCACCTCTTCAACTGCCCATTCCCGTAATCAAACCAGGGCCAGCTGAACTATAGTCAGGGCTTTACTCTTATTATGCCACTTGAGTGACCTTTGCTTGCCAGAATTCTGCTAGGTCAGCTTATTTTGCTTTTTATAAGAAGGCTCTGAGGAAGATGTAATACTTTATTAAAAAAAATAAAACTTGGGAGAAGGAAGGCTAAAAAATCTGAATTAAACCTTGAATCTGTTTCACCCCCCCCCCCCCACACTTTTTCAGCATCTCACAGTATATGGTCCAACAACTTCCCTAGTCAAAGGGGAATTCAAAAATTCAGCTTTTACATCCTCAGCTAAATTATGAGAGCTTAACCAGGCAAGCCTTCTTATTACAGTTCATGTAGCAACTGCACTGGATGAGGTATCTGCTGATTCATAAACAGACTTCAAAGAATGTTTGGTCACTTGAAAAACAGAAGCAATAAGAGTATTCAGAGAAGATTTTTCCTCAGAAGAGGGTTAAAATGGCGATAATGTTCATTCTAATCTCAAACGAAGCACAGAACATGTAAGCTTGGCAGCAGAAGTATGCATTGTTTTTCCAAATCTGTCAAAGGCTTTCCCATCCTTATCAGAAGGGGAGGGAGTAGCATTTGCCAGACGTTTCGTTACAGCGGCATTTACCAAGAAAATCAGTGCATGTTCAGATTTTGGATTAAAAATAAAAATATGTAAGTCTATGGAATTTTACATCTGCCATCTTAGAGGCTCCAAACTGTTAGGCATGTTACAGGCTGCAATAAAAACACTGCAAAGCTAGAAGAACAGGAGTGGGCTAAGGAAACTCCAGTTGTAATAAAGCATAACATTTTTCAAAGATACTTGAATGTCAATTTGTTTTCAATTTAATAATAATAATAATAACAATAATAAGAATAATTGTTGTTACTGGTTCATCCTAGATATGGTTTAAAAAAAAAAAAATAAAAAAATAAAAAAAAATAAAAGAAAATTCTTCCAGGGGACAATCAGAAGAATAATTTTCTCTGAATCAGAATCAGTCACCTGAGGATAAAAAAATAGAAGCTGCTCCCTCACGATCATTTACCTGTTCATCATACTGGGAAAGCTCAAGAAAACAGAAAAAAACAGAATGAGAGTGATTAAGACATAAATCTTATGAAATGAGCCCTGAGCTAAGCCCAATAAATCACCCCTGTCTAAAGTAAATAAGACAGGTGAAGACAAATGTTTAACTTTCTGCTTCGTGTAACAGAATCTCCATGGAAGCAAACATACTTTTGAAAGGAAAACCAACCCAGGGAAAAGGCATCCCAGTCCAGTTATGTACAGAAGCATTTCCCATTCTTTGCTCCAAGATTGACAATAGCGGCTTTCCCATGCCCACTAAAGATGCTCTATAAGCTGCAGAGGATGTGTCTGACCACTGATCCATGGGGGCTGAAAGGACTACTACAGAGTTAACCAAGGAAGAAGACGAGTGGTCTGAGGAACCAGAAATGGCCACAGAGTCTCCTATCTGTAGCTGAGGTAAATTTATTGACTGCTGAAGTGGCAAAGTTGTGTAGGAAATTACCATAACAGTAGATGTCCTACTGATCTACTGATCACTGTTGCAGTATTCTTAGCATAAGGGTTTTTGTCTGCTGATGTCCAGCCAAGGTACCAAAGTTTTACCTTCCTAAAGATGTACATCTGACACGTGGCTTCAGCTTGTATGCTTCAGGGTATATAGGTGGATGCATGCAAGAATGCCTCAGACCATCTCCAGGCAAACAGCCTGAAGACTACTGAGAGAAGACACTGAGGGAGAAAAAGTAATGTTGGAGCAGAGGAAGAGAAAAGGAAAAGGACAGATGGAAGGAATACTGCAGAAGTGATCAATAGGACACTATTGTTATGGTATTATGTCCTCACTGAAATCACTACTGCAATATTCTCAACATATGGGTGATTCCCAGAGCTGGAGGAGGTAGAAAAGTGGGTGGTTGGCTAATGGGGAGATGAGCTGTCCGGTAGTCCAGACAGGATAGACCTAACAAAGGCAGCACTGGATTTGGAAAAAGCATCAATTTTGTAGTGTTTGGTGAAGGTGTGCACAGAGGATGAAGTGGCAGCTTCCAAGATGGATCTAGCATTGACACCCTTGTAGAAGGCGCCAAAAGAGACTACTGTCAGAGTAGAATATGCTTTTCGGCAGGAAGGTGATGGTTTTCCATACTGTGTGTAACAGAAACAGACAGCCTTCGATATTGAGGATGGAATAGTTTGCTTTGAGACTGACTAGCCCAGTTTGGAATTCATGAAAGAAACACCTGGACAGTTTTTCTCATAACATTTGCTTTGTCCAAGCAGAACCTCAACTGTTTGTGAATGCCAACAGAGTGCAAAATTATTTCCCTCCTATTCTGGGGACTGGGAAAAAGGTAGATAAGTGAATAGCTTGATTGAGTAACACTCTATTCACTACCTTAGGCATGAAAGAAGGAATGGCCCTGAGAGGAAAATGGAAAGTATGGAATAGCCATAAACACCTGAAGTTCAGACACTCTGCGAGCAGAGGTTAAAGCAAAGTGAATAATAGCTTTCCAGGAGCAGAATTTTAGAGTGGCAGATGTTGCTGGCATGAATGGGGGCAATGTTAGTTTTTTTCCAGCACAAAATTGAGATCCTAGGGAAAAGAAATAGTTTTTTGTGGCAGTTTAAGACATAAGGCTCCCCTCAAGAAAAGTTTTGACCTCTGCCCTGGACATAAAAGGAGAGTTCAAGAGGCAAGCAAGCAGATGGGCTTTAATGCAAGAGTAAGTCAAACCAGAATGCAATAGTTCTCAGATATTGAAGGACAGTAGGAACTTCTGATAACAGTAATACTGACTGCGTTTGTGGCTCCAAACAGAAAATCTTTTCCACTTAGTTGTGTATGATTTTTTGGTAGTATGTTTCCTGGCTTCCTGTATAACCCAAACCACCTCCTCAGAGAAGAGGTACTTTTTAGGGATCAGAACTCTTATCCACAGAGTGAGACACAGAGGCTAGATTTGGATGGAGAAGCAGACCTTGCTGGTTACATGACCAGTCTGATTGTATGGGTATTTTCCAGCAGTTTCTCCTGGAGAGGAGGGAAAACCAATGGAGTTTTGGCCAGAAGTAGAAGTTTTGGAGCTTCCTTTTGGGCTTTTACAATGATTTTTGGTAGCAGCGACAGTGGAGGGAATGCATAGAGGGACCTCCCTGTCCACGGGGAAGAAAAGGCATCTGTCCTCCAAGCTAAGGGAGGAGGTATCCTGGTGCAGAAAGTACAGTTGTGTACATACCATAAATGAAGATGTTATTCACTGTTGCAGTCATTACACTTGGGTTATCCTGCTGGCAGGTGACCCGCAGTCGGCCCGAGTTCCAAAGTCTTGGTCCGGCATCGGTTGCTGTCACCTCTTCCCTGACGTCAGAGCGCCAGGGGTATAAAAGTTGTAACCGACGCCATTTTCTTCAGTTTTTCTTGCCCCTGATGTCAGGTGCCCCCAGATAGGAAGGCTGGAAAGATAAAATTATGCCAAAAAACATGCATATATTACTATAAACATTTCCTTCATCTACAAGCAAATACACCACATAGGTAGTATAGAGATGAGAAGTACAGAAAAGTCCCAGCAATGAAAAAAGGGGGATGGTGGGTGGGTAACCTGGACTGCAATAGTGAATACACTCGAACATCTACATTTATGGTAGGTACATAACTGTACTATGTTCATCGTGTTTCACTGTTGCAGTCATTACACTTGGGTAGAATCCCAAAGCTGAGGATGGGTGGCTGGGTCTAAATTGGACTTGGTGAGGCTAACAAGCCCTGCAGAACTGCAGTGGCAAAGCTTGCTCTGGATTTAGAGTAGAGAGGTAAGTGGTAGTGCTTGGTGAAAGTGTGCACTGAGCTCCAGACTGCAGCTTCTAAAATGTCTTTGGTTGGTACTCCTCTGAGGAAAGCTGCTGAAGTGGCTGCTGCTCTGGTAGAATAAGGTCTAATGCCCTTAGGCACTGATTTGCCATGTTGTGCATAACAGAAGCGGATGTAGTGTCCTATCCATTTCGAGACTGTCTGCTTTGTTATAGGCTTTCCTTGTGATCCTGCAGCATATGCTACAAACAAACAGTTATTCAGTTTCTCTGAAAGCTTTTGTTTTGTCCAAGTAGAATCGTAGCTGTCTGTGTATATCCAAAGCGTGCAGAAGTCTCTCCCCTTTATTCTGGGGATTTGGGTAAAAAGCAGGTAAATTAATGGTTTGGTTTAAGGCCACATTGGAGACCACTTTTGGCATGAATGTTGGATTTGTCCTAAGAGAAACCCTGTCCTGATGAAAAATGAGGAAAGGTTCCACAGCCATTAATGTCTGTAACTCTGAGACTCATCTTGCTGAAGTTATTGCTAGGAGCAGAGCAGTTTTCCATGTCAAGAATTTTAGATCAGCTGTGCTGGCTGGTTCAAAAGGAGGCAGTGTGAGTTTTTCTTAAACAAAATTGAGGTCCCAAGTAGGTACTGGTGCTCTCATTGGGGGTCTTATATTTTTTGCCCCTCTGAGGTACTGTCGTAGTAGAGGATGTGAAAAAATAGGAGGTTCCGTATTGTAATGAGCTGAAATGGCAGAGGCATCAATTTTAATAGATGAGTAAGATAAGCCTTTGTCCAGCATCTCAGTTAGGTATTGTAAAATCTGAGGTATATTAGGGACAAGTGGTTCGAGCCCTTGTGCCTGGTTCCAAGCACATAATCTCTTCCATTTTTCTGCATAAGATTTCCTAGTGCTGGGCCTCCTGGCTTCTAAAATGACATCCATAACAGCTTTAGAGAGAGGTGCAGTCTGAGTGGCTACATTATCTGCCATGCTGCCAGGTTTAAGGTTCTGAGTTGACTGTGCAGAATCTGATTGTTTTGTTGTGTCAGAAGATGAGGGATTTGAGGTAGAAGCCAAGCTGGGCCTTGAGACAAACTCTTTAGGATTGAGTACCAGTGCTGGCATGGCCAGTCTGGTGCAATCAGGATAATTTTTGGCCTTCTTTGTCTGACTTTTAGTAGCACCTTGGTGAGAAGAGGCATCGGAGGGAAGGCATAAACTGTCAGGCCTTTCCAGCTGAATGATAGAGCACCCACTTTCCATGCTTGAGTGATACGTTCTTGTGCAAAATTTCTGTATTTGGTAATTGTGAGGGGAGGCAAAAAGTTCTATGTCTGGGTGTCCCCATTTCCTCGTTATCATGCTGAACACTTGTGGATTTAGCTTCCATTCATGAGGATCCATGAGATTTCTGCTTAGTTCATCTGCCAGTGTATTTTTTGTTCCTGGCAGGAATTGTGCCTGCAGATGTACTTGATAAGTCGGTGCTGTGTTCCACAAAGTCATGGCTTGTCTGCATAGGGGGTAGGAATGTGTGCCCCCATGCTTGTTTATGTACCACATAACTGTGGTATTGTCCGTCTTTATTAATAGTTGCCCTGGATGTATTAGGTCCTTGAAGGCTGTCAGGGCATTCTGTACAGCTAGCATCTCTTTTTGATTGATGTGAAGATGCATTTGTTCCTTGGGCCACGTGCCCAGAATACATTTTCCTGCCATATGTGCTCCCCAGGCATAATCCGATGCATCTGTTGTTATTGTCTGCCTGGCTGTGGGTAAGGTGAAAGGCTGTCCCTTGTTGTGGTGACAGGCCTGTGACCACCATCGAAACTCCTGCTGTAGGCAGGGAATTAAAGTTATGATTGTCTCCAGGCTGTGACAATGCTGAGTACAAACACGTTTTAGATACCACTGTAGTTTCCTCATATGCAGTTTTGCATATGGAATTAGTAGAATGCAGGATGCCATGAAGCCCAGGGCCTGCAGAATTTTTCTTGCAGGGAGCTGGGTTTTTGTTGCCATCATTTGAAAGTAATGAGTCAGTTGTCTTTGTCTGGAGTGAGATAAGCCATCTGGGCAGTTGTATTCAAGCTTGCACCCATGAATATTATCTCTTGAGAGGGCACTACTTTTGATTTCTTTTCGTTTACTGTGTACCCTAGGCAAATTAGCAATCTTTTTACAAACGCCAGATGCTTTAGAAGAATATCCTTGCTCTCTGCTTGAATAAGGCAGTCGTCCAAGTAGGGATATATTTGAATTCCTTTTTGTCTGCAAAATGCAATTGCTGGTGCCAGGCATTTTGTGAAGACCCTGGGCGCAGTAGATAAGCCAAAGGGCAGTGCAGAGAATTGGTAATGCATTGAGCCTGCTATGAATCTGAGGTATCTTCTGCAAGATTGTCTGATTGGGACATGCAGGTATGCCTCCTTGAGGTCCAAAGTAACTAGCCAAGCCTTCTTGCCCAGCATGGGCAGAGTTGCTTTAGTGTTAACATTTTGAATTTTGGAACATCCAGAAAAGTATTTAGGATTGACAGGTCCAGTATTGGTCTCCAGGCTTTGTCCTTTCTGGGTACTAAGAAAAGTCTTGAGTAAAATCCTTGTCCCTGTTCTTGCTGTGGAACTTTTTGAATAGCTCCCATGTCCATAAGAGCAGCAATCTGTTTTTGTGCCTCTGCCCATTGGTTTTATGGCAGGTCTGGCATACCTTTTGGTTTTGGAAGCGTGTGGAAGTGGAACCTGTAACCCTGAGAAACAATATTCAGCACCCATTGGTCCTGGGTGATCATGTGCCAATTTTTTGAGAAAAGTGCTAGCTTTCCCCCTAGGGGTGCTGTCAAAAGGTAAGTGCTTGGCATTTGCAGAGGGAAGTCATTGGGACTGTTTCATATAAGGTTGTGATTTGTCTTCCCCTCCTTTGGGTGCTGAAGCACCCCATTGTTTAGGTCTGTAGGAGCCTTGGGGCTGAGATCTGTCTCTTGGGCGTCTATCTGCCTCTTTGTGGCCTGTCTGACACTGGAAAGGACCAATTTTTTGAAGGCCAGTTTCTGCTAAATCTAGGTGGTTGAACCTGTAAGAAATCTTTCACTGTGCATTGACTTTGCTTTATCCTCCATTTTTTTAACACCTCTTCTGCCTTAACACCAAACAAAGTATCATGCTGTAATGGAGCATCCAATAATTTTACTTTAACATGGTCAGGTAAGCTTTGTTCTTTCAACCAAGCATGCCTTCGAATAACAGAGCCTGTAACTGCGGCTCTGCAAGAAGCCTCTAATGAATCTAAACCACACTGCAGAGTATGCTTTCCCACATGTTCAACTGCATGCAATAAATCCTGCATTTCCTTACTGTCAGGACTTTCTGTATTTGAAACCATTTTCTGTTTTAACAATGACATGAGGTACTGTTGATATTCAAGCATGTGAAACTGACAATTTAAAGCTCTTACAGCTAAAGTAGCAGAAGTGTAAACTTTTTTCCCCCATCTGTCCAGAGCTCTGGAATCCCCATCCGAGGGGATAGGATTTTTGGCAGTGGAAGCCTTAACCCCTTTAGGACCCTGAGAAATTGTTTCTGGGTCTGCAGCGGGGTTTTTGTAAAGAAATTTATGAGAGTCAGGGACCCTGTATTACCCGTCTGGCTTGACTGGTGCAGGGGGTAAAGAATCAGGAGACAGACTGGATTCAGAAAAAACATCAACAATATCAAGCACAGGGGGGATAGCCAGGGGCCTGTGCTGAGGCAATAAAAGGAAGTCTCTGAGCCTTTTCTTGGATTCTGAATAATCCTGGCTCTCCCAATGGAAATGCTCCCTCATGGTGTGCAGGGTTTCCCCAAAAGAATAATCCTCAGGTGGTGAGGCTGAAGGTATGGACTCTTCTGCATCAGAGTCCTCATAGGGAGGGAGAGAATATCCCTGATCAGAAGAGGAATCAGAGGAAATATATGTGAGAGATGCAACTATATAGCCAAACTGGAGGCTAAGCTCTCTCAACCCAGTACTGGCACAGCCTGTCAGGAGGAGAAGGTAACCACACACACCACAAATCCAGTCTCACATAGACCTATCACATCAGCAAACCAAACACATAAACACACAAAAACATACTCGGAGGCTCTAAATAAAAATCTGCCTAAGCAGCAGAGACCTCCAAAGCAGACATCCAAGCAACACCTACCACGAAACAATATCTACGTAGCATATAGCTCACAAAGTCAGTGTGCCACACAGTTACAGCCCTTAAGGCTAAACAACACACCTAATACACTTGCAATAGGTGACTCTATTGTCAGACGCACTGACGTCCCACTCACCCGGCTGAACAAGGAGAAGGTTACTGTAAGCTGCCTGTCGGGTGTCAGGATCCACCACATAACACAAGCACTCAGGTCACTCCAAAGCAAGTACAAATATGACTCCGTCATTGTCCATGCTGGTGTGATTGACCTGAGACGTACCTCCCTGGACTACATGAAAAAAGATGTACAGGAGCTCTTTGTTCATGTAGCCCAGGCCGGTATGACCCTGACCTTGAGTAGCATCTTACCCTCACCAAAAATGATGCCACAGTATAAAGACAAAATGATCAATTTTAACAATTGGCTAAAGTATTGGTGTCATTCAAAGGGGATCCAGTGTCTGTCAGCCTGGGATGACATGTTCGACAAGCCACGTTGCTTCGCTAGGCACTGCTTGCACCTGTCACCTCTGGGTTTTTGAATACTGGCAAAGGCTCTTGCCTCCCCCATAGTGCCTTTTTTTAGGCAAGGCTCAAAAGACAAACCCACCCCCACAGACAACACAAAGAAAAAAAAAAACTAAGGGTAATGCTGCTCAACGCCAGAAGTCTAAACCTCAAGATGCACGCACTCGAGACTCTCCTCAGTATGGAAAATATCGATATCTGTGCAGTAACAGAAACCTGGTTCAAGGCTCCCGAGAGCACCCAGTACTAACAGGTTATACTTCATACCATGCTTTCCGTCCCCAAAACTTGGACCGAACCACAAAAGGCGGGGGAGTATCCATATTTATCAAAGATACCCACACCTTCAGGTTAGTGACACTACACGAAGCATCGGAGACCATCCATGTGCAATTAACAGTGGGAAAAACTGCCTTTCAGTCTGTAGCCTACTACAGACCACCCTCCCAAACACAGGAACCTCACTCCGCTTTCCTGAGAACACTGGAGAATATGAAGGTCTCCCCAAACACTATTACATTGGGTGACTTCAACTACCCAAACATCGATTGGGAAAACTACTCAAGCCCAAACACCCTCGCCCAACAGTTCCTAGAATTTATAAACTCAAATGCTATGGAACAACTGATCACTACTCCCACAAGAGGGGAAAACATATTGGCTGGGGTCATCCCCAACATGGGGTCTCTATGTTCCACACCAGAGGTATACCCCTCATTGGTAAGATCAGACCATAAACAAATCTCACTGGACATCCATATTCCTTCCCCACCCCTAGCCAAGGAAGCCACGGTGAAGAACTTCTCAAAAGCAAACTTCACACTTCTCAAAACTGAGGTGGAATACTTCAAAGCCCCCGGGCCAGTGGAAAATATGGCCCAGAATGCAGAATCCTTTACAAAAGCATTCTATGGACACCTACAGGAATGCATGGAGCATGCTACCCCAAATAAAACCAAGACTCACTCCTCCAAAGGCAGGAGACCTGTCTGGTGGATCCCAGCCATAAATAAGCTATACGACAGAAGGAGAAAGCTACTACATGACAGAGCAAAATCCCAAAAAGGGAAGGCGTCACTGATCAGTGCTAGCATGAAACTACGATCCCTCATAAAATCATCAAAGGCCAGCTTCGAAAGAAAAATTGCACAAGACACTAAAGATAATCACAAGGCCTTCTTTAGTTATGTCAGAAACCTGGGAGGCAACTCCCAGATATGCTCTGAGTTAGTGCAAAATGACAAAAAATACACTGAACCCACAGACATTGCCAACATCCTGGCAGAAAGGTTCAGTGCAAACTTCTCTCCCCCTTCCCCCCCAAAAGAGCAAATGTCTGTAACAACAGGGTGTTTTTTTGGAAGAAGCTGCCCAGACTAAAACTTTTTTCTGACAAAGAAAGGCATGCATTTTGAGTGTCAAGTTTGCAAACCCCAAAAATGAGGTCCTAAGTGGATGTGAGATGGGACTTTTTGAAGATGATTGTTAATCTGAGAATAGTCAGGAGATGTGCCATGTAATGTACATGCTCAAGCAGATGTCCGTGGAGACAGCTTGGCTCAGTAGGTCATCCAGCTAAGGAAAAATCTGAATTCCCTTTGTGAGCATAGCTCTCAACCTCTTAGCACAAAAAATCTGGACAAAGACAAAAATAATGGGGGGGACAAAGCCGACAAAATAGGGAAAAATTTTAAAATATTGCTCTTATAAACTTAGAAAGTTGCCAGAATGAAAGGTTTCATGTTACCATATATTTCCTGAAGCATATGAAATCTGAAACTCAAATGCCTTGCATTATTTAGTGAATTCAGTCCTCACTGATTTGTCACAGAAATCCAGAAAATCACAAATTTTATGAGGAACAAACCAAAAATATGAGGCAAATATCTGTACATTCTCTGAAAATCTGGAAGTTCAGATATATGCTTTTCAGGCAGAAAATCACCACTGGAGCTAGATACTTTGTAAAAACTCTTGGTAGAAATACCAAAGGGCAAAGCAGTAAAATGAAAATGCTACGAGCCAGAGATAAATCCAAGGAATTTCCTGAAAGAGGGTCAAATGAAAACATGAAGGTAGGCATCCTTTAGGTCAAGGGATACCAGAAATGTGTGAGGAAGAATGGAAGACAGAGAATTTTGAAACTAGGGATTTTCAAGAAAATGTTTATGAGAGAAATCCGGAATGGGTCTCTGTTGGTCCTTTCCTTGGTACCAGAAAGATTCTGGAATAGCAACCATTTCCTATGAAGGATTTTGGTCCTCCTTCTATGGTGCCCTGATCTGGTAAGTCCTGAAGAACAGGACTAAGCAACGGGAGCTGGTTGAGTGGTGGAACAAGCATGCCTTTTACACAGAGAACACTTTTCCAAAACATGGTATACCCTTTTTTCATGACCGTCAGAACTCATGTTTCTGTAGTTACCATTTCCCAGAAGGGAAGAGAGAAAGAATGTCTTTTGGATAAAAGAGTACAGGGGTTGAGGAGAGGGGAGGGCTAGTTGGGAAGGCAGTCACAGATTATTGCTTCCAAAGAGATGCCTCCCTGAAGGGGATTCTCTATGTGGTTGGTCTGAAAGATTTTTTCCTTGATTTTTTTTCTTTCTTTGTTAATGGACCAACAGTCCCTCTTAACAAAAGATGTAGGCTTGGCTGGATAGTTTCTATGGTATCTAGGGACCACAGAAAGTAGAATTTGTATACAGTCTTTCCTCATTCTTGTAGATTTCTGAAAAGACTGGCAGTCTGTGAACCAAACGAGACATCTTCGTCTAAGGGTGAATCTAGGATTGTAAAGTCCTCAGGGATAGGCTGACCTTGCTGCCATGCATATCATCTAATGACTGAGCCTGTGGCAGCAGCCATGGAGGTGGCATCCACAAAGTACAGTTGTGTACACTTACCATAAATGTAGATGCTCGAGTGTATTCACTGTTGCAGTCATCACATTTGGATTATCTGCTTGCAGTAACCCTCAGTCCGCCTGATTAACAAAGTCTTGGGTCCTACATCAGTTGCTGTCTCTTCTAACGTGACGTCAGGTCATCAGGGATATAAAACATGCAGCCGACGTCATTACATCAGTTCTTCTTGCCCCAGATGTCAGGTGCCCCCCTAATGGGAAGCAATTAAATCTATAAATATACACGGTTATACCTCCAACAAAAAAGCAAATACACCAAAAAGCTTTTAAGCACTGTAAAGGAGAGAAGAGGTATAGTCAAAAGAAGTCACGAGGTTGGAGGGAGGGTAACCAGGACTGCAACAGTGAATACACTCGAACATTTTCATTTATGTTAAGTGCTCACAACTGTACTATGTTCTTCATGTTTCACTGTTGCAGTCATCACATTTGGGTAGATTCCCAAAGCTAACAATGGGAGGAGGAATTTAGAAGCATTAGGACCAGCTATAAGGCCCTGCAAGATTGCAGTGGCAATGCCAGCTGTGGATTTAGAGAAAATTGGCAAATGGTAATGCTTGGTGAAAGTATGGACAGAACTCCAGGTAGCAGCTTCTAGGATGTCCCTGGTAGGTAAGCCTCTGAGAAAGGCTATAGAGGTAGATGCAGCCCTGGTTTAGTTGGGTGTGATCCTCTGTGGGATAAGTTTTTCATGGTGCTTATAGCAGAAATGAATGCAATGGCCTATCCATTTAGAGATGGTTTGCTTTGAAATAGCCTTCCCCTCTGTCCCTGCAGCAAATGCCACCGGCAGTTGTTCAGATTTCCTTTGAGGTTTAGTCCTGTCCAAGTAGGATCTGTCTGCGCACATCTAAGGAGTGCAGTATCCGTTCCCTTTGTTCTGTGGATTAGGAAAGAGGGTTGGCAAATGAATGGACTGATTAAAGGCCACACTGGATACCATCTTTGGCATGAAAGAGGGATTGGTTCTGAGGGACACCCTGTCCACATGAAAGATGATGAAAGGCTCCACTGCCATAAGGGCCTGTAATTCAGATACCCTTCTTGCTGAAGTGATTGCTAAAAGCAAAGCTGTTTTCCAAGAAAGGAATTTTCAATCTGCAGTAGTGGCTGGCTCGAAAAGAGGAAGGGTGAGTTTTTCCAATACAGAGTTATGGTCCCAGGCTGGAGTTGGAGATCTCCTGGGTGGTCTTAAATTTTTGGACCCTCTGAGGAACTGCTTGAGCAGTGGATGTGAGAAGAGGGGAGGTTCTGTGATATAATGACTGAAATGGCTGAGGCATGAATTTTTATTGAGGAAAAAGACAGGCCCTTGTGAAGCATCTCGGTTAAGTACTGTAAAATCGGAGGTAAATTGGGCACTGCTGTGCTCATCCCATGAGATTGGTTCCAAGCACAGAATCTTTTCCATTTTTCAGCATAATATTTTCTAGTACTAGGCCTCCTTGCCTCTAAAATGATTTCCGTCACTGGTTTAATGAGGGATGGTAAAGGAGAGATTAGGTAATTTGCCAGGCTGCCAGGTTCAGTGTTTGAAGCTGAGGATGCAGAATCTGGTTCTCCTGCTGAGACAGCAGGATAGGAGTCTGAGGCAGGTGCCCTGGAGCCAGCAGTGACGCACTGCGCAAGAGTGGGTACCAGTGTTGGCGAGGCCAGTCTGGTGCAATTAAAATTGTCCTTGGCTTGCCCTGTTTGATCTTTAGTAGTAGGTTTTTCCAGCTGAAGGATAGAGCATCCACTTTCCAAGCTAGCTTGTGGGCAATCCTTGTGCAAAATTTGTCCAGTTGATGGTTCTGGGGGGAGGCAAACAGGTCTATATCTGGTCTCCCCCATTTGCTTGTCAACATGTTGAAAATCCTTGGTTCCAGTTTCCACTCGTGTGGCTCCATGAGATTTCTGCTTAGTCGGTCTGCCAATGTATTTAGTTTTCCTGGCAGGAATTGAGTTTGTAGAGGCTGTGTTCCAGAATGCCATGGCTAGTCTGCAGAGGGGGTAAGAATGTGTAACCCCCCCCCCCCTGCTTATGTACCCACATGGCAGTGGTGTTGTCCATCTTTACCATTAGCTGTCCTGGAAAAATGTGGTCCTTGAAGGCTGTCAGAGCATTCTGTACAGCTAACATTTGCTTTTGATTTATGTGCAGGTGCATTTGACTGGGTTCCATTTGCCCTGAATGCATTTCCCTGCCAGGTGAGCCCCCCCCCCCATACATAGTCTGATGCATCTGTTAAGATTTGGGCGGCAGGGGTAATGTGAATGGCAGTCCCGTTTTGGTGGCAGGCCTCTACCCACCAAAGGAACTCTAGGCATAGGCAAGGTATGATAGGAATCCTTGCTTCTAGATCCTGTGAATGTTGACACCATAGGCTTTTGAGATACCATTGTAGTTTCCTCATATGCATCCTTGCATATGGAATTAGAAGAATGCAGGAGGCCATGAACCTCAAGGCTTGCAGTATTTGCCTTGGAGATAGCTGGGTTTTTGTGGCCACTTGCCTGAAGTAAGTTGTCAAATGAATCAGTTTCTCTGGCGTGAGGAAAGCCATCTGGGAAGTTGTATTCAAGCTTGCTCCCAGGAATATAACTTGTTGGCAGGGTACCAGGTGGGATTTCTTTTTGTTTATGGTGAACCTCAGACAAGTCAGTACCCTTTGAACAAAGGCCAGATGATTCAAAAGAATGTCCTTGCTTTCTGCCTGAATTAGACAATCGTCCAGGTATGAGTATATTTGAATATTTCTTTGCCTGCAAAATGCAATGACTGGAGCTAGGCAGTTTGTGAATACCCTGGGCGCAGTAGATAAGCCAAAGGGCAGTGCAGAGAACTGATAGTGCATGTAGCCTGCTTTGAAGCATAGGTATCTTCTGCAAAACTCCCTGATAGGGATGTGCAGGTATGCTTCTTTTAAGTCTAGTGTTGCCAACCATGCATCCTTGCCTAGCATAGGAAGCAGCTGGTGAAGAGTCAGCATTTTGAATTTTGGAATCACCAGAAAGGTGTTTAGAATAGAAAGGTTCAGGATAGGACGCCATGTATTGCCTTTTCTGGGTACCAGAAAAAATCTCGAATAGAAACCTTGCCCCTTTTCCTCTTCTGGTACCAAATGAATAGCCCCCATGTTTAAGAGAGAGAGTACTTGATTTTGGGCCTCTGCCCACTGATTTGGGGGTAGATCTGGCCACACGCTTGGTGTTGTAACATGTGGAAATGAAATCTGCATCACTGGGACACTTTATTTAAAACCCATTTGGCCTGGGTAATGAGTTCCCAGTTTTTGCCCTGCAGACCAATATTTCCGCCTAAAGGAGCATTCAGTTGGGAGGTGATTGGAAGTTTTAAAAGCAAGTCATTGAGACAGTTTTCCACAGGGGGGAGTCTTACTATTCCTAGGTTTGGGTGCGGAAACCTCCCACTGCCTAGTCTTGTGTGTCCCTTGGGACTGAAACCTGGGGATGTTCATCATGTTACACTGCTGCAGTCATTACACTTAGGTTATCCTGCCGTCAGGCGGTTCCCCAGTTGGCCTGAGTTCCAAAGTCTTGGTCTGGCGTCGGTTGCTGTCGCCTCTTCCCTGACGTCAGTGCGACAGGGGTATATAAGATGCAGCCGACACCATTTTCTTCAGTCTTTCTTGCTGCGCGGTGTCCAAAGCAAAAGCAGTTCGCAAGTGCCAGTCGGCCGACTCCTGAGATTTTCGTTCCGAATCCAGAACCGAAGTCTTCTACAAAGCTAAGGACCCCGTTGGGGAAACTTTTTCTTGCCTCAGACCGATGTCAGTAAAAGTTAATAACTGTATTTCTTGTGGGAAGCAAATACCTCATAGGGATTTCCATTCCTATTGTATCCCATGCCTAGGCCCAGACCACGACGTCATTGGTTGCCAGTTTTGTGCTAGGTTTAACAAGCGCACTATTAAACGTCGGTTTGATTTTGCCCGACATTATTTTGGCAGAAAATTTAATTACACCATGCTGTCGGAACTTCCGACGACCGGAATACATAAAAAGCGCAAAGACAAGGACAGGCATCCGAGGCCCAAACCTGATGACGAGGCCTCTTCTAGGCCGGTCGCCGGTTCTCCATTTTTCAGCGCGGCACCTTCGCAGCCCCTGACGACCGCTTCTGCAGAACCACAGGCCACCTCCAACTCCCACATGGAGATGGCTGGGCCTTCAGATGCACAAGTTTTTCAGCCTACCGAGGCTAACCCTTCAGAGGGATCCGGAGTAGCTGAGCAAACCGAAGCTTCAGAGGGTGTTTTCAGACCTACTCAGTTAACCATTAAACCCCCTGTTAAGTTTAAGCCTCCTTTAAAAACAAAGAAACAAATACAGCATTCTCCAGGACAGGCCTCCATGCCTAAAAAACAAATGCTCAAAATGGCCGAAGACCTAATCACTCTGATCAGGGGGTCCCATCCCCCTCCTGATAAAAGGCCCAGACAGGATGCAAGCTATGACTCATCCGACATGGTGTACATTTCTTCAGATTCATCCTCAGACATAGGATATTCTTTACCCCCTTATGAGGACTCTGATGCTGAGGCATCAATTCCATCAGCCTCTCTGCCTGAGGACTACTCCTTTGGGGAAACCTTACATACCATGAGACGGCATTTCCATTGGGAAGGCCAGGATTACTCTGAATCCAAGAAAAGGCTCAGAGACTTCCTTTTATTACCTCAACACAGACCCCTTGCTATTCTGCCAGTGTTAGACATTGTGGATGATGTGTATACTGAATCCAGCTTAAATCCTAACTCCTTACCTCCAGCCCCAGTTAAACCTAACAGACACTACAGAGTCCCTGACTCACACAAATTTCTGTATAAAAGCCTGGTTGCTGACCCTGAAACGATTTCTCAGGGACCCAAAGGGATTAAGGCCTCATCAGCAAAAAATCCAGTCCTCTCTGACAGAGATTCCATAGCATTGGACAGATGGGGAAAGAAAGTATATACATCTGCAACCTTAGCAATGAGAGCCTTAAATTAGCAATGAGAGCCTTAAATTGCCAGTTTCACATGCTAAAATATCAGCAATTTTTGATGTCTCAGTTAAAACAAAAAATGCTTCCAGATTCTGATCCTCCTAACTTTAAAGAAATGCAGGATTTATTGCATGCAGCTGAGCAAGTGGGAAAGCATACTTTGCAATGTGGTTTTGATTCTTTAGAGGCCTCCTGTAGAGCAGCAGTTACAGGCTCTGTCATTACAAGGCATGCTTGGTTAAAAGAACATACGTTATCAGATCATGTTAAAGCAAAATTATTGGATGCACCCCTGCAGCAGGATGTGTTATTTGGAGTTAAGGCAGAAGAGGTATTAAAGAAAATGGAGGATAAGGCAAAATCTATGCAAACGGTAAAGGATTTCTTACAGGTTCAGCCACCAAGATTTAGCAGGAATTGGCGAACAAAGAATTGGTCCTTTCCTGTTACAGACAGACCTCAAAGGGGCAGATACAGACGTCCAAGAGGTAGAGGTCAACCACAAGGTCCTTATAGGCCCCGACAATGGGGTACACCAGGCCAGAAAGAAGGGGAAGACAGGCCCCAACCATATAAAAAACAGCCTCAATGACTTCCCATTACAGCTGCCAAACAACTCTCTCTTGGCAGCCCCCTGGGAGGAAAACTGGCACTTTTCTATCACAATTGGCATTGGATCACCAAAGACAAATGGGCTCTCAACATTGTATCTCAAGTTTACAGGTTCCACTTTCACACTCTGCTAAGGTTAAAAGGAATGCCAAATCTGCCACCAAATCAATGGGCAATGTAAATTGTGGAAGACACTTCCTGACCTTTGTTGCTTCTGCGGTTCAGTTTACTCTCTTCCCCATTACCGCCACGACTCTGGCGAAGAGTCAGCATCTCCTTTTCATGTTGCCTCTGCTCATCATTCTCCTCAGCCTGCAGACGTCGCAGTTTCTCATTTTCCTCAGCCTTCAGACGTTTCAGTCTCTCTTCTGCTTCTATTTCCAAATGCTTGGCCTCTAGCTCAAGTCTCTAACTCCAGACAATTTTTTAAGTCCTCTGTGGAAAGGTTGAGCTGTCCATTTTCTGAGAGCTGTACATCTCCACTGCCAGTCTGACTGTCCTCCTGGTTGCTATTCTGTGATGCAGCTTTGACTACAGCTGCAATCATGTCTGTTTCAGTCAGGTAGGCATGCACCAGTCCTTTAATCTGGCACATCTCAGGCAACTGGCTCCTTGTCAGCTTGCCATACTCCTCTGCTGATGTGCTTGCCTGCACTCCCTGACTAATTAAGCTAACAAAAAAAAAATAAAACAGTTGTGATATGAACTCTGAATGTTCACTGTGTGGCTGATTAAGAGTATGAGCACTTTCAGTGACCACTGTACACAAGCTACAGGAATTCAATATCCACACAACTACAAGCCAATTAATATGTGATGTGGTTAACTCACCATGATGAACCAATTAATATGTAACATGGATATCCCACCACTGCCAAACAATTAATATGTGATGCCCCTGCATGGGCCCAGTAACCAATGAGCCTCAATCCTCACCAGTGAGGGACGTGCACATTGGGAGGATGACAAGTACACACACAGTAAAGTACAATTTCCCTTAAGAGCACACAGATCACAATCAGTCTAGGGCTGGTTTCTCCCTCTTTCTCCAGATCCCCAATAAGACTCCCCCCACTGGTACATCTATAGGGTTAAGATCTCAGCTGAGTGGTCAAGTCAAAATCTCCAGCACCCTCTCTGTCTAACCAGGGCTTTATGTCCCTGTGTCCCTACCCAAGTAGCTGACACATACACACACACACTTTGAGATTTGATTTACATACAAACACACAGACACTCCTGGGGAAGGCTGGCACAGGTTCACTAGCTACCCCCCTTCTGCTCAGACTATAAGGTAGTAATCACTGCCACCAACCACCCTTACTATCAGCTACTATAAGGCCCTTACCAAAGGGTGACCAATCCTACTGTGTGATGTTACTATTATCCAAATCGTAAGTGTGACCAACAGCAAAGCTATTGGAGTGGTAGCCTAATGGTTAAGGTGTTTGCCTTACAAACACAAGGTGCAAGGTTTGAATCTCACAAGGGATAATTGGCTACGCTTAAAATGGATCACAAGGGCAGTTAGCTTAGTACTAACCTATGAACCTATACAGTGTCACCAAATACATGTGCAAGTAATCCAAGAGCTTAAATATCTTTAAACAAACCATCCACAATTAAAAGGTTTAAAAATATTTAATAATAAATAATAAAAAAACAAGACAACACTCAATACAGTGATGACAGAACTCAGAATCACACGAAATATTTTATAACAACATTGAAGTTCAGTCTCAAATATATGCAGAAAACATCTAAACAAATCTTACTATATTCCCATCTGTAAGAGAAATCACTGTAATCTAGTACTTACTATTAGCAAGGCAGACGTGCTATTGAGAGGATGTTTTCAGATCCAAGACAAGATGTAAAATGCATAGACTTTCTCTGAGAGATAATTCTTAAATTAATAACACATTACTGCTGGGCGAACTGGATGACATTACTGTTTGTCACTTGCCTTCAGTTCCCAGGCTAGCAGAAGCTTAAAATTTACCACCTCTGTGTCAAAAATACTTATCTCTCAGATGTTTGCCTAGAACTGGAAGCCGTATAACACTTTTACATTTGAAACCTGTAATTTATGTTTCCAGACAACAGAAAGAACTTCTAGCTGTAGACATCCTGTCATCTTGCTGTACTAATTAACTTTATAACTCATCGTAAAACTCATTTATTTTCTCAGAGTCTGCAAGTTAACACTGTTCTTTTCCAGTAGGGTATACTTTGGTCACATTCTTGAAGCTCAGTACAGAACATACAGATCAACACACACTTCTGCACAAGTAGTTTAATATACACATAAAAAAAAGTTATGTCTTACCATAACATTCCATCTGTGTTGTAGATCTTTATTCATTCATTACTGATAGGGCTTTGGTTCCTCGGAACCGACACGGCAGTTACCAAGCTCGCGCCAGCCAAAAACTCTCAGCTAAGACCTAACCATAATGCCCCTCTCATATTCTCTTTAGTCCTACCCATAATGCCCCTCTCATACTCTCTTCAGATCGAGTTTGCCCACCCTTATATTATAGAGGTAATAAAAGAGACAGTAGGAGGCTCTGTCTGAGCAAGTACCTTAACTAGGAAATCCTAAAGTCCACCAGGAATCCAGGCAGGAGGAAGGAGGGTGGGAAGTAATGAATGAAAAGATCTACAACACAGATGGAACGTTATGGTAAGACATAACTTCTTTATCTGATGTTGTACATCTTTATTCATTCCTTACTGATAGGATAGAGTCCCCAGCTACTTCAGTCCTGGGTGGCCCTAAGGAAGGATATTCCTGAGCACCATAGAACCAAAAGTTGCTCATCCCCTGGAGGTCAAATCCAATTTGTAATGAGTGATAAAGGTATGAGGTCTTGCCCAACTGGCTGCTGCACAGATATCATCCACAGAGGTTCTGGAATGAAAAGCCACAGAAGTAACCATCAATCTAGTCAAATGAGCCTTTACTCTGGAAGGTAGACACAGTTTATTCTGATGGTAGATAAAGGTGATCACGTTTCTATGCCAAGAAGATAGAGTCACTTTGGTGACAGGTTTTCCCAGTCTGTGCCCCACAAAGGCCACAAACAACTGATCCATTTTTCTGGAAGATTTAGTTCTGTCCAAGTAAACGTGAAGTTGCCTATGAACATCAAGGGTATGCAAAAAATATTCCCCTCTCTTTGAATGTTGAGGGAAGAAAACCGGCAGGTCAATAGATTGGTTAATTGAAAACCCAGAAATGACCTTGGGCAAGAAGGATGGGTCAGTATACAGGGACACTCTTTCCCTGTGGAAAACCAAGCAAGGTCTCTTGACACTCAAAGCCTGCAACTCAGATACTCTTCTCACTGAGGTAATGGCTACTATTAGTAGAGTCTTCCAAGACAAAAGTTTTATATCACATGAATTAGAAGGTTCGAAAGGAGGGCTTGTTAATAACTGAAGCACCAAAGTCAAGTCCCAATGCTCTATGGGGAGCTTGACAGGAGGTTTAACATATAATACTCCTTTCAAGAAGATTTTGCATGGGCGGTGTGACATAACAGAAGAATTATCAAATCCATTGTGAAAATTTGCGATAGCTGTTAAATGTACAGTAACTGTTGATGCTGAAGCTCCCACATGTAGAAAGGTAGTCAGGTATTGTAGGAGCTTCTGAATAGGCATAGAAAAAAGTCTATGTCATGATCTTTGGCCCATGTAGAGAACCTAGCCCACTTACTAGAATACATTTTTCTTGTGGAAGGTTTGTGTGAAGCCAGAAGAATCTCACAGACAGGAGATGAAATATCAGGTAGCCTGGCAATCACTGGAAGTGGAGAAACCAAGCTGTGAGGTTGAGGCTGTGGGGATTAGGGTGAACCAGTCCCAGAAGATGAGATAGCAAATCTTGGAACTGAGCCAGGATCCACAGGCTGTGAATCAGATGAGTCCATAGGAAAGGGAACCAGACTTGAGGCCAATAAGGGGCAATGAGGATCACTTTGCCTCTCAACCTTTGAGCTTTCTGGAAGAATTTCGGGATGAGGGGAAATAGGGGAAAGGCATACAGTAGACCCGGGGGCCAATTGTGTGTCAAAGCATCCCTCGGTGACTCCCCCTGAGGGGGGATCAGGACAAAGTAGCTTCTGCATTTGTTGTTTAGAGGGGAAGCAAACAGGTCGCAGCTTGGCCTGCCCCAACAGCGGAAGATCTGATCTGCTATTATAGGACTGAGGAACCACTTGTGAGGCATCAGGATGTTCCTGCTCAGATTGTCCGCAATATGGCTGAAACTCCCGGGAATGTGCATTGCTATAAGAAAGTGGTTGCAAGATATCGCCCAGTGCTAAATTCTCATGGCTTCCCAGCACAGGGGGTAAGACCTGGTTCCACCTTGCTTGTTGATATACCAGACAACTGACATGTTGTCCGATTAAATTGCAATGGTCCTGGAAGGGAGGGATGTATGGAACGCTTGCAACGCTATGAGAACTGCCCTCATTTCCAGGACATTTATGTGCAAATTGGCCTCCATGGAGTACCAGGTGCCTTGGATGGTCTTTCCCTGGAAATGCCCCACCCTGGCAGAGAAGCGGCTTTGGTCACTGTAGACCTGGGCTGGGGAAGGCAGAACGGTTGACACCAAAGATTTGATTATGGCTTTATCCACCAAAGCATTTCTTTCTTGCAGAGATTTGTAAGGCATATCAAGTGGTCGAGAGGATGGGTTAAGATAGACCATTGTGAAGAAAGGAACCACTGTACTAGTCTCATGTGCAATCTCGCCAGTGGAACTAAGGTAATGGTTGCTGCCACAGAACCCAGTAGTTGTAGTACAAGGCATGCTGGTACAAAAGTCTGTTGGAGGAGGACTTGAATCTGGCTTCTTATTTTTGAGAGCCTGTGAGGAGGAAGGGAAGCTTGACAGGAAGTTGTGTCAAAGATTGCTCCAATAAATTCCAGTGTTTTTTCTGGGGACATTTGAGATTTTTCCTTGTTGATCTTAATCCCTAAGCAAAGAGCAAGGCCTTGAGTGTAGGAGGTTGTGGATGAGAAGATTCCTGGTCATGGCGGTAAGGAGCCAATCATCTAGATACAGAAACACCTGGAATCCTTGCACTCAAAGATGAGCTACTACAACTGCCATACATTTGGTGAACACTCTGGGAGCTGTCAAGAGACTGAATGGCAGTACCCTGAACTTTTAGTGATTGGCTCCCAGCCGGAAGCGGAGAAATCTCTGGGAGTGCCTGTCCATCTTTATGTGGTAATATGCGTCCTAGAGCTCTATACAGCACACCCAGTTGTCCTTCCCTAGAAAGGGGAGGATGGACTGTACTGTGACCATCTGGAATTTTTGAGGTTTTATGAATTTGTTTACTACACTGAGATCCAGGATTGGTCTCCAGTCCCCTGTCTTTTTTGGCACTAAAAAGAACCTTAAGGAAAAACTGGATCCTCTCTGGTCTGGTGGGACTGGCTGAATGACTCTTTTTCTTAGCAGCTTTTTCTTAGCAGCTTTTCATTTGACAGGTCTGGCAGTAAAATTGAATGGGATATAGTAGCCTCTGGATATTATTCTCTGCACCCATGCATTGGTAGTGATAAGTTGCCAGGCTTGTAGGTGCAGGGAAAATCGACCTCCGACTGCTTCCAGAGGAAAGCAATCGGGCTGCTGCTCAGAAGCGCTGGTAGGGTCGGCCAGAGAAGGAATCTCTAGCACCCTACTTGTGCTGACCCCCCTCTGCCCTGCCTCGGGGGAATTGGTCACCACGAGTGCCATGAAAAAATCCTTGGGACTTCTTGGACCACAATTTTCCTCGCATCTGGTTCCTGGAATAGGATCTCTGGGGGGTGGAAAAACATATACCCACAGCAGACAAGGTCTTTCCATCTTTCATACTTCATGATAGCATGTCTCTTACTTTGGGAGCAAAAAGGGAATATTCTTCAACAGGCGCATTGACAAAGAAAGATTTAAAAGGATCTGCAAAATCACACAAACGCATCCAAGCATGCCGTCTCATGACTATGCCTGATGCGGCTGTCCGAGCTTCCCCCTCAGTGGTGTGAGATATCAAGTGCATCGAGAAGTTTAAGATAGATTCCAGGGTAGCCAACTGTAAGGTGACAGTGTCACACACCTCATCAGGCAGTACCCCCACCAAAGAGGTAGACATTTCAGAAATTAGATCACTTTGGAGGTGAGTGAAGTGTGCCAGATAGTTCAGCGATCGAATGGCAAAGGTCGCTGAAGCATAGGTCCACTTCCCCAGTCTGTCCATAGTCCAAGACTCCCTGTTCGGGGGATGAAAAGTGGAACTATCTTCTGCCAGTTCCCTCTTGGTGGCCGCCGCCATGACCATGGAATCAACTACCAACTACTTGGACCAATTGGGCTGGTCTTTGGGTGTGGATACATTTTGTCTGGCCTCCCGGGGACAGGTTCTACATTGTCCGGGGCCTTCCAGGCCTTCCAAATGAGACGTCTTCTGGGAGAGACCACGGGGACCCTTCTCCCTCATCGCAACTGGTGTCCACGCTGATAGATTCCTCAGGGGAATCAAGGTGCTTCCTCTTGCACCATTTCTTCCAGGATGGCTCCCCAGTGAGATCTTCTGTGGAGGACTCCGGAGAAAGGGCTCCCTTCAAGGGAAGGTCTTGCGGCTCCTGTGCTTGGGATCCTTGAGTAGGGTTGGGACAGATGCATGCTAGAGGGGGGTTCTGGTGTCGATGCCATTGGTGCTGACTGCGAGCCTGTTGAGGCAAGGACCCCCTCAATCACCTGGAAAGCAGGCCTGCCCGAGGAGGGATGGGAGCCCAGAAACGAGAAGGACACCTCGGAACCGGGGTCACACCCCACCCTGAGAAGTCTGCCTCCAGGTGAGGAGCTCCGAGAGGACTGGCAGCTGTCGGTGCCATGGCCATAGACTATTCCAGTGAAAAAATAGGCGCCAAACTAGGAACCACGGTGCTGGCAGCCCAATCACTGCTTTGAGAGTGCACCGGTTCCAACGGAGCCGTTGTGCCAAGAGTAATCGGTGCCGATAGGGGAACCTCTGCAGTCGGAGCAGAGACAGTATGCACCAGGGTGGTCATCAGTACCGAAGTCTCCAGGGCCTGGGAAGAGGCTGGAGGATATACTGGTGAGTATACCGTAAAAGCTTATGTTCCAAAGGGGATGGAAAACCTATCAGGGGTGGGCAATCCTCTAGCTGCCAGAAGCTGGTCCACACCCCTCACTACATCTTGTTCTGAAAGGCTCCTGGTAGATGTGTAGGAGGCTGCTGAAGGAGAGTCCGATCTTTCAAGAAAGGGGCTAAACTGGTCCCCCGGAAAAGGGTCGTAAGTTGGAGAATATCTGGTTCTGGGAAGGTGTTCAACCTTTGGAACCGACGGGGTCATTGTCTGTTGGAGCCATATAAGCTATCAGCACCGTGGGCGGGGATGATGCCGATGCGGGTACGGTAGTCAAAGCCGGTGTCAAGGCCAAGGTCAGCATCGAGGAGGATGATGGCGAAGATGTTACTTGTAACAGACGTCAAAATTAGAGGCAGCACCGAGGGAGAAGACATAGAGCCTGGTGCCGAGGTTGTCTGCGCCGAAAGCACCTGAGAAGCTCGGTGTCAACTCAGTTCCGAAACGCACAGAGCTGTAGGAACTGAGTGACTCCATTTCTCTCTGTTTTTTAGTCTTGGGAGGTGGCGAGACCTCCGTCCCAGAGAGAGCATCTGAAAAAGGAGCTTTCATCAAACCCTTCAATATCAACTTGTTTTTATGCTCAGCCAAAGTGAGACTGCTGAAGCTGGAGCAGATATCACAAGAAGCATTTATGTGATCAATACCCAAACAATAAATGGACCGAGCGTGACTGAGTTGGGCAACCTACTCCCACACTTATCGCGCTGCTTAAACCCAAATTTGGCTTTTTCAGACATAATGACACACACCACACTAGTCCAAGCGACAAGCTAAACAGTCAAAAAACTATAACAGCAGAGTTAAAGAGAATATTTTTTTTTCCCCAGATAGAAAGAAAAAGAAGAGTACCAACGATGGTACTTAGAAATACGACAGTTGGTAGGAAAGAGGGCCTACCTAAGGTAGGAGAGAGGGACAGTACCAACGATGGTATAAAAGGAACTACCAAAGTTAGAGGGTAGGAAATAGAACAAGAAAAGGAGTCTATAGACGAATGGTGAAAATTAGTGAAAAACTGACTAAAAGGTAAGGTATTGATAGGAATTTTAAAAATCTACACTTAACTGAGAAAAAGGCTTTGCACGTCTGACAAGGAACATGGCAAACGAGATCTGAAGAGAATATGAGAGGGGCATTATGGGTAGGTCTTAGGCGTGAGCTTGGTAATGGTCGTGTCAGTTCCAAGGACGGAACCGAAGTCCTATCAGTAAGGAATGAATAATGATTTACAATATCAAATCATATAGTTTTCTTACATTTGTAAGACAAGCATATAAATCACATTAATATTTACAAATGACATAGAATTATTTACAAAATTCCAGCTAGCTGGGCTAGCAGCTTCACAAGCAGTTATACGGATTATTTTATTTATTTATTTTACATTTGTTGACCGGGCTAGTCCATACTGGATATATGTCCATTTTCAGTAGAGGCCCGGGGAGAAAAACTCCAAGACAGATCCATTATACCAACATGTATAAGGTTACAATTTCAAAACAGTGTATATAAGGTTATAATCAAGTTAACACAGCAGATGATTCAAAACATTTTACAGTACATTGCAGAACAATATTTACAAAAATATAGAACAAGATATTCAAATGAGGTAGATTGAACTTTTTTCCGGTTTACAATTCCTGAGAATGGTTGCACAAGAGTATTTACAACATATAGAACAAGATATCCACGTGAGGTAGATCATAACTGTATACAGGTTTACAATTCCTACAATGTTTGCAGTAAAGAGTATTGAATTAAAAGTCAGAGTAGAGTTAGGAGAAATTTAGTAACAGAGGTGGTGGGTTAGTCAGGGTTGGTGCAAGGGCATAACCAGTGTATTCTAAGGTATATTTTGAGTTTTTGTTTAAAGTGGGGTAGGGAAGGAAGTGAAGTAAGATCACTAGCCTCGTCATTATCAAAGGAGAGATACTGCAGTAGGGCCAACCAAAGAACTCACATACAGGTATTTAAGGCCATCAGGTACCTTAAAGAACCTGTCTGGTCTTTTTAGTGCTGGTGGTTGAGAAACATGAATTGAAAATGTTGACTGGAAGGCATTCTGGTATGCTTCTAGTACTGGAGGGACTGGAGAAGGGGCTGGTGTGACTGCTTCCAGAAGGCTACAGTATCTCTTTTGTACATCAGAGATTTGCTTTGATTGCCATTCAAAGGGCCTTGTCATGTTCTGAACAGTTTCTCCAAGAGGCCTCTTCAATGAGAGAATCCGAAGCAAGGGAGTCCTCTTCATCCAAAGACAGTTGTCCTGGAAAATGCATTTGTGAGGAATACAGACAATGCTCAGAGTCTACATTGTATTCCTCCTCAGAGGAGGAAGAATAGAAGGTATGTATTTGTGGTGTGGCTTATGGCAGATGGGTCACAAAAGGAGGCTTCAGGGCCATGATTACTTTAAATAAACCCTGGGAGAAATCGATCCATTATTTTTCCTTAGAAGCTGTAGGGGAGGTCACATGCCTAATTTTTTGCTTTTTCTTTTTAGGAGAAGACAGAGGTCCAGGGAAGTAAATATTGTGGGAAGAAATATCCGGGGAATTGTTTGGCTGGGCCTGTATAGGCCCTAGGGCTGACAGCCTAGTACCAACCTATGAAACTATGAATTCCACCTGAATGAGTCTCAGAGGTTGGGAACACTGGCGTACTTCAGAGTACCAGGAACCTCTTTCTGGACTAGGATTTGAGGGACTCTGTGCACTCCCTCTGAAATAAGGAGTGGCACATTCAAGGTATCTGCAGCTTCCAAGGCCTCAGGAGGCATACCAGCCTCCAACAGGGTCTTGGTAGCAGAAAAATGAGAGGATACCTGGTGTACTACAGGTGCTACACCCTCAGCAGGTATGCCTGACTCAGAAATGTTAGACTGTGAATCATCCTGGGGCCTCTTGAGTTTCTTCTTTCGGGAAGGGCGATATTGGATGCTGGGGATTCTGCCATCTCAGCATGAGCCAGGCGTTTCAGATACTTTGTTTCAAAGAATGCATTAAGAGAGGAAAGCCTCGACCTAAAGGTTTTTGGAACAAATGACTGGCAGATATAGCAGGCTTTGTAGTTGTGTTCTGAGCCTAAACAAAAAAGGCACTTATGTGCAAGTCCTTGTATGGAACCTGCTTAAAGCACTCTCACTTACCCCTCCTAGCTGACACCTAACAAAAATTTTAATACAGTCCGCATTACAAAAAAGGAAGTTTCC
This sequence comes from Protopterus annectens, assembly GCF_019279795.1. Classification (NCBI taxonomy): domain Eukaryota; kingdom Metazoa; phylum Chordata; order Ceratodontiformes; family Protopteridae; genus Protopterus; species Protopterus annectens. The sequence continues at coordinate 510,991,514 of NC_056745.1, forward strand.
CCAATGGGGCAATTATCTGAAAAACGAATAAGCGAAGCAACGGTTCTAATGGCCTAATGTAGATCAATCCAACAGATACATGGCCTGTGTTTGGGCTGGCAGTGAGTCAGTCTGAAGTACTCATACGTAGACTGCCTATATAGCCAGATGCATATGGATGGATGCCCTCAGGATGGTAAAGCTATGGTACCCCCAGCCGGACATCAGCAATGAAAACCTATATGTTAAGAATACTGCAGACGTGATTTCAGTCAGGACAGCAGAAAAAACAGTAAGCTGTTTCATGGTAAAGCTGAAAAAGAAGTCTGAAGTCTGGCTAACACTGACAGAAGCAGTCGGTAAAAAAGGTAAGAATCAGTAAATAGTGTTTATATAATAAAACACTGACAAACACAAGAAACACTTATCCCTGTCTATAAACACAATTAAATATTTTCGTTACAAAAAAGTAAATTAGATTTCACTTTTAACAAGTTTAATACTGATGTAAAAAAGTAGAACCACAATCTGAGAAGTTATGTGACAGTCCAATAAGTGTAAAATTCATAACATAAAAATACACACTTTTACAGAAAAAAGTAAACTTTCTGTCACAAAATTATACTGGAAGTTCCCCGCTCCAAAGGGAACTCTTATGCAGAGCAAAGGAGAAAAGCTACCCAAATGTTGATCCTCAAAATCCAGCAAGAAAAGCACTCTTTGGCAGCAAGAAATCTCAAAAGGCTTAGCAACCAGACAGTTCATTTCTACCGTTCTGCTCGAGCTGTCAATGGTCTGGGCACATGAAAGGTGCCCTTAAGCTTTGGAAGCTGACCTGCTATTATATTATGTGCAGGATATAACTCTAATAGCTAAGGCTACTGCAGCAGAGATCAAATGAAGAACATGTACTGGTGACTTCCTAGGGTTCCTATTAAATGATAGAAGATGCATTCTTTCGAATGTGTCTTGATCGAACTTGAAAGCACGAAAAGGCAAAAAGTACAGTTTTGTACCTACCATAAATGTAGATGTTCGAAGATCCACATTGCTGCAGTCATAACCTGTGGGTAGTCCGCTGTCCTCGGTCGGCCCGAATACCAAAGAGTTAGGCTGGTGTCAGTCATGGTCGCTCAGATCTGACGTCAGTACGCCGAGGTATTAAAGCGCATGACCGACGTCATATCCTCAGTCTTTCTTGCCCCAGATGTCAGAAGGCCCTAAAAAGAAAGGCCATAGCCAAAAACAGAAAACCTCCAAAACCCATGTACAAACAATATTTACAACCCAAACCACACAACCACTCCAACTACAGAGGGGAAGGAGGGAGGGTAAATTGGACTGCAGCAATGTGGATCTGCGAACATCTACATTTATGGTAGGTACAAAACTGTACTATGTTCTTCATCTCACATTGCTGCAGTCATAACCTGTGGGTAGAATCCCAAAGCAAAGGTAAAGGGAGGTTGGCAAAATCATAAAGCATTGGGAGCTGCTAACATGCCCTGTAAAACTGCAGTGGCAAACCCAGCCCTAGATTTGGAATAAAGAGGGAGATGGTAATGCTTAGAAAAAGTATGCACTGAACTCCAAGTAGCTGCTTCCAAAATATCTTTAGTAGCTACACCCCTTAAAAAAGCAGTAGAAGTGGCAGTAGCCCTAGTGGAATGAGGTCTGATTCCAGCCGGAATCTCCTTACCATGATGAGAATAACAAAAAGCAATACAATGGCCAATCCACTTAGAAATAGTTTGTTTTGAAACAGGTTTCCCCTGAGAGCCCAAAGCAAAAGAAACAAATAACTGCTGAGACTGTCTGAACCCTTTAGTTCTGCTCAAATAATAACGCAACTGCCTGTGAATATCCAAAGTGTGTAAAATTTTCTCCTCTTTATTTTGGGGATCAGCATAAAATGTAGGCAAATGAATAGATTGGTTCAAGGCCACATTTGAAACCACTTTAGGCATAAAAGTAGGGTTAGTACGCAGATACCCTATCCTTATGAAAAATCAGGAAGGGTTCAACTGCCATTAGAGCCTGTAATTCAGATACCCTTCTAGCAGACGTAATGGCCAACAAAAAAGCAGTCTTCCAAGACAAAAACTTCAACTCAGATGTAGCTGCAGGTTCAAAAGGAGGTAAAGTGAGTTTTCCAACACAAAATTGAGATCCCAGGAAGGAGTAGGAGCTCTACGCGGGGGTCTTATGTTCTTTGCCCCTCTAAGAAATTGCTTAAACAAAGGATGAGAGAATAATGGTGGGTCACAGTCATAGTGAGCAGAAATGGCTGCAGCATGAACTTTTACAGAGGAGAAAGACAAACCCTTGTCTAATAATTCTGTAAGGTACTGAAGTGAAACACTCAAATTAGGCCCTGAAACATCAAAGCTCTTTGCTTTGCTCCAAATAAAAAATCTCCTCCATTTATCAGCATAAACTTTCCTTGTACTAGGCCTTCTGGCCTCCAAAATGACATTCAAAACTTGAGGAAGCTGTGACCCTCCAGGTTCTAGAACAGAATACGCCAGGCTGTCAGATGCAGGGACTGTATCCTGATATTGAGGAAATGATTGCCTGCCTGGGACAAAAGGTATGGAATTGATGGCAGAGACCAAGGAGGCTCCCGTACTAAACTCCTCAGCAGAGGGTACCAGTGCTGTCGTGGCCAATCTGGAGCTATTAGAATCATGGAGGGCTTGTCCTGTCTGACCTTCAAGAGCACCTTGGGAAGGAGAGGCAGAGGAGGAAAGGCATAGACGTGAAGATTGTTCCAACTGAATGATAGAGCATCCACTTTCCAAGCTTTTGGATGAAACATCTTTGTGCAAAACTTTGGCAACTGGAAATTTAGTGGAGAAGCGAACAGATCTGTCTGGAGTTCCCCAAATCACTGTCAACTGTCGAAATACATGAGGATCCAACTTCCACTCGTGGGGATCCACCATCTGTCTGCTCAAAACATCCGCTAAGGAGTTCTGTGCTCCTGGCAGAAACCTTGCCTGAAGAGTGAGATGCAAACTGAGAGCAGTCTCAGCTTGCCTGCAAAGAGGGTACGAATGGGTTCCCCCTTGCTTGTTGATGTACCACATGACAGTTGTGTTGTCTGTTTGAATCAACACTTGTCCTGGGTGAAGAAGATCCTTGAAAGCCATTAATGCAAATTGGACTGCTAACATCTCCTTCAAGTTGATATGCAAATGTTGAAGTCTGGCAGGCCACGTGTCTTGAACCCATTTTCCATTGAGGTGTGCTCCCCAAGCCTTGTCTGAGGCATCTGTCGTTAAGATCTGACTCGCCTCTGGTCGGGTTACAGAGAGTCCCTTGTTTAGGTGACATTCCTGAGCCCACCACAAAAATTCCTTTTGAATGCAAGGTATTATCTGAATGACAGTGTCCAAATCGTGGCAGTGTTGAGTCCATACACTTTTGGGATACCATTGTAGCTTCCTCATATGCAGTTTGGCATTGGGAAGCACCAGAATATAAGATGCCATGAACCCCAAGGCTTGAAGGACTGTCCTTGCAGTCAGCCTGGACCGTAGAGACAATTGTTGGAAGTAAAGTGTAAGATTTCTTTGCTTGTCCGGGGTCAAAAAAGCCATCTGAGAGGCTGTATTCAGTCTCACACCCAGAAAGCACATGTCCTGAGAGGGTACTAGACTGGACTTTGTTTCGTTCACAGAATACCCTAGGCACCTTAACACTGCCATAACATACTGTAGATGGTGAAGTAGCTTGTCTTTGTCTTGAGCAAGAATCAGGCAATCGTCCAAATAAGGATAAATTTGTATTCCTCTTAACCTTAAGAAGGCTATCACTGGAGCCAGAACCTTTGTGAATACCCTGGGCGCAGTAGATAAGCCAAAGGGCAATGCAGAGAACTGATAATGTAAAGTCCCAGCCCGAAAACGCAGGAATCTCCTGCAACTGGGCTTGATAGGAATATGAAGATAAGCCTCTTTGAGATCCAGAGTTACCATCCAGTGATCTTTGCCAAACAGAGGCAGAAGTTGTTGCAAAGTCAACACTTTGAATTTTGGAATGTCCAGGTATGTGTTGAGGATAGATAGATCCAAAATTGGCCTCCAAGTGTTCCCTTTCTTTGGTACAAGAAACAGGCGAGAATAAAATCCTAGGCCCACTTCTGACAGAGGGACCTGCTGTATAGCCCCCATTTGAAGAAGTAAAGAAATCTGTTTGTGAGCCTCCACCCTTTGCTGAGGAGGAACGTCTGGCATGCCTTTGAAAGGAGGCAATGTGTGGAAATAAAACTTGTAGCCTCGGTCTATAATGTCCAACACCCATTTGTCCTGGGTGACTAAAAGCCAATTTTGTCTGAAAAGTGCCAACTTTCCTCCCAGAGGAGCTGCCAGACAGGAAGGATCTGGCAGCTGAAGATGCAGGTCATTGGGTCTGTTTACGAAAGGACTGGCCCCTGCCCTCACCTGTAGATTGTGCAGGGGAACTCCACGTTCTAGGCCTGAAAGAACCCTGAGCTCTGCCCCTACCACGTCTAGATCTGCCCCTAGACTGCAAATCTGAAGAAGGGTAAGCCCATCCCTTAGTAGGCCAATTTCTGCTAAACTTAGGGGGCTGTACCTGCAAAAAATCCTTAACAGTCTGCATAGACTTAGCTTTGTCTTCCATTTTCTTCAAGACTGACTCCACAGGAGAACCAAACAAAACTTCAGACTGAAGAGGAGCATCTAAAATTTGAGCTTTAACATGCTCTGACAAGTTCTGATCCTTAAGCCATGCGTGCCTACGAATCACTGATCCAGTGGCAGCCACCCTGGAAGAAGCCTGTAAAGCATCAAAACCACACTGCAAAGAATGCTTACCCACCTGATCAGAGGCATGAACCAAATCCTGTAATTCCTTACAGTCTATGCCCTCTGCCAAAGCATCTACCTTAGACTTTAACTGAGTAAGGAGAAAATTCTGGTACTTCAACATATGAAACTGGCAATTCAAAGCCCTCATTGCTAGAGTGGAAGAGGTATACACTTTTTTACCCCACCTATCCAAAGCTCTAGAATCTTTATCCATAGGAACTGGATGCTTTACAACAGAAGCCCTGACACCCTTAGGACCCTGGCTAATAGTTTCTGGGTCACCCCTTGGGCTCTTATACAGATATTTATGAGCCTCTGGCACTCTGTAATACCTATCTGGTTTAACCGGTGCAGGAGGCAGAGAGTCTGGATTAAGGGAAGCTTCAGAGAAAACATCCTGGACAACATCCAAAACAGGAGGTATAGCCAAGGGCCTATGCTGTGGTAAAAACAAAAATTCCCTAAGCCTCTTTCGGGAATCTGAGAAATCCTGACCTTCCCATTTAAAATGCTCCCTCATAGAATGCAGGGTTTCTGAAAAAGAAAAATCCTCTGGAGGAGAAGCAGAAGGACTAGAATCCTCTGCGTCTGAATCAGAATAAGGAGGAAAATCCTGAATGTCTTCAACCGAAGACTCTGAGTAATCTGAAGAATGTTCCAAACCTTCCACCTCTGGCTCCACCCTAGGCCTCTTATCTGGGGGGGGCATAGAACCTCTGATTAAGGTAATCAAATCTTCTGCCATTTTAAGCATGTGTTTTCTAGGTACAGAACCTGCAGAACTAGGACTGACACCAGAGGAAGACAAACCAGGCCTGACCTTGGAAGGTACCTTAGAGACAGAAGGGGAAGGCCTAACCACCTTATGCAAAGAAGGGAGTACAGCAACCTGAGAGGCCCGCTCAGCCTGACCCGACTCCTGAGAGGCCACATCTTGTAAAATTAACGGCTCCCCTGAGACTCAGCTGAAACCTCGGCTGGATCCACAGATTCCACAGTAGTTTCTAAAGAACCGGCGTCCGGAACGGACGACTCATCCTGCTTGAACTTTAACGATTTTTCCTTGCGCTTCTTAGCGGTAGCGGGCGTCAGAGGATCCGACGGCATATTGTAATTACACCGCTTACCGAAGACCAGCCTAGCGCAATCTAACCTACGTTTAATGGTGCGCTTATTAAATCTAGCACAAAAGCGACACCCGACTACGTCGTGCTCAGGCCCCAAACAAGGAATACAGAGAGAGTGGTAATCCCTATGAGGTATCTGTTTCCCACAAGAAATACAATTATTCACTTTTTCTGACATCCGGATTTAACTGAGGCAAGAAAAGACAAAAATGTTCCCCAACGGGGTACTTAGCCCAACTTGGTTTTCGGTCTGAAACTCAGAATACGAAAATTTCAGAACGCCGAACGGCACTTGCAAACGCTGCTTCTGCTTCGGACCATGCGGCAAGAAAGACTGAGGATATGACGTCGGTCATGCGCTTTAATACCTCGGCGTACTGACGTCAGATCTGAGCGACCATGACCGACACCAGCCTATCTCTTTGGCATTCGGGCCGACCGAGGACAGTGGACTACCCACAGGTTATGACTGCAGCAATGTGAGATGAAGAACATCAGCAAAACGGCATATAAGTGGATTCTTTCCCCGGGAAAGAAATCAATTGGCCGCTTCTTTTACTTTGCTGTTTTCGTGACTGTAGTGCAATCTTGAAGTTGGTATATTTAAGTAGGGGGGTGTGGGGGGAAAAGCCCCCCACTTTATGTAATGTTTTACAATTTTTTTTGTTGTTTTGTGGAACAACGATTTTTTTTCCCTTGGAAAAAATCGCTGTTCCAAGTGTTCAAGAGTGTAAGCTTTCGCTTACATGGATTCAATAAATCATCGTTCGCAATTTTAAGCATTTGATGATTTTAACATAGACCCGACTTCCTATACCATCAAAAAGAATGTTTGAAAAGCTACAACATTTGCTAAAATTAATTACTTTCCTGTTAAAGTTATATTTTTGTAAAGCTTTCTACTCTAGTTATCATGTAAAATACTACATATGCATTAAAACATTAAATACTTGACTTCAGGTTTGTTAAACTCTTACCATGTTCCTGAAGAAGCACTGTTTTCTGCATTATACAGACCTCTGCTAGATTCAACTTCAATGCAAAAAGTGATGAAAAACTCTAAATTACTTGTATATGGAAGTGGTAATGTTACTTCATGGACTTACACTCTGTTTCATGTTTATACGCTCCCAGTGTCAACTGTCGGGAAGTGGTTAATAGCTGCTGCATCATAGCTGTTGGATCCTGGAAAATCTAATAAAAAATATTATTTTAGGACTTCTGTTTCTATTTTACCATGTCTTGCAAACTTCACGTGATAAGCATTACTCATATCTAGGACCCACCCCACCTAATGATTTTCTTATTTTCCTTTGACTGCAGTCATTCATTGGTTTATCTTATCCTGTTTCACCTAATCAGGCAGGATAAGATCTTTGGAAGTTGTATGCATTACACTATCTTGCCAATGAAACACTCATAACTTATAAACAACAAAATAAGTCAGATATCCATATCGTCTTGTTTGAAATGCTTTGATAGTTGTACTAATCACAGCTTCTGCAGGAAATACATTTCATTATGCAAATTCTGCTGAAACGTTGTTCCTTTTTCAAAGTTCTAAAATTCTCATTTTTACACAAAACAAAAAGATAACAGAACGGACAGATGTTATGCAATACCTTTCACTGGATCAGCACAGGTTTTTTTGCAATTACTTGAGCCCTTCAGAGCTTCCCTGTGACTGGATTGGAAACCTGTGACTACAAGACCTTGGATTGCTTCTAAAATCATCTGTGGACCTACAAAGCTGACATAAGTATTTTTTTGCACTTGCTCTAACTATCTTAGTGCTAGCTAACAGTTCTGTGTTGCATTTACTGATCTTGTTGAATTTATCACCGTTTTTTAGTCTGCACTTGTTAAATGCCATCTGTTTGATACAGTCCTGCTTTAGGTCATTTTAAAAGTATTCTTATATTTCCTTGTCTCTTCTGATGTAAGTTACTCTCCCCTACTCCTTCGCATCTATGGATCAGGTATAATGGATAGGCACTTCCCTGTCATCTGTTTCTGGCCTAGTGGACATGGGCATCCTGAGACAGTGCAGTAACTGCCTCATATTCACTGCCAATTTAATTTTTGAACAGATAAACACAGATTGGGATGAGAGATGCAGATATACAATGTCATGGGGAACAGAGCTCTCACATACACACACGAAAAATGCAAACCAGGTTATCAGCATTACACCCAAAACACTCACTACCAACACTAAGGAACAAACAAATAGATCCACATATGCCGAGGTGCTCACTTGTAAACTATCCAAACCTCCAAGACCTCCTAAAAGCATCTCTCAGTGGCCTTGGACACTCAAAAGACAGCACTTCACACAACTCTGAAAAATCATAGTAGCCCAGCTTCCAAGCCCATAAGGCAACATACCACATAGCCAAACATTCTAGTTATTGGGAATTCCATTGTAAGTCATGCTGATGTCCCCCTTACCAGGATAAACAAGGAGAAGATCACAGTGAGCTGTCTGTCTGGAGCCAGGATCCACCAAGATCATGCATGCAATTAGGACTTTAAACCATGAGTACCAGTATGACAAGGTCATAGCCCATGTGGGTGTAAAAGACCTAGGACATACCTCACTGGACTGTATGAAGACAGACAGACATGATGGAGCTCTCAGAATATGTGTCTCAGGCAGGTATGAATCTAGCCTTGAGTAGCCTTCTACCTTTACCAATCATGATGCCACAGTACCAGAAAAAAATGATGGACTTCAACACTTTTCTTTGTTTCTGGTGTCACAACAAAGGGATACAATATCTGTCAGGCTGGGGAGACATGATTGACAAACCACGATGCTTTACCAGAGATGGTTTGCACTTGTCACCACTTGGCTTCCAGATACTGGAAAAAACTTTATCCCCATAGCGCCTTTTTTAGGCTGTGCCAAGTTAAACACAACAAAATCACTCACAACTACCTAAAGTTACTGTTACTAAGTGCTAGGAGTTTAAATAAACTGCACTCCCTGGAAGCACTTCTCATCCTGGAAAATGCAGACATATGTGTAGTCCCAGAAACATGGTTCAGAACCATGGAAAGCACCCTGGCGATCAAAAACTACAGTGCCTGAAGGAAAGGAGACCTGAACCTCGGGGATACCAGCTCTGGGAAAAACCCTGGGCTATGCAGCCGAGAAGATTTGGCAATGGTAGATTTCAGAGCCAAACTTTTTGAAATTTTCTTAGGTGGCTCAGAAGGAAGCACTGACTTAGGAGACCGTGCAGGGGAGTGTTTTTGGTGCTCCCTGGGCACCTTGGATTTAAGACAGGGGGTTTGAGCCCCTGATGTGGAAGTACCAGATGAAGGAGCAGAAGCTGGAAGGAGGCCTTTCAGTACAAACTTGCTCCTCCTATCACTTATGACCCTGGTATTAAATGCAGTACAGATGAAGTAGGAGGTGTCCAAGTGTGCCTAGACAATATATGCACTCCCTGTGGGCATCAGAGTTGTGGATCTTATGCCCACAGGAAGTGCACTTTTTAAACCTGGTCTTTTCAGCTATACTGCAAGATAACAAGATGCAGCAGACAGCTGACAAACGAGGAAGAAAGGAATAAAAGGAAAGGTTTCAGGTTTTACGATACATATATATTAATTATATATATATCAATGTGATTTTTTTTTAAATCTTTTATTTATTTACAATTTTAACTGAAAATAAAAAAAATGATTACAGAATACCCCAAAGCGAGGTAAAGGAAGAAGGAAGGTTACCAACAATGGTAACAGACTACCAATAGAAATTTTTTTAATTTTGTAGCTAATAGATGGTAAGGAAGATACTAGAAAACAACTGAAAGCAGGAATAATTAAAGACAGAAAAATATAAATTTTAAACTCACTAAACCAACGAGCTTGAGAGATTGCAATCCCAGCTGAACTGTAGAGAGGCAAACAAAACCTGAGGTAACACAGTGGTTAGGGGCATTATGGGATAAGGGAGGAGCTCAAGAGTCAGATCCTAGAATCTAGAGAAAGTGGCAGAGTCAAATCCAAAGGTCAGACCTGAGCCAATTTGTTAAGGAATGAAAGAAAATGGCAGCATCAGTTCACTCTTTAACCACAGCCTCTGGATGGGATTTGTCCCTGAGGAATGGAGGACTGCAACAGTTATTCCTCTAAACAAGACGGACCCCATCACATGACACAGGGAACTACAACCCATAAGCTTGACCAGTCTTATCTGCAAGGCCATGGAGATAATTACTATGGACCAGATCAATAATGACATAGGAACTCTTCAAACACTGGACCAGATTCAATTTGGCTTTGTCAAAGGGAGGTCTTGCCTGCTCAATCTAGTGGCCTTCTTTGAGAAAGTCACCAGGACCATGGATGGGGGTAAAATGGTACACACTGCTTATATAGACCTGACCAAAGCTTTTGACACAATCCCCCACTCTAGGATCATAAATCAATTTACTGAGTTACGCATAAACCTATACACTATCAGATGGACAGCCAACTAACTCACTGTCAGGACACATGTCCAGATAAGTGACTCCACTTCTGATAATAAAGCTGTTACTAATGCTGTCCCACAAGGGTCAGTGTTGGGACCCCTTCTGTTTGGTATATACTTCTCTGAAGTGAAAGTCAATGTTGGGGGCCTCTGGTTAATCAAGTTCGCAGATGACTGCAAGCTGGGCGCAGTCACTGAATCCCCAAACGATGTTGACATTTGGTAAATCGGATATCCCTGCAAATTATAATATTGACAGCACACCCCTAAAAGTAGACCCAGTGGTGAGGGATCTAGGAAAACAGATAGCTAGTAACCTACACTTTGACCACTAGGTAGTTACAGTGGTGAAGAAATCCTTCTGTGTGTCTCAATTTATAAGTAAAGGCATGGCATCAAGGTCAAAAGAAGTCATAGTGCCATTGCACTCAGCCCTCATCAGGCCCATAATCAAGCTCTTTGCTCCCTTCTGCATGTAGTCTAAACCAAAGCACAAACCAAGAAGTACAAAAATGAGGCAGGTAACCAAACGAAAACCATGGATACGTATAAATCCACACAGTTGTTTATTAATGATTAAGTGCTTTCGTCAAGAACTCTGACTTCATCAGAATACTGAATACATAAAGCACCAAGTTTAAATACCCTCTCCCAGCACTGAATTAATGACATCACATCCTGTAAAAATTAACCATTAAAGAAACTATGTTAATAAAATTGCACTTAAACACTCATTATGCATACAATGATTTACATCACAACCACCATAAAAATCACATAAAATACATTGATTTAAGTTTCAACAATGCCATAACACTGACTCTCTCATTAAGGCCAGGCCTTACTCTAGCATTAAGTTTGATTTGCCACTTTAGTTCTAAATATTCCAAGTAGTCATCCACGGGACCATCCCGGGACCCTAAGTCAACATGGTCAATAGCACAGAACTTGAATTTGTGTGTGGGAAACATCTCAACATGATTACACAAAGCATTCCTATTATTTTTCTGTTTGATATCATATAGATGTTCATATACTCTGTGTTTAAGGGCCCTTTTAGTTTTTTCCCCTCATACAGTCCATCACAGGAGTCGCACTTGGCAATATAAACCACTCCTTTAGAAAAACAATAGTATTTCCTCTTGGGGTACATAACCCCTAAGTTCTTAATGAAAATATTGTCCATATCCGGAATGGAGGTGACATTGTGTGCACCTACCACATTTAAAGCAACCACCATCTCTGTGTACCTTCCTAGTTCTTTCTAACAAACTCTTAAAACATGTGTCTTTCTTATACACTACTACTGGTTTAGCTCCTATAATCCTGTTTACCTGACCATCCAAGGTAAAAATCATCCAAAATTTCTCTATGACATTTCTAATATCATAGAAATTAAGCATAAAAGGGAAGGGTCCTTGAAAACTTATCCTGTCTAGCCTCACTAGGGCTTAAAACTGTCTCAAACACATTAGATAAAAGTTTGACTAATGTACCTGTTTGCATTTTGAGCTTAACCTCATTTTCTATTGTGTTAAATTCCAGGGGATACCCTCTTCTTGTTAACATCCCTTTCAATGTCTCACATTCCCTGTAAAAATCATCATCCTCAGAGGTCATTCTGGCAACCCTGACATATTGCCCCTTGACTAATGCCTTTTTCTGGTGTTCAGGGTGCCAGATTCCAAAGTGCAATAGTGTTTTTGAACAGGTGGGTTTCCTATATAATTGTGAGATGAACACATTTTTCCTATAGTCTTTTAGAATAGTCACATCCAAAAAGTTAAGTTTATTGTCATCGTTACTCACTGTGAATTTTAAAAAGTCAGTAGTGGTGTTAATGTATGTCACAAATTCCTCTAAACGTTCCTCACCACCTTTCCACAGAAGGACTATATCATCCAAGTAGCGGCCATATAGGGCCCAGGATTCTCTAAAGTTGGAATTCATAATAAATTGGTCCTCCTAGTGGGCCAGCACTATATTGGCAAATGCTGGTGCACAACATGCTCCCATGGCCACTCCTTGACTTTGCCTAAAAATGTGATCTTCAAAACTAAGGAAATTACTATCTAGAACTAGTTCCATGTAAATTCTTAGAGTCAGTATTGTACCGTGCCCCATATCTGCATTGTTACATAAGTATTCATAAAAACCACTCCAACCCTTCTTCAAGCAGTATCACGGAAAACAGGTCCCTGATATCCATGGTGACCATAATCAACCCATCATCATACATTTCAGGTTTAATTTTACTAAGAAAATCCCATGAGTCCTTGATGACCCACTGTCTTTTATCCAAAATACCCTTAACTTTGGTGTCGATATACCTAGCTAGGCAAAAGGTTTTAGATGCCTTAGTGTCCACAATTGGGCGAAGGGGTGGGTTGGTAATAGCTTTGTGTGTCTTTGGAATCCCAAAGATAGTTGGCATCCTAGGGCACTTTAACTCTAAGAAATCATGAGTTTCCAAACTAATTTGACCATTTAACAATAGCCCTCCACTGTAAGGTCAATGTTCCTGTAAGCAATGTTCATTTAATTGATGGAAGCTTCTACATAGGTTTCACTACACAGTAAATCAAACATTTTGCTATTATAATCAGAGACATTCATTATGACGAGCCCCCCCTCCCTTATCTGGTTTCATTAACCTGATATTCTGGCTACATATTATGCCCTGCAAGAGCCCCCATTGAACTTGGTCCAAATTGTTAAGGGCCCCCTTGTTGTTACATCCAAGCAGTTGTCTGATCTCGTTGTCATACACAGCTTCATATAAAGAAACCAACAGGAGGGTGGGTGGAATAAAAGTACTAGGTCTATGTGGCATACATGGCGTCTCCATACGATTATTACCAAAATACAAAGCCAAATTCAGTTTCCTGCTAAACAATTTCAAATTCAAAATAGTGTCAACCAGATTGGCATTTCTACCAGGGACAAAATTCAAGCCCTTAGAGAATAAATTTGCCCAGTATGTGTCCACGTTGACCTGAATGTAGTTATATATTGTAAAGTCACCATCAACATTTTTAATAGTTGACACCACAACTTTAGAGGGTTCTACTGTTTGCAAAAGTATCCCCTTCTCCCCCTCCACCGTTCCTGGTAGTTCTCCTGCCCATAACTGTAGCCACCAGGTCTCGTCTCTCTCTCTCTCTGATTACTGATCCTTTCGGACCTCCTCAATGGTGGGGGATCTAAAGGGAGATCCCTGTTTAAATATTCTTCCGCTTCAATATTTTCATTATAACCCTCATTAGTTTCAATAGATGGCCTATCAAAATACCAGACCTGCTGTCCGGTCAGGGTGTGCCTTCCCAGCATCATATTCCCCCTTGTCCCTCCTTAATTTGCAATGTTTTCTGGCTTTTAAATCTATTAAACCATTGTCAACAGTTTTAAAAAGGTTATAAAAATCTTTCTTTTTACATTCAAATAACAAGTCATTTTTAATACTTGTTTCTATTTTATCAATGTCCCTAATTAACAATGCCATTTTTCTGTTATTGTCAGCTATGAATAACTTCAAAAGTTCACATCCTTGCCCGTTAAAAAAAGGAAATCAAGTCCAAATGTAGCTGCGGGTGTTTAATGAGTCTAGTAGGGAACTAGCAGAGTCTCAGCCCCTTTGGAACTTGTTTGCAGTTCACACACTCCTGTAAACACAAATTTTCCAGTTGCGTTTTTTTATACTTATGAATACAGTCCTGAAACTGCCTGAGTTGTTGGTCTAAATTCAAGTTCTGTGCTATTGCCATGTTGAGTTAGGGTCCCGAGGTGGTCCAGTGGAAGACTACTTAGAATTTTTAGAACTAAAGTGTTAAATCAAACTTAATGCTAGCATAAGACCTGGCCTTAATAAGAGGGTTGGTATTATGGCGTTGTTGAAACTTAAATCAATGTATTTTATGTGATTTTTATGGTGGTTGTGATGTCAGTCATTTTATGCAAAATAAGTGTTCATAGTTTCTTTAATGGTTAATTTTTACAGGATGTGATGTAATTAATTCAGTGTTGGGGGAGGGTATTTAAACTTGGTGCTTTATGTATTCACTATTCTGATGAAGTCAGAGTTCCTAATGAAAGCGCTTAATCATTAACAAACAACTGTGTGGATTTATACGTATTCGTGGTTTTCGTTTGGTTACCTGCCTCATTTTTGTACTTCTCCCCTTTGCATGTATCTAACTAGGCACTTACACCAACTGGAGTGGTCCCAGAGGTTTCTCACTAAGACACGTCTTATGCAGACCAACTGAAGGCCCTATCCCTTTACTCCATCTCATACTGTTTGAGAGTTGACTTTGCCTGAGCTATAAAGCATTCTCTGATTCAGCCTTGATGAAGATGTTACAAATTCGCAAGAAAAAGTATATTAGGGTTACACATTCCATGGACCTGAACCTTGATTGTGACCCTAACAGAACTTGCTGGAGAGTCAGATTTGTATCACAAAGGCTACCTCATCTATGGAATAAACTTCCCATCTTCGTAAAACAAAGCCCATCCCTCACTCTTCAAAAATAATTTGGATAAATGGATTGGGAAAGTACAGTTTTGTAACTACCATAAATGTAGATGTTAGAGTGTCTTCACTGCTGCAGTCAGACGGTCCCGCAGTCGGCCAGAGTTCCAAAGTCTTGGTCCGGCGTCGGTTGCTGTCGCCTCCCCCTGACGTCAGTGCGACAAGGGTATATAAGAAGCAGCCGATGCCATTTTCTTCAGTTTTTCTTGCCCCAGATGTCAGGTGCCCCCAAAAAGATAGGCAATACATATTGCTTACAAAACATGCAATAAGGTAAAAAAAAAAACCTTCAGTAACCAGCAAATACACCACATAGGTAGAATAGTGTAGAAAGTTATAGATAAGACCCAGCTAAAAAAGAGGTGATGGCGGGTGGGTAACCAGGACTACAGCAGTGAAGACACTCTAACATCTACATTTATGGCAGGTACAAAACTGTACTATGTTCATCGTGTTTCACTGCTGCAGTCATTACACTTGGGTTGAATCCCAAAGCTGAGTCAGGGTGGCTGGTTCTATAGAGGATTTGGTGTAGCTATGAGGCCCTGCAGCACTGCAGTGGCAAAGCCAGCTCTGGATCTAGAGTAAAGAGGCAGGTGGTAATGCTTGGTAAAGGTGTGCACTGAACTCCAAGTTGCAGCTTCCAAAATGTCTTTGGTAGGTACTCCTCTAAGGTAGGCAGTGGAAGTGGCAGTTGCCCTGGTGGAAATGTGGTCTAATGGTGTTAGATGGTACAGGTTTCCCATGCTGTGTGTAGCAGAACCGGATACAGTGTCCTATCCACTTTGAAATGGTCTGCTTTGAAATAGCCTTTCCCTGTGATCCTGCAGCATAAGATACAAACAATTGTTCAGGTTTTCTGGAAGCGTTTGTTTTGTCCAAGTAGAAGCGTAATTGCCTGTGTATGTCCAAGGAATGTAGAAGTCTCTCCCCTTTATTCTGGGGATTTGGATAAAAAGTTGGCAAGTGAATAGTTTGGTTAAGAGCCACAATGGATACCACCTTAGGCATAAAAGAAGGGTTTGTTCTTAAAGAAACCCTGTCTTGGTGGAAAATGATGAAAGGCTCCACTGCCATTAGTGCCTGTAGTTCTGAGACTCTTCGTGCTGAGGTTATTGCCAGAAGCAGATCAGTTTTCCAGGATATATATTTGAATTCTGCTGAACTGGCTGGCTCAAAAGGAGGTAAAGTGAGCTTTTCCAAGACAAAATTGAGGTCCCAAGTAGGTGTTGGTGCTCTCTGCGGCGTCTTATGTTTTTAGCCCCTCTGAGGTACTGCTTTAGCAATGGATGAGAGAAAACAGGAGGATCTGTGTTATAATGAGCCGAGATGGCAGAGGCGTGGATCTTAATGGATGAGAAGGATAGTCCTTTGTCCAGCATCTCAGTTAAGTATTGTAGTATCTGAGGAATGTTAGGGACAAGAGGGTCAAGGCTTTGAGCCTGGTTCCAGGCACAGAATCTCTTCCACTTTTCTGAATAAGATTTCCTGGTGCTAGGCCTCCTGGCCTCCAAAATGACATCCATAACAGTTTTAGAGAGAGGTGTTGTCTGTTTGGCTAATGAATCTGCCATGCAGCCAGGTTTAAGGTTTTGAGCTGACTGTGCAGGATCTGTTTGTTTTTTTTTTTGAGTCAGTAGGTATGGAATTTGAGGCAAAATCCAAGGTGGGCCTTGAGCTAAGTTCTTTAAGATTGGGTACCAATGCTGGCGTGGCCAGTCTGGAGCAATCAGAATCATCTGTGGTTTTTCTTGTCTGGCTTTTAGGAGTACCTTTGAAAGGAGAGGCAGTGGTGGGAAGGCATAAACGTTTAGGCTTTTCCAGCTGAACGAAAGAGCATCCACTTTCCATGCTTGTGTGTGATATGTCCTTGTGCAGAATTTTTGTAGTTGGCAATTCAGTGGGGAGGCAAAAAGATCCATGTCCGAGCACCCCCATTTTTGCATTATCACGCTGAAGACTTGTGGATTTAATTTCCACTCGTGAGGATCCATGATGTTTCTGCTTAAGTCGTCTGCCAGAGTATTTTTCTTTCCTGGCAGGAATTGTGCTTGCAGGTGATCTTGATAAGTTAGAGCTGTGTTCCACAAGGTCATGGCTTGTCTGCATAGAGGGTAAGAATGAGTGCCCCCTTGCTTGTTTATGTACCACATTACTGTGGTGTTGTCTGTCTTTAATAATAATTGTCCTGGATGTAGAAGGTCCTTGAAAGCTGTTAGGGCATTTTGTACAGGCAACATCTCTTTTTGATTGATGTGAAGATGCATTTGGTCTGTGGTCCATTTGCCCTGAATACATTTTCCTGCCATGTGTGCTCCCCAGGCGTAATCCGAAGCATCTGTTGTTAAAGTCTGCCTGGCTGTGGGAAGAGTGAAAGGCTGACCCTTGTTGAGGTGATATGCCTGTGCCCACCATCGAAACTCCTGTTGTAGGCAGGGAATTAGTGGTATTACTGTTTTCAAGCTGTGAGAGTGTTGAGTCCAAACACTTTTTAGGTACCATTGTAATTTCCTCATATGCAGTCTGGCATATGGAATTAGTAGTATGCAGGATGCCATGAATCCTAAGGCCTGCAGAATTTTTCTTGCAGGGACTTTGTTGCCATCAATTGAAAATACTGAGTCAGTTGTCCTTGTTTGTCTGGCATGAGATAAGCCATCTGGGCCATTGTATTTAAGCTGGCACCCCGGAATATTATCTCTTGTGAGGGCACTAGTTTTGGCTTCTTTTTGTTTAATGTGTACCCTAGGCAAATTAACAACCTTTTTACAAATGCCAGATGCTTCAGAAGAATGTCCTTGCTTTCTGCTTGAATCAGGCAGTCGTCCAGGTATGGATATATTTGAATTCCTTTTTGTCTGCAAAATGCAATTACTGGTGTCAGGCACTTTGTGAAGACCCTGGGCGCAGTAGATAAGCCAAAGGGCAGTGCAGAAGATTGGTAGTGCATTGAACCAGCTATGAATCTGAGGTATCTTCTGCAATTTTGTCTGATAGGGGCATGCAGGTATGCCTCTTTGAGGTCCAAAGTAACCAGCCAAGCCTTCTTGCCCAACATGGGAAGGAGCTGCTGTAGTGTCAACATTTTGAATTTCGGAACATCCAGGTAAGTATTTTGAGTAGAAAGGTCTAGAATGGGTCTCCAGGCTTTGACCTTTCTGGGGACTAGGAAGAGTCTTGAGTAAAATCCTTGTCCTTGTTCTGCTGTGGCACTTTCTGAATAGCTCTCATGTCCATGAGGGCTGTAATTTGCTTTTGTGCCTCTGCCCCTTGATTTTGTGGCAGGTCTGGCATTCTTTTTAGCCTTGGTAAAGTGTGAAAGTGGAACCTGTAACCTTGAGACACAACATTCGCACCCATTTGTCTTGGGTGATTGCTTGCCAGTTTTGTGAAAAAAGTGCTAGTTTCCCTCTGTAAGGGAGCTGCCAAAAGGGAAGAGCTTGGCATTGGAAGGGGGAGTCATTGGGACTGTTTCCTTAAGGTTGTGACTTGTCCTCACCTCCTTTTGGAGTTGAAGCACCCCACTGTCGTGGTCTGTAAGAGCCTTGGGGCTGAGATCTGCCTCTTGGGCATCTGTATCTGCCTCTTTGTGGCCTGTCTGACACTGGAAAGGACCAATTTTTTGTAGGCCAATTCCTGCTAAATCGAGGTGGCTGTACCTGCAAGAAATCCTTCACTGTTTGCATAGATTTTGCCTTATCTTCCATTTTCTTTAATACCTCTTCTGCCTTAACACCAAATAAAATATCTTGCCGTAAAGGAGCATCCAATAATTTTGCCTTAACATGATCTTTGTTCTTTTAACCAAGCATGCCTTCGATTCACAGATCCCATAACTGCTGCTCTACAAGAAGCCTCTAATGACTCAAAACCACATTGCAAAGTATGTTTTCCCACTTGTTCAGCTGCATGCAATAAATCCTGCATTTCCTTAAAATCAGGTTGTTTTGCACTTGTACTCATTTTCTGTTTTAACTGAGACAGTAAATATTGTTGATATTTAAGCATGTGAAACTGGCAATTTAAAGCCCTCACTGCTAAAGTTGCAAAGGTGTAAACTTTCTTCCCCCATCTGTCTAATGCTCTAGAATCCCTGTCAGAGGGAACTGGATTTTTAGCCGTGGAAGCCTTTACCCCTTTGGGACCCTGGGAAATAGTTTCTGGGTCAGCAACAGGGTTTTTATAAAGAAATTTGTGAGAGTCAGGGACACTGTAGTACCTGTCTGGCTTGACTGGAGCAGGGGTAAAGAATCAGGATTTAAATTGGATTCCACAATATCCAACACTGGTGGAATAGCAAGGGGCCTGTGCTGAGGCAATAAAAGAAAGTCTCTGAGCCTTTTCTTGGATTCTGAGTAATCCTGGCCCTCCCAATGGAAATGCTCCCTCATGGTATGTAAAGTTTCCCCAAAAGAGTAATCCTCAGGAGGAGAGGCTGAAGGAATTGATTCTTCAGCATCAGAGTCCTCATAGGGGGGTAAAGAGTATTCCTGGTCTGAAGAGGAATCAGAATATATAGAAACCTGGTCAGAGGAATCATAGTCTGTATCCTGCCTAGGCCTTTTATCAGGAGGGGGATGGGAACCCCTGATCAGAGTAATTAAGTCTTCGGCCATTTTGAGCATTTGTTTTTTAGGCATGGAGGCCTGTCCAGGTGAATGCTGTACTTGCTTCTTTGTCTTTAAAGTAGTTTTAGACTTGGCTGTAGTTGCAATGGTAAGTTGTGAAGGTCTGAAAACACCCTCAGAAGCTGATGCCTGCTCAGCGGCTCCGGACCCATCTGAAGGGCTAGTCTCCGTAGGCCCAACACATTGAGTATCCAGAGGCCTTGGAACCTCCATGTGGGAGTCGGTCGTGGCCTGTGGCTCTGAGGTAGCGGGTGTCAGGGGCTGCGAAAGCGCCTCACTGAGAACCGGCGACTGGCCCAGAAGAGGCTTTGTCGTCAGTTTTGGGCCTCGGATGCCTGTCCTTATCCTTATCTTTGCGTTTTTTTGTGAATTCCGATCGTCGGTTGTTCTGACGGCATGGTATAATTAAACCTTCGGCCAAAGTAATGGCGAGCAAAATCAAACCGAAGTTTAATAGTGCGTTTGTTAAATCTAGCACAAAACCGACAACTAGTGACGTCGTGATCTGGGCCTAGGCATGGAATACAGTAAGAATGAAAATCCTTGTGAGGTATTTGCTTCCCACAAGAAATACAATTATTAACTTTTACTGACATTGGTCTGAGGCAAGAAAAAGTTTCCCCAATGGGGTACTTAGCTTTATTGAAGACTTTGGTTCTGAAAATCGAATTTGATATCTCAGGAGTCGGACGACCGGCACTTGCGAACTGCTTTTGCTTCGGGCACCGCGCGGCAAGGAAGACTGAAGAAAATGGCGTTGGCTGCTTCTTATATACCCCTGTCGCACTGACGTCAGGGAGGAGACGACAGCAACCGACACTGGACCAAGACTTTGGAACTCTGGCCGACTGCGGGACCACCAGACGGCAGGATAACTCAAGTGTAATGACTGCAGCAGTGAAACACGATGAACATCTGTAAATTCACTCCTTGGGTTCTACCCATGTACCTTGTGGACAGAGGCAGACAGAGGCAGTCTGTCAAATGACTCAGGGCTCCAACACCCAAAGACCCACTACCCTGATACTACCCCCATCACATATCTGGGGAATTAAGATATAATATTGTCATATTCTTGGTATAACTGGCTAGGCTTGTAAACGCTTTTGAGCCATTTGCCTAATTACCTATGAACCTCCTAATTTTAAACATGTTGTTGTCTTTCAGCTTTTCCCGGTTAGGGGTTGCCACAGGGGAACTCCGGTCCGCTAATTATAGGCAGTAGATTTTGACGAACGCCGAGGTGCCAGCTCAACGTTCAAGCTTCAATGAAGGCATGCCCATTTACGCATGTCTTTCAAACACCCACCCAACCGCGGGGAGGACATGCAGACTCCACACAGAAGGCACTCCCCGCACTCCAGCCGAGAATCGAACGGGAGAACCTCTTGCTGTGAGGCAACAATGTTACCGCTGCACCACCGCTGATAGTCTCCTGATTTTAAACATACTGCTTAAATATCCGTATGTGCCAAGAAAGGGAAGTGCATAATGTGCATAATTTACTTCCAATTGGCTAAAAAAAGAAAGTTGAAAAATGTTAATGTTAAAAAAATGTGCAGCTCTTAAGTTTCATTTGGCTACACCTCCCACCTCAGAGACAGATATTGTGTGTGTGTGTGTGTGTGTGTGTGTGTGTGTGTGTGTGTGTGTGTGGGTGGAAGAGAGAGAGAGATGGAGGGGGGAGGAGAGACCGAGACAGAGAGAGAGAAATTGACTCAGTGAGCGTGAAACTGTAGAAGACTAGGTCATGTTCTGCTACAAAAAGTCAAATTTTGATATGTAATGCTAGAGGCAAAGTTCATTTAGCATTTTTATGTATTTTACTGTACATTTATAATAGTACAGTGAAGACTAATGCCCTAGCCTATTGTCTTCATGTTATACGTTTAGAAATACTTACATTTCAGCAATATATAATACTACTACAAAAAATAAGAGCTGAAAAATGTGTGCAGAACTACCCCAGATATTATTGTACACACACACAAGTATGAGAATATCCAAAGTACAAGTACTTCACACAGTGTATTAAATCAAAGACCATTTCTGCAAAGACCAAAAATGTGCTGTATGAAAACCACACTGCTCAGAAAAGAGCAGCAATGTTTTCTTCTCCCCCACCCCAATGTAATCATCTTTATCCCACCTCCAGATCAAAGCACTTGTGGCTGAAATGCAATGTCCTTTTGGGTTCATTCAGTTAAGTCAAATTTATTTTTCCTCAAGTATATAGAACTGTGTTTCCTGAGATCAAATGCAATTGTAAAGTGTTTAAATGGAATTACAAGTTCATAACTGTTTCAATCTCCCATCTTTCACAGAATCTATAGTATTTATAATGTTACTGCAAATTAATCTACATAAAATACATACAAAACTTTGCAAAATATTTGTCCTTTCTAAAAACTCACTTTCAAGGAGGACAACAGTATGACCAGGGACCACAGACTTTAAAATAAGATTACCCATTCAGCACATGCAAAGGACATGATTCCGTGGCAGACGCACTTTTCTATACTGAGTGAAAAGACTTCTTTTATTTCACTCCTGCCCTCTTCTGTTTATTAAAACGCCAGGAGAAAACTGCTAGACGCACACATTCTGAGCATATGTACATTAGTACTATTTTACAGTAATTATAGCAATAATAGTATTACAGTCATCAACATCCAGATAGGTCTGTATATTTCAACTCCAGTTTTGATTTCTTTGGGCCTAAAACAATCAACCAAGGTAACAAAATTCCTGCTGCCACATTGTCTAGATTAACAAGCAGCTCTAAATGACGTTGCAACTTTTCTGCTTACCATTTCATCATAAAATTCTGAAACTACTGTCTTTTTTCCCAGCATGGCATTTGTATCTGACTGGAACAACTTCAGCAAGTGATAAAGTGTAACCTGTTAAAAGAAAAAAAAAGTAAAATTTACTAATGATGATTAGTTTAGTTCTCAAAACTTATCTTCACATTTCCAAACTCCGATATAGCACATTCTCTCTCTCTCTCCCTGTCACAAAACATGTCATTCACCACTTACATGCACAGCATTACAATGCAAAGGCAGAGTGGATTTGTTTATTAATCCATGTAGGACTTTGCTGGTTCTTTGCATACCTGAAGGCAAGAAAGTTTTGTTCATCAACCTAGACTCTAGAATCTAGACAGTCAGCAGTCCTTTACTTAGATGTATATGTCTGAGTGTCTTCCTCTTCATCAGTATCTTACCTCTCGCCAATTTGTTGACAAAGTGAAGTGGGTGGAAAACTACTCAACAGCACTAAAGTGCTAGAGATGCTGAAAGACAGAAGATTAACTGTGTGTGTGTGTGGGCAAAGTAAGTCTGTGGTTTGGCATAATGGTTAAGGTTTTCACTTCACAGACACAAGGTAAAGGATACGAGTCTGCCTTCGGGTTCTTGTTCAGGTTTTAAATGGCCCTTTAGAGCAGATAGGCTAGTATTTAGCTATGAACCTATGAACTTCTGAATATAAAAAAGAACTTGCATTGGGGTAGGAGAGTGTGTGTAAGGGTTAGATTAAAGGCTAGGAAAGTGGATAGATTTAATGGTGTATACACACACACACACACACACACACACACACACACACACACACACACACACACAGGTGCTCCATCGTGGTGTGCACCCTTTCTATTGCCGCCATCTAATCTTCAATACGATGCATATAAAAAGTAGAATCAACGTTCAGCCTTCACTGAATAATTGAGATATTTCTGGGACTCTTGGTTCTTCAAGTCACCAGGCTTAAAATACAAATAGAAGGGAGATTTGAAATAAACTCCATGAGTTCTATAAATCAAATGAATTCTCACCTTCCGAGTACAGCATGTCATGACATGCAAATCACTATAGCAAAGAAATATAAGAATAATGCATTATGTTACATACTGACCACTAAGTTAAAACTACAGCATAAATATCACAGGCTATTTACATTAAAATTAACGTTATTATATATTCAAGAAAGTATGGCTGAACCTAACAGATCACCGCTGCAGTAGCCTTAGCTATATTGGTTATATCCTGCCAAAAATATGACAGCCAACCAACTTCCAAAGCTTCAGAGTATCTTCCATGCACCAAAACTGTCATGCAGCTTGTGCGGAGCTGAATAAAAGACAAGCTTGGGCACAAAGCCTTTTATAGCCTTCCTGCCAGAAGACAGAGGAAGGATGAGTCCACAACAGACAATGCTAGGAACAAACAAAAACAAACAAGTAAATAAATGTCCTCACTCTGGCATAAAAAAAAACATAAAAAAACAAGGGGGGGGTGGACGGAGAGGGCAGCTACTGAAGTAGTGATTATACAAACAGTTACTGTTATGGTAAAGTTCAACTTACATAACTGTACTGTGTTCATCACACTGATCACTGCTGCAGTAGGCTTAGCTATATGGATACATTACCATAGCCAAAGACATTTGGGAGGTAGAAGGACAAGGGACTAGGAGCCCTGGAGACTGGTCCTAACAAAGCTTGACTTGGACATAGGGAAGGAACCAAGTTTACAGTGCTTTGTAAAAGTACGTACAGAGGACCAAGGAGCAGTTTCTAAAACAATTCTAGAATCCAAACCTTTCCAAAAAGTTATAGTTGAAGCCAAGGCCTTAGTACAGTGGGCCTTAGCCTTGCCCGAAAGAGATTTGTTATAGTAAACATAACAAAAGATAGTAGCCTTAGACAACAATTTGGAAATAGACTTGTTTCAACACAGGTTGTCCCTTCTTTTTACCTTCATAAGAAATGAACGATTGATCCAAAAATCTGAAAGATTTCCTTTTGCAAAGATGTAAATGAATAACGAATCACTCGCTGAAGTAAAAGAAAGTACAGTTGTGTACACTTACCATAAATGTAGATGTTCGAGTGTATTCACTGTTGCAGTCATTACATTTGGGTAATCCTGCTGGCAGGTTGCCCTCAGTCAGCCTGAATTTCAAAGTCCTGGGTCCTGCGTCGGCTGCTGTCGCCCCTTCCCTGACATCAGGTCGTCAGGGGTATAAAAGATGCGGCCGACGCCATTTTCTTTAGTTTTTCTTGCCCCAGATGTCAGGTGCCCCCATAAAGGTAGCAAAAATATATATATGTATATATACATGCCTCAATATAAGCTTTAACTTCATCTACAAGCAAATACACCACATAGGTTGTAGAAAATAGAGAAGGAAAGGTAAACTCAAACTCCAGAATGACAGGGGGATGGAGGGTGGGTAACCTGGACTGCAACAGTGAATACACTCGAACATCTACATTTATGGTAAGTGTACACAACTGTACTATGTTCTTCGTGTTTCACTGTTGCAGTCATTACATTTGGATAGAGTCCCAAAGCTATGGATGGGAGGCTGGAGCTAAACAGCATTAGGAGCAGCTATGAGGCCCTGCAGTACTGCAGTGGCAAAGCCTGCCCTGGATTTAGAGTAGAGTGGCAGATGATAGTGCTTTGTAAAGGTGTGCACTGAACTCCAAGTAGCAGCCTCCAAAATGTCCTTGGTTGGTACTCCCCTGAGAAAGGCTGCTGAAGTGGCTGCAGCTCTGGTTGAATGTGGCCTAATGCCCTTAGGCACTGGCTTGCCATGGTGCAAGTAGCAGAAATGAATGCAGTGGCCTATCCACTTTGAAATGGTCTGCTTTGAGATAGCTTTTCCTTGTGAAACTGCAGCATATGCCACTAGTAATTTCTCTGTCTTTCTGAAAACTTTGGTTCTGTCCAAGTAGAATCTAAGCTGTCTGTGTAAGTCCAAAGAATGCAGAATTATTTCTCCCTTGTTCTGTGGATTTGGATAAAAGGTTGGCAGATGAATAGTTTGGTTAAGAGCAACACTGGATACCACCTTAGGCATAAATGTTGGGTTTGTCCTCAGGGAGACCCTGTCTGGATAAAAAAATGATAAAAGGTTGCACCGCCATGAGTGCCTGTAGCTCTGAAACTCGTCTTGCAGAAGTTATTGCTAGGAGCAGAGCTGTTTTCCAAGATAAAAACTTTATATCAGCAGTAGCAGCTGGCTCAAAAGGAGGCAGGGTGAGTTTTTCCAAGACATAGTTGAGGTCCCACGCAGGCATTGGTGATCTCCTTGGAGGCCTTACATTTTTGGCTCCTCTGAGGTACTGTTTTAGTAAGGGGTGAGAAAAGACTGGTGGATCTGTATTGTAATGAGCCAAAATGGCAGAGGCATGAATTTTAATAGATGAAAAAGATAGGCCTTTGTCCAGCATCTCAGTTAAGTATTGTAAAATCTGAGGAATATTTGGCACAGCAGTATCAGTTCCTTGTGCCTGGTTCCAAGCACAGAATCTCTTCCATTTTCCAGCATAAGATTTTCTAGTACTAGGCCTTCTGGCCTCCAAAATGACATCCATCACAGCTTTACTGAGAGGTGTGTTTTGTATGACTACATTATCCGCCATGCTGCCAGGTTTAAAGTCTTGAGTTGGCTGTGCAGGATCTGATTGTTTTGCTGGGACAGTAGATGAGGTATTTGAGGTAAGGTCCAAGCTGGGCATTGAGACAAGTTCTTTAGGATTGGAAACCAGTACTGGCGAGGCCAGTCTGGGGCAATCAGTATCATTTTTGGCTTCTCCTGTCTGGCCTTTAGGAGTACTTTGGGCAGGAGAGGCAGTGGGGGAAGGGCATATACTGATAGGTTTTTCCAGCTGAAAGCTAGGGCGTCCACTTTCCATGCTTGTCTGTGATAAGTCCTTGTGCGGAATCTTTTTAGTTGGTAGTTGTAAGGGGAGGCAAACAGATCTATGTCCGGGCATCTCCATTTCCTTGTTATCGTGCTGAAGACTTGTGGATCTAGCTGCCACTCGTGGGGATCCATGAGGTTTCTGCTTAGTTCGTCTGCCAGAGTATTTTTCCTTCCTGGCAGGAATTGTGCCTGCAGATGTACTTGGTAAGTTAGTGCTGTGTCCCACAAAGTCATGGCTAGTCTGCAAAGGGGGTAAGAATGTGTGCCCCCCTGCTTCTTTATATACCACATGACCATGGTGTTGTCTGTCTTTATCAGTAGTTGTCCCGGATGAAGTAGGTCCTTGAAGGCTGTCAGGGCATTCTGAACAGCTAGCATCTCTTTTTGATTGATATGTAGATGCATCTGGGTTGAGGGCCATGTGCCCTGAACGCATCTTCCTGCCATGTGGGCCCTCCAGGCATAATGTGATGCATCCATTGTTAGTGTCTGTCTGTCTGGGGGTAATGTGAATGGCTGTCCCTTATTTTGGTGACAAGCCTTTGCCCACCATCGAAACTCCTGTTGTAGGCAGGGAATAAGAGTAATCATTGTTTCCAGGCTGTGGCAATGTTGAGTCCAAACACCTTTTAGGTACCATTGAAGTTTCCTCATATGCAGTCTTACATATGGAATTAGTAGGATGCAGGATGCCATGAAGCCCAAAGCCTACAGAATTTTTCTTGCAGATAACTGGGCCTTTGTTGCCAACATTTTGAAATAGGTAGTCAGTTGCCTTTGTTTGTCTGGCATGAGATAAGCCATCTGGGAAGTTGCATTTAAGCTTGCACCCAAGAATATTATCGCTTGAGAAGGTACTAGTTTTGATTTCTTTTCGTCGACTGTGTACCCTAGGCATGTTAGAAGTCTTTGCACATACACCAGATGCTGTAGAAGAATGTCCTTGTTCTCTGCTTGAATTAGACAGTAGTCCAAGTAAGGATATATTTGTATTCCTCTTTGTCTGCAGAATGCAATTACTGGTGCCAGGCACTTTGTAAAGACCCTGGACGCAGTAGATAAGCCAAAGGGCAGTGCAGAGAATTGGTAATGCATTGAGCCTGCCTTGAATCTGAGGTATCTTCTGCATAATTGTCTGATTGGGACATGCAGGTATGCCTCTTTTAGGTCTAGAGTCACCAGCCAAGCGTTCTTGCCCAGCATGGGCAGAAGTTGCTGCAAAGTCATCATCTTGAATTTTGGTATATCCAGGAATGTGTTCAGAATTGACAGGTCCAGTATTGGTCTCCAGGTCTTGTCCTTTCTGGGTACCAGGAACAGTCTTGAGTAAAATCCTTGTCCCTGCTCTTGCTCTGGTACTTGTTGAATGGCCCCCATGTCCATGAGGGATGAGACTTGTTTTTGTGCCTCTGTCCATTGATTTTTTGGCAGATCTGGCCAGCCACATGCCTTTGGCAGGGTATGGAAATGGACCTTGTACCCTTGTGACACGATATTTAGAACCCACTTGTCCTGGGTTATAATGGGCCAATTTTGAGAAAAAAGTGCTAATTTTCCCCCTAAGGGTGCTGCCAGGAGAAAAGTGCTTGGTGCAGGCAGGAGGAAGTCATTGGGACTGTTTCCTGTATGGTGGTGATTTGTCTTCTCCAGCTTTGGAGGTAGAAGCCCCCCATTGCTTTGACCTGAAGGAACCTTGCGCCTGGGATCTGCCTCTAGGGTGTCTGGATCTGCCCCTTTGAGGTCTGTCTGACACAGGAAAGGACCAGTTCTTTGTAGGCCAGTGTCTACTAAACCTAGGTGGCTGTACCTGTAAAATATCTTTGACAGTTTGCATAGATTTAGCCTTGTCCTCCATTTTCTTTAACACCTCCTCTGCCTTAACACCAAACAAAGTATCATGCTGTAAAGGTGCATCTAATAATTTAACTTTGACATGATCAGGCAGATTTTGTTCCTTTAACCAAGCATGCCTCCTAATTACAGAACCCATAACTGCGGCCCTGCAGGAGGCCTCCAAAGAATCAAAACCACACTGCAAAGTATGCTTTCCAACTTGTTCAGCTGCATGCAATAAATCCTGCATTTCCTTGTTTTCTGCACATTCAGAGTTTAATAAATGTTTTTTGTTTAAGCAATGCCATGACATGTTGTTGACATTTGAGCATGTGAAACTGACAGTTTAAGGCCCTTATAGCCAAGGTAGCAGATGTGTAAACCTTTTTGCCCCATCTATCCAGTGCCCTAGAATCTCTGTCAGAGGGGGTAGGGTTTTTTGCAGCGGAAGCCTTAACTCCTTTGGGACCCTGTGAAATAGTTTCTGGGTCTGCAACAGGGTTTTTAAAAAGGAATTTATGAGAGTCAGGAACCCTGCAATATCTGTCAGGCTTAACAGGAGATGGAGGTAAGGAGTCAGGGGTAAAACTAGACTCTGAAAACACATCATCTACAATATCTAACACAGGTGAAATGGCTAATGGCCTGTGTTGAGGTAGTAAAAGGAAATCCCTGAGCCTCTTTTTAGATTTTGAAAAATCTTGGCTCTCCCAGTGGAAATGCTCCCTCATGGTATGTAGAGGTTTCCCCAAAGGAACAGTCCTCTGGAGGAGAAGCTGAAGGTATAGATTTCTTCAGCATCAGAATTCTCATAGGGGGATAAAGAAACTTCCTGGTCAGAAGAGGAATCAGAAAAAATAGAAACCTAATCTGAAGAATCAGTCAGACTCTTGCCTAGGCCTCTTATCAGGAGGGGGATGGGTACCCCTGAAGACAGTAATTAAGTCTTCGGCCATTTTGAGCATCTGCTTTTTGGGCATGGGGGCCTGTCCATGTGGCTCTTGAGTTTGTTTATTTGCTTTAGAAGGTGCTTTAGTCTTTGCCTTTGAAGCTGAGGTTGGCTTAATGTAAAGATGTTTAGGTCTGAATACACCCTCAGAAGCCGGTGCTTGCTCAGCGGCTCCGGACCCATCTGAAGGAATAGTATCAGAGGCTCCAATACCTTGAGTTTCCAGCGGCATGGCCGACTCCACGTGGGGGTCGGTAGCAGGCTACGACTCTAAAGAAGCGGGCGTCAGGGGCTGCGAAAGTGCCTCACTGAGAACCGGCGTAAAACTCATCTGACTGTGGGTGTTACGACAGCTGAAACACATCTTTCTCAGGCAAGAGCTCCTGGGATTCAAACTCATGACCCTCAGTCTTCAAAACCAGCACTTTATCCACTATGATAGCAAGCCTCTCGGTTGTATGTCTCTCTCCTTTTCTTTGCGTTTTTTTGTGAACTCCGGTAGTCGGATGGCTATCAGACGACATTTCTGGATAATTAAACTGGCGTCCAAAGTAGTTTAAAGCAAAATCATACCGATGCTTAATAGTGCGTTGGTTAAATCTAGCACAAAACCAACAACCAGCGACGTTGTGATCAGGGCCTAGGCAAGGAATACAGTAAGAATGAAAGTCCTTATGAGGTATTTGCTTTCCACAAGAAATACAATTATTAACTTTTTCTGACATCGGTCTGGAGCAAGAAAAAAGTTTCTCCAATGGGGTACTTAGCTTTATTGAAGACTTTGGATCTGAAACTCGAACACGAAAATCTCAGGAGTCGGCCGACCGGCACTTGCGAACTGCTTCTGCTTCGGGCTCCGCGTGGCAAGAAAGACTAAAGAAAATGGCGTCGGCCGCATCTTTTATACCCCTGATGAACTGATGTCAGGAAAGGGGCGACAGCAGCCGACGCAGGACCCAGGACTTTGGAATTCAGGCCGATTGAGGGCAACCTGCCAGTAGATTACCCAAATGTAATGACTGCAACAGTGAAACACAAAGAACATCAAAGGTTTTACTAAATAAATAAAACAGTAATAAATACAAATGTTAGCGCTTTCATAAGGGACATAGACCAAACTTCATCAGACAATTCAATGATATAACAGTTCAGCTTATATAGTACACCCACCCCCTTCAATTAATTGATCATATACAATCAATCTAATTAGTAATAAACCTATATACTTAGTCAAAAAAATAACATATATAAATTACATAAGTATATTAAGTAATGAATATACGTGACAATATTAAATGCACACAGCATTCACCTACAATAATAATAATAATGATAATAAAGAAAAACATTTAATCTATCCAGTACCCTGAGCTTTAATTTACTCCTAATGGAAATTGTGTCATTCAACCCAGTGGGGACATGGGCATTAAGAAAGACTTGCCACCAAGTTTCCTTATCTTCCAACCATAACTTCCAAGGCCCTCCACGATCCCCCCTCCTGACCTGCTGCAACACCATAAATTTAAATGCATGGTCAGGAAACATTTTAATATGTCTAAATAGAGCATTTTTCTCATCACACTTACGAACATCATAAAGATGCTCGTAAATACGCAAATTCAATTTACGTTGGGTTTTCCCGACAAAAAACAGGACATTGTGATATTGTAGGTGAATGCTGTGTGCATTTAATATTGTCACGTATATTCATTACTTAATATATTTATGTAATTTATATATGTTATTTTTTTGACTAAGTATATAGGTTTATTACTAATTAGATTGATTGTATATGATCAATTAATTGAAGGGGGTGGGTGTACTATATAAGCTGAACTGTTATATCATTGAATTGTCTGATGAAGTTTGGTCTATGTGCCTTAACGAAAACGCTAACGTTTGTATTTATTACTGAGTGCTTTATTTATTTAGTAAAACCTTTGTTCTTTTACTTCAGCGAGTGGTTCGTTATTCATTTTTTACTGGTTGGTGTAGTGTTTTGTGTTTATTCCTTTTGTTAAGACAGTACACAAGTTTTCTGTGGACATCCAAGGTATGGAGTATCATTTCTCCCTCATTTCTAGGTTCAAATAAGAAAACGGGGAAATGGATAGTTTGGCTTAAAGTAAACTTGGATACTGCTTTAGGTAAAGGAAGGAAGGGTTAGTTCCCAAAGAAATGCTGTCCCTATGGAAAATTAGATAAGGTTGACTCACCATAAGAGCTTCCAACTCAGATGCCCTTCTTGCAGAGGTCAGAGCAATCAGTAAAACTGTTTTCTATGTTAAAAACCTCAAGTCAGCTAGATTAGCTGGTTCAAATGGAGCAAATTTACCTTCTCTAACACAAAATTAAGATCCCAAGGAGGGGCCACTGGTTTTAAAACCCTTTCAAGAACATTTTGACACAAGACTGTATTGAAAGAGGAGTATCCATGGCCAGACATGCTGATAAATTAACCTTGACAGAGGAATAAGAAACGCTAAAAAGATAGTAACTTGCACAAATATTATAAAACCAGAGAACAATTAGCCCTGAATGGGTGCTGATTATGTTGTTGGCACAAACTAGAAAACCTTATCCATTTGCTAAACTATGACTTTCTTGCCTCCATTAGTACCCAATGCACATATTCAGTAAACAGGTACTTAAAAGGAATTAAGGCCCTGTCATTTAGGCAGTCAATTGAAGACTATTGATGTCAGGGGCATCAAACACCCCTGTTCTTTTGTGAATAGATCCAGTCAGTGAGGAAGCTTATAGTAATTGCCCCTGGCCATTTCCAAAAGAAGGGAGAACCACAGATGCCTTGGCCAGAAGGGACTCACCACAGCGATCTTGGGGAATTCTTTTTGAATCTTCAGAAGTATCCTGGATATTCAAAAAATCCAAAAGTAAAAAGCGCTGACAGACACAGCACAAAGGTAAAACCAGGATTTATTCCAGACACGAATCACTCCAAAATTCCACCACAAGTGAGCGCTTTCATCTCCTAACATCGGAGATTTCTTCAGACTGGTGGTGAAGCAAAAGCAATACACTTATATAACATTCTAAAATCAATTAAAACATCAATTGAAACATAATTAACCCACAAATTGGAATTAGTTAATTAAAAAGACAAGAATACTAAAGCTAATGCTTAAGCCCCTTTCTTTTTAGATACATAATGAATTCTTCTCTATTGTTTAGTCCAGGGTAAAAATATGCATTTAATCTGACTTGCCAGCAGTATTCAAGCCAACCCAACTCTTCTTCAATGTTAATATTTATAACTTTGGGATGAATTGCATCAATAACTAAGCATTTAAAATTATTTTTGCATTTGCTATCTATATAATGTTTAGCCATTGCATTTTTTGCATCCCCTCTACCTATTGCATAGTGATGCTCATATATCCTTCTATATAATTCTCTACTTGTTCTACCAATATAGAAGCACATGCATTCTAAACATACTAATAAATAAACTACATTTTTGGACTTACAAGTAAATTTGCCCGGAACCTTAACTATAGTTTTTCCTAATAATATTTCATTACTGTCTGTGTAAAAAATTGACAATAATTACAATTGAAACATTTAAACATGCCTTTTCTTTCTTCCATTACCTTACATTTATTTAACTTAGTTTGAAAAAATCTTTAAAATTCTTAGCTCTCTTCTGCACAAATCTGGGTTCATCTCCTAGTTTCTGTAGGAGATCCTTATTACCTTTGAAGATAGCCCAATTATTTCTAATGATGTTCTTGATCTCATAAGAATCAATGCTATTTTGTACTGCTAAAGCTGTCATGAAGTCCATACTATGTTCTGTATGGGCTTCATCTATCATCACATTGTTTCTTTTAAGAACTTCTTCATTCATAATTTTATTTAACATATGTTCAGGATATCCTCTATTACTCATTTTTTTACAAAAACTATTTGCTTCTTTATAAAAAATGTCTTCAACGTTTGTTAGACTACTAATTCTATCGATCTGGCCTTTAACAATATTCCATTTTGTCTTCTTAGGATGTAAACTCGAGTAATGTAAATACATATTATTTTGGCACTCTTTTTATAAATCTTTGAAACTAATCTACCATCCTTCTTATAAATAGTAAGATCCAAAAAATAGATTTTTTCTTTACTATAAGTATGAGTAAATTTGATATATGAACAGATATTATTAATATAATTTAAGAATGCTTCTAGTTCTTCCACAGAACCGTTCCAAATTATAAGAATGTCATCAATAAATCTCAGCATTTTTGTGACATTCTTTGCAAAAATACTTCCAAAAATATTGGCCATCTCCCATCCTTGCATAAATAAATTGGCATAACTGGGTGCTAAGGCTGCACCCATAGCCACCCCATTGACTTGTACAAACAATTCATCATAAAATTCTAAAAAGTTATATGATAAAAACTAAATCTATCATTTCCATGAGCAAACTTACAGTATTTGTAGAAAATGCTTTGGATTGCAACAATCCCATTCTGACCATTCCCATCCCTTCTTTGTTAGGGATCATAGTATAAAGAGAATTTATATCAAGAGTTACTAATATATCTGTAACAGAGACTTGTAATTCATTTAGTTTCTTTATACAATCATAGCTGTCCTTTATGTATGTTATACCATTTGGTACTACTTTTTGTAGGTGTTTGTCCACAAAAATAGACATACCCTCAGTCTTGCTGTTCTTACTAACAACTATTGGTCTTAATGGAGGGCAGTCAATATTTTTGTGGATTTTTGGCATACCAAAAATTCTGCTAATTTTGGGGTTATTTTTGGTAATGTTCCACTTTATCTTGTCATCAATTCTTCCAGCATAAAACCACTCTGTTATACAAGAATCTATCAAGGAGAACCCTTTTCTAACCTCATTCATATTAACTGGTTTATAGAAACGAAAATCTGATAATAATTCCTTCATTTTAGTTTCATAATCTTATCTTCCCATTAAAACCATTGCCCCTCCTTTATTTGCTTTAAAAATTAAGATGTTTTCATCTTTTAATAGGGCATCAAAACACTCTCCTTTTGTTAAATTGTAATATTTAAATTTAGAATCATTATCTAACATTTCTAACAATTGCATTTCGCAAACATTCAAGAACATTTCTAATTCTTTACACAGAGGTGGATTATAGCAGCTTGGTTTATCGCAGCTATTGAATTTCTGACTTCCGAAAAGAAGTCTGAAATTTAACTTTCTAACATAGTCTCTTAATTCATTAATCATAGTAAGTTTGTCAGCCCTTTGTGCAGGGGCAAAATTCCATCCTTTGCTCAGCACACAACATTCTTCATAGGAGATATTTTTCTCACACAGATTAACAATTTTGAAATTCACATTATTTATGTCTTCCACTGTTTTTGATGGTAATTCCAGTTCTTCTTTGGAACTTTTCTGCCCCCAGTTTTTGCTGTTGTTGTTTATTATAATAAGGCTTATCTTTATAGCCCCCCCCCCCCATTTTTTTTGCTGTTGTTGTTTGTAGAAGCTACAGATAGAGGTGGTGATTATCTAAATCAGATAGAATTAAATGAACTCAAATGGATACTTAAATTGAGAGGTCATTACCCCCCAGGTCTGAACAACTATATCAGTATTAGATCTTTCCTTAATAATCGAAGATGAAATTATTTTAGAATGGATAAATTTGTTCAGCAGCCTGCAGTTACAATCTATGGTCTAAGATGCAAAAACAGTTTTTAATATGCATTTTATATATTTTTATTTCTCAGTTTATTTATTTTTTCATACTGATTCATTTAGTATATAGCTCTTTGACATCATTTTTTTAAATTTCTTATTTTATTATATAACAGATTTTATTGCAGAATTTATAATTGAATTTATATTTATGGTAACTATTATTTGTTGACTTATATCTACATATTTTTATATAAATATAAACATACCTGCACTGTATTAAATTATATAAAAATATATCAATTTTACATATTTAAATACATTTTTTATTATCTTCACGTATTTATTCATATGTATTCATATACCTATATGCATACGTACTTATTTATTTATTTATTTATTTATTCATATAGCTGTTTGATCATCAGTTTCATATATCTATATTTAATATTAATTTAATTTAACTAAAGCTTTGACATATACCAGCGAGATTTAAAGGCTTTTTTGAGAAGTATACTTAACACTATTATATCTTAAATGAATTGTAACTGCTTCAAAAGTTCTTCCAATGATTCATACCAGCAAGTTTCGTATACAATATTCAGCTTGGCTGCACTCTTGCATTAATATGTCTCATAAACAAGAAACGCTCATTTGGCTTTGATGAACTGCTAAATGTATTTACAGCCTCACGCTTAATATAAGAGATAGTCACTATGTTGTAATGATTTTTGAACATGTTTTTTGAAGCATATGAAGAGTGTATGCTACTACACCTTATTTTATATTTTTTATATTTATATTTATATTTTTATATATGTAGTTGATCCATATGGTTTATGGTATACATACTTTTTTAACCTGACTTTTTTAACCTTTTAAATCAGCAGGTTTTAAGCACAGTTTCCTCTTTAAATTCTAAATGTTTTAAGGTTTGATTTTTTCCAAATGATTTTCTGTGGTTAATTGATTAATTCAATGTACCAGCTCATTGGCTAAGCCTCCCTATAAACTCTTTGATGTTAACACTCTTAAATTGTCTGATGAAGCGTATGGTAGCATACGCGAAAGCGCTTACCTTCTGTTCTGTTTTAATAATAAAAAGTATAAATTTGTTACGTGGAGAGTCGGAAGTTTTTGTTATATATTTACCGCTGGATTTTAACTACTGACTCCTTGGCAGTTAGAGATCCGTCCTTGTTTTTTATCTGTTTGCTGTTTTTCGGACCTCTACTGCACACGTCTATGGCTAATATGGAACTTGAGTTGGACTATAATCCGGAACCGAGGCGATTGACTAATGAGCAACAATGGACAGCCATCACTTCTAGTAAGTCGAACCCTTTATTGGCTCTGGATCTGAAAGTAGCTGCTTCAACAGTAAAAGACAATGACATTTCCAACATTGAACTCTTTGATTCTAGTATGAAAATACTAGAAAATGACTTATATAAATTGCAGAGAATGGCTTGGCAACGTAAGCATTTAGAGGCTTGTCTTCACTATAAATTAATACCTAGAGGCATGCGCATACTAGTTATGCCCACTTATGGTGACACACATCCCCTGCTTTTGAAAAAATGGCAGGATATTAATATTGAAACCAGCCATAAGCACATGAAACTTTTAATAGACTACTTTGAACCGCTCGAAGCTGAACTGATTTCTAAGGTCAACGACCTTAACACAGACCTTAGAAAAAACTTTTGCTACCCTTCTTGCACCTTGAAACTTGATAATTTGTATAATCAAGTAAATACATATGCTTTGAAGCTACAACAAATCAAAACTAGAAAGCTCCAACGTGACTTCAAAGATTTTTCTACTGGTAATGTGTTTGTTTGGCCGAGAAGCTTTGACAATCAGTATTCAGGTGAGAAACCTGTTTCGAACTTGGCGCCGCTAGACCGCACACTCATTGCATCTGATGCTATTGGTCCAACAGCAATCGAGTCTGGCGCTACTGCTGACACATCACACGATTCCTTCACTACACCACCGGAGACATTTGCTTGATTCTGAGTGCTTCTGGCCTCAACACCACTCCCGAACCAAGAAGCAAACAATGCAGCAAAAGCTTCAAGAAATGCCACGGGAGCTATCAGCAAAAGATGCAACCATGACAACAATCCTTTTTACCCTTGCCCATAAGGAAACAAACTTTTCAGAAAGGAAGAAGAAACAGCTGGGAGAGCAGGAAACGCAAGTTATCAGGCGAGATGAACACCTATCAACCGAGAAGGCAAAGGCAGTAAGCACGCTTTATTTTAATTTGTCGGACTATACCCTGACTGATAGTGACATTGAATTACTTAACAGTGGTCTCTCTTTTGTCCCCTCACGAGGGAGCATTCTGTCCGATTTATTGATTGATTTGCGCTCTTTTGCACGTGCAGTTAGTTTGAAACTGCTCTTCAACAAAGATACAAATACTTCTACATTAAATACTGCTAGTACTCCTGCATACAAAAAGAAAAGTTCATTTACACCAGTTATGCCAACTCATGTAGACTCATTTGTCAAACTGTGTGAAGCAGATTTTTATAACTATTTTAATAATGGTATAAGGCAATGCGCTTTTTTTAATATGTCAAGTAGAAATATGAATTCATTACAAACTTTGAGACATGATGATTCACTTACTTTTAGGCCAGTTGATAAGGGAGGAGGCTTAGCCATTTTTAATACGTCAGACTACAATATTTTAATGAATAACATGCTGGAAGCTGATAATACATATGTTTTAATTGATCAAGTCAAGTTTAATTCTATTATCAAAAATGTTAGAGATGATATGTATGATATGCTTATGTGCTGTCAGATAACTAATACTTTATATGACTTCTTTCATGTTGAGCACCCGGTAGTACCCGTCATCAAAGGACTACCAAAAATGCACAAGGGGATTTCACCACCACCCATGAGACCGATAGTGTCTGGTGCCAAATGGGTCACCGAAAACATATCTATTTTCCTAGAGAAAACGCTCAGACCTCTCTTGGAAGCCATACCTACGGTCCTTAAAGATACATACCAGCTTATAAATTTTATACAGTCTTTGGACCTTGAATTTATACAGAACAAACATCTTTTAATCACAATGGATGTGCAAAGTTTATTTACTTCAATCCCTAATGATGCAGGGATCGATGCCATCCGTGAATTATTACAATACCACCATGATTTGAAAGGAAATAAAGCCATCATGATATGTCAATTATTGGACATGGTATTAAGCAATAATGTGTTTGTTTTCAATGATAAACTTTATCTTCAGTCCTGTGGTGTAGCCATGGGAACCCCGTGTGCAAACACGTACGCAAACTTAGTTGTACATCACTGGGAGTTGAATCATGTTTTTACACACCCCTTTTTTAACAAAGTTGTACTATACAAACGTTTTGTTGATGATATTCTGATTATTTGGGATGGCTCTACTAAAGAATTTTATGATTTTAGAACTCACCTAGAAACTACTACCACTTTCTTGAGATTTTCAACTGAAACCTCATACTCATCAGTTAATTTTTTAGACGTAAGCATAACTATTAGAGGAGGAAAATTAGTAACCACACTGTTTAAAAAAGAATGCTGGAAGAACACCATTCTGAAATACAACAGCATGCACCCTCGCCATATATACAAAGGCATTTTGAAAAGTCAGTTTGTTAGACTAAGTAAAATATGCCTCGACAAGAATGATTTGAATAGAGAAGCTGATGAAATGGTGAACATGTTCCTAGCAAGAGGGTATAATTATGATTTAGTTATGGAAGTCAGAAACAATATTTTGCCCCTAGATTTTCTGACTCCTTATGAAGCTAGAACTGACCACCAGACTGTTAATTTTACAAACACCACTTTTAAATTTAACCATACTGAAAGAGTCTCTTTTATTACAACATATACCAATGATTTCATGAGTATTAAGAGAATATTAGCCAACAATTGGAGAGTTCTAATGTTGGATGAACCTACTAAAAGAATATTAGGTAACTCTCCACATATAGTATACAGGAGCAACCAAAACCTAAAATCTCTGTTATGTGACAGAAAGCCAAGATTGCTACACAACAAGTTAGGTAACAATGAATTTCCTGGAACTTACCCTTGCTACAATTGCAATTATTGTAAATTTATTACCAAAAATCAAGTTTTTGTGCATCCAGAGCTAGACTTTATATTTACACCCAGGTTTAGAGCCAACTGTGACACCTCGGGCTTAATCTATTTAGCAACATGCGAACATTGCAATGCATTTTACATAGGCCTTACCAAAAGGAAACTCAAAAATAGGATATATAACCATCAATATGATATAAGAAAGAAAAATGAGTTGAATGCCTTGGCTAAACATGTGATCCTTAATCCATCGCATTCCTTTGTATTCAGGGTGTTGCAAGTGGTAGAAGCTACAGATAGAGGTGGTGATTATCTAAATCAGATAGAGTTAAATGAACTCAAATGGATACTTAAATTGAGAGGTCATTACCCCCCAGGTCTGAACAACTATATCAGTATTAGATCTTTTCTTAATAATCGAAGATGAAATTATTTTAGAATGGTTTAATTTGTTCAGTAGCCTGCAGTTACAATCTATGGTCTAAGATGCAAAAACAGTTTGTAATATGCACTTTATATATTTTTATTTCTCAGTTTATCTTTTCATACTGGATTTATTTAGTATATAGCTCTTTGACATCATTTTTTTAAATTTCCTCATTTTATTATATAACAGAGTTTAATGCAGAATTTATAATTGAATTTATATTTATGGTAACTATTATTTGTTGACTTATATCTACATATTTTTATATAAATATAAACATACCTGCACTGTATTAAATTATATAAAAATATATCAATTTTACATATTTAAATACATTTTTTATTATCTTCACGTATTTATTCATATGTATTCATATACCTATATGCATACGTACTTATTTATTTATTTATTTATTCATATAGCTGTTTGATCATCAGTTTCATATATCTATATTTAATATTAATTTAATTTAACTAAAGCTTTGACATATACCAGCGAGATTTAAAGGCTTTTTTGAGAAGTATACTTAACACTATTATATCTTAAATGAATTGTAACTGCTTCAAAAGTTCTTCCAATGATTCATACCAGCAAGTTTTGTATACAATATTCAGCTTGGCTGCACTCTTGCATTAATATGTCTCATAAACAAGAAACGCTCATTTGGCTTTGATGAACTGCTAAATGTATTTACAGCCTCACGCTTAATATAAGAGATAGTCACTATGTTGTAATGATTTTTGAACATGTTTTTTGAAGCATATGAAGAGTGTATGCTACTACACCTTATTTTATATTTTTTATATTTATATTTTTATATATGTAGTTGATCCATATGGTTTATGGTATACATACTTTTTTAACCTGACTTTTTTAACCTTTTAAATCAGCAGGTTTTAAGCACAGTTTCCTCTTTAAATTCTAAATGTTTTAAGGTTTGATTTTTTCCAAATGATTTTCTGTGGTTAATTGATTAATTCAATGTACCAGCTCATTGGCTAAGCCTCCCTATAAACTCTTTGATGTTAACACTCTTAAATTGTCTGATGAAGCGTATGGTAGCATACGCGAAAGCGCTTACCTTCTGTTCTGTTTTAATAATAAAAAGTATAAATTTGTTACGTGGAGAGTCGGAAGTTTTTGTTATATATTTTTATAAAACCACTCTGTTATACAAGAATCTATCAAGGAGAACCCTTTTCTAACCTCATTCATATTAACTGGTTTATAGAAACGAAAATCCGATAATAATTCCTTCATTTTAGTTTCATAATCTTATCTTCCCATTAAAACCATTGCCCCTCCTTTATTTGCTTTAAAAATTAAGATGTTTTCATCTTTTAATAGGGCATCAAAACACTCTCCTTTTGTTAAATTGTAATATTTAAATTTAGAATCATTATCTAACATTTCTAACAATTGCATTTCGCAAACATTCAAGAACATTTCTAATTCTTTACACAGAGGTGGATTATAGCAGCTTGGTTTATCGCAGCTATTGAATTTCTGACTTCCGAAAAGAAGTCTGAAATTTAACTTTCTAACATAGTCTCTTAATTCATTAATCATAGTAAGTTTGTCAGCCCTTTGTGCAGGGGCAAAATTCCATCCTTTGCTCAGCACACAACATTCTTCATAGGAGATATTTTTCTCACACAGATTAACAATTTTGAAATTCACATTATTTATGTCTTCCACTGTTTTTGATGGTAATTCCAGTTCTTCTTTGGAACTTTTCTGCCCCCCAGTTTTTTTGCTGTTGTTGTTTATTATAATAAGGCTTATCTTTATAGCCCCCCCCCATTTTTTTTGCTGTTGTTGTTTATTATAATAAGGCTTATCTTTATAGCCATCTGCTGTCACTTGGGCCCAAGTTTTATTTTGATTGTTAACTCTTTGATATACTTCAATAATCTGCTTATTCTCATTCGCTTTATGTTGCATTTCATTAGTTTTATTCCTAAAATTATCTTTGGTTTTGGCTTTAACTACTTGTTCATTTGCATGTTGTATTATTTCCCCTGCCATATTGGCATGGACCTCAGCCACTGTTGTAATCTGATTTTTGTTTCCAAGTCTTTCCGACCTCCTTAATAAACTTGTATCTTCTCCAGCAGCTTTATTTCCCATATCAAACTCATTTTGACCATTTTCGTTAACACTTGTTTCAAGCCTCAGCCCATATGCTGAAGCCGTACCATTAGCATATTCATTCTTGTCTCTAA
Organism: Protopterus annectens; assembly: GCF_019279795.1. Lineage (NCBI taxonomy): Eukaryota > Metazoa > Chordata > Ceratodontiformes > Protopteridae > Protopterus > Protopterus annectens. The sequence goes on from NC_056745.1 coordinate 511,033,029, forward strand.
AAAACTTTTTTCTTTTTCTTTGACATAGCTCGTCATTCAACTTGTGCAATTTTTCTTGGATTTGCACCATTTTACTACCAAAATTGTCTCTGGAGGTGTTGTTTTTCAAAATTTCGTGGTTTTCTCTAATTCCAACAGTTAATTTTTGTAATTTGATGGTATTGGCTTCATATAATAGCTCCATATATTGTAAACCCGCCCTTTGGTTTATGTTCAACCATTTATCAGTAAACTCCTTTGGCAGGTCTTTTCCTACTGGTAAATTTTTAACCCTTAGCCCCTTCGGTACTTGTTGGGCTTTCAAGCTGTTTTCAAAAAACAAATTGTCCCATTGTAGGCGTTTTACTGTAGTAAGATCTTTCTCCAGCCCATTAAACAGCTCTTTAATATTTACGCCGGCACTCATACTCATTTCCGGCTGTACACCATTATCACAGTTTGTAAAAGGGTTAGACGGTGGAACTAAACATCCCTTTAGGATGTCTTCTTCATTGTTATTAACCACAGTTTTTTTTTAGACAGTTTATTCACAGTATTGACCATACCTTCTTCATTAATTAAGAATGAACAGCTTGGTGTGTCATTCAAAACACAACCGGCGGAAACAGTTGTGAAACTCGTAGAGCCTTTCGAGGCCACACCTCTCTCCATGCCTGTCAACACTGCAACGAAAAGCACAAATCCACAAAAGCAGCCAAAAAGAATGCTAAATCGCAAAACAAACTCCAAAAGTAAAAAGCGTTGACAGACACAACACAAAGGTAACACCCGGATTTATTCCAGACACGAATCACTCCAAAATTCCACCACAAGTGATCGCTTTCATCTCCTAACATCGGAGATTTCTTCAGACTGGTGGTGAAGCAAAAGCAATACACTTATATATCATTCTAAAATCAATTAAAACATCAATTGAAACATAATTACCCCATACCACAACAGTTAATTCTTGCAATTTGATGGTACTGGCTTCATATAATAGCTCCATATATTGTAGAGAATTATATAGAAGGATATATGAGCATCACTATGCAATAGGTAGAGGGGATGCAAAAAATGCAATGGCTAAACATTATATAGATAGCAAATGCAAAAATAATTTTAAATGCTTAGTTATTGATGCAATTCATCCCAAAGTTATAAATATTAACATTGAAGAAGAGTTGGGTTGGCTTGAATACTGCTGGCAAGTCAGATTAAATGCATGTTTTTACCCTGGACTAAACAATAGAGAAGAATTCATTATGTATCTAAAAAGAAAGGGGCTTAAGCATTAGCTTTAGTATTCTTGTCTTTTTAATAAACTAATTCCAATTTATGAGGTAATTATGTTTCGATTGATGTTTTAATTGATTTTAGAATGATATACAAGTGTATTGCTTTTGCTTCACCACCAGTCTGAAGAAATCTCCGATGTTAGGAGATGAAAGCGCTCACTTGTGGTGGAATTTTGGATTGATTCGTGTCTGGAATAAATCCTGGTTTTACCTTTGTGCTGTGTCTGTCAACGCTTTTTACTTTTGGAGTTTGTTTTGCGATTTAGCGTTCTTTTTGGCTGCTTTTGTGGATTTGTATCCTGGATATTGGTGAAAAAGCATACAAGAACACTGCTGTCCAAAGAAAAGAAAAGGCATCTGTCTTCCATGCTTTCTTACATGGAGTCCTGTAACAGAATCTTGCTAGTTGATTGTTCAGAGAGCAGGCAAAGAGGTCAACTCAAGAAACTCCCCACAGATGAATCAAATTTTGTAAGACACCTGATCTAGTTTCCATTCGTAAGGGTCTGTGCTCAGATTTTCTTCCCCACAACTTTGGTCTGATGGAATGTAGGATGCCTGCAGAGGGAGACTGCACTGTGAAGCTATATTTCAAGCTAGTATGGCTAGTCTGAAAAGGGGATATGACCTGGTTCCCCCTTGCTTGCTGATGTACCACATGACTGTGGTACTGTTTGTAACCACTTGAACAGGTCCCTGGGACCAAAGATGGTTCAGAGAGTTGAATGCCTTGATCAAGGTAAGCATTTCCTTGATATTTATGTGCTTGTGTATGTCCTTGGTGTCCTATACCCACTACACTTTTACCCCTTTTGAAACTGCTACCTAGGAAAGATCCTAAGTGTCTGTGGTGACTGACTGCTTTGGAGCATTGAGGGATAATAGGAGACCAGGATTTAAGGATGTCTGTTGTTTCTACTGAAAAATTTCTCTTCTGACAAACCCCAGTACTGGGATTTGAAAAGATAAAGGGTGTTGACGCTAGGATGAAAGAGATTTTAGATACTACTGTATCTTTCTCGTGTTGACCCTTGCCAGGGATGTCATAAGAATCATAGATACCATGATACCCAAAATCCTGAGGTATTCCTTCACAGTAACCGGTCTGAGTGGAAAACCTTAGAAATATGTCTAAATAAAGAGATGTTATGTGATCCTATCTCGCCTACATTCTGTACTGATGGGCTCGGAGCCGATCCTCAGCTCCGACTCAGCACGCTATGCTATAGAGCGAAGCCTCTTATTGGCTGAGCTATTCTCTATCCCAGGATGCACCACCACTAATCCCCCAGATCTCGTTTGCCGCTTACAAGCTAGGACATGGTCTCAAACTTGGCTGAGCTAAGTGCTATTTTCTTAAAGTTTTTCTGTCAAGAAATTCTTTATTTCTTACCCAAAAGCTGTTTTAACAGCTATCTTGTGTTTGTGTGTTTTTGATTATATTTTGTGGAAAATTTGTGTGTATTGATTAGGGAAAGGTTTCCGTTTAAGTTAGAGGGGCCTTCCCCTATTTCTTAGCGAGTTTTCTTATTTTTAGTGAGGTCAAGTACCTGTTTTAGTTAGAGGGTTCTTGGCCCTCCTTGTTGGTGTTTGTTGTACTTGTTATCTTGTTTTTTTTCTTAAAAAAAAAAAAAAAGAGATTTATTGTTGTTAAAATCTTTGTTTCTGACTTAGTGTTTTTTTCCACTGTTATAGTGAGTGTTTTAGAGGCATTATGTCAAAAGAACATAGACCCTCAGGATTCAAGAAGTGCACGAGGTGCTATTATAAAATGTCTATAACCGATGATCATTCCTCGTGCGTATATTGTTTAGGCGCCAAGCACTTACAGGAGTCCTGCAGCGTGTGTCACGCCTTTTCCTCTAGGGTCCTCCAAGAGAGGAAGAATAAATTAATCTTGAAAGGGCTGATTAAACCCTCCTTCGAGGAGGCCTTATCTTCCTCTTCCTCTCCAACTAAGAAAAAGAAAGCGTCGGCTCTGACCAGCCCGTCGGAACCGACTACTAAGAAATCCAGGCAGGCTTCTCCATCGGCTCCACGGACTTCGGAGCCGAGGGTGGAATGGTCTGCCTCGATGCCTCCAGTCTCGACTCCTCTGGTTTCGGAGCCGATGACTGGGGCTTCGAGAGGCGGGTCACCTTCATCGGCTCCACTGATTTTGGAGCCGATGAGGGTTGCCGGCTCAGACTCTTCCCCTTCGGCGCCGAAGCCCTCCTCGGCACAGAGGGAAATTGTTTTGGGATCTCCCTCGGCACCGATACTGGTTGAGTCCATTCGGAGCCGGTCCCCCAGTCCTTCGGAGCCGATGGAGAAGTCGGTTCGGGCCCGATCGGTTTCCTCCCGATCTTCCAAGATGTCGGATTCGGACATCGACAGGGTGCTCCTAAGACTGTTTCAGTCTCCTGTATTCCAGAAATTAGTTTCGGCTCCAGCCCATTCAGCTTTGGAGCCGATGGCCCACCCTGTAGTTCTGGTTCCCCCTCCAACAGCCTCGGCACTGTTGGAGCCGGTGCTGGTGGAGCCGATGGAGGTTTTCGGGTCGGCCCCGACCCTTACTCCAACCCCGGCTCTCGAGTCTGAGTTCGGTACACGGACCTCCTCTGTCGGTCCCAGGGGGACGCTTCGAGACCGATGTTTTCGGTTCCGAGCCTTCCTCTCGGTGCGTCGGCTGCGGGGGTACCGTCTACTGTTGTGGCCACGGAGGTTGGACCTTCCCAGGATTCTGGTGGTCCGGCCTTCAGGGCCATGAGGAGTGCGTTGGCCAAATCTTCTTTGGCTACCTCCACGGTCTCACCAGCACCTTCCCTACATACGGAGACTGGGTCTTTGGTAGTCCCCCTGTCCTTAGACAGCAGAGCCCCGGGACCTGAGGTCACCCCCACTGGGGGTTCCCCCCCTCCTGGAGGTCCCTCTGAAGCTTCTTCAGAGGAACCCCCAAGGAAAAGATCGTGCAAGAGGAAGCACGTCGACTCCCCCGATGAGTCTCTCACGTCAGACACTGATCTTGATGATGTGGAGGGGTCCCCTAAGTCGTCCTCAGATGATGTCTCCTTTGCAGACATCTTGGAAGCCCTCAAACAACGAGGCGGCTGGCATTCCAAACCCCCTTCTGCTGATGAGTCAGTGTTCCTTAAGGCCTTCGGGGCTCAGCCCTCCGCCTCCTGAGTGTCTCCGCCCTTCGACGAGCTCCTAGATTTGATCTGTCGAAGGGCGTGGGAACATCCAGACTCTGTGGAACCGGTGCCTGCTCGCCCAAATAAGTTCCTATCAGCACCCCCAGAGAAGGAGTTTTTGACCAAAGGTGTGGCTGTAGATGCCTTGGTGGTGGCATCTGCTACCCAACAAGATGTAGCAGAGGCTTCGACGTCCGTCCATCCTCCTAATAAGGAGTCTAGGAGCATGGATCGATGCGGAAGCGCACCCTCAGTTCAGCGGCCTTTACCTTAAGGTCCCTGAACTATTTAACGCACTTCACCAGGTTTCAGGGGGATCTGATCAAGGAGCTTTCAGATACCCTCTTGGGTAACCTACCTGAGCAGCTGGCCCAGACGGTTGGCTCTCAGTTGGCTACACTGTCATCGATATCAAACTCGTCCATGAGGCTCATTTCATATGTGGCCGAGGGGGCGAGTAGAGCGGCGGGTACGGGCATTGCTCTACGGAGGCAAGCCTGGCTCCGCCTGTGTCATTTTGCGGAAGCCTTTAAGTCTTCCTTTGTCGACGCTCCCTTTGATGGGTCCTCTTTGTTTGGACCCAAGGTAAAGGACACATTGACCCGCTGCGAGCAAGAAGGTAAGACTTTGACTGCCGTAGGGGCATGATTTTCCACTCCCTTTCGGCCTTATCCCAAGGCTAAAAGAGGAGGGAAAATGTGGTTCCGTAGATCCCAGAAGTCTTATCCCTCGCAGCAGGACGATCCCCCTTCTAGAGGCAGAGGAGGGAGAAATTTTTCTGGAAGACGCCGTCCCAGAGGCGGCAGAGGCCCCCTCAACACTGGAGACCGCGAGTCCTTTCGTGGCTCTTCAGCCTTCCATAATCCCTGAAGGATTGCCCGACTGTGCAGCTCCGGAGCCAGTCGGGGGTCGTTTTTCAAGGCACCTAAAAGCCAGGGAAGGTATCACTCAGGACCAATGGGTGCTTCGAATTATCGCCGGAGGTTACGCCATCCCCTTTTCTCACTCCCCACCTCCGTCCAAGAAAATCCCGGACCCGCCTCCCAGTCAACGGGAAATTGCAGCCTTAGAAGTCTCAAAGCTGCTTCAAAAAGGAGTCATCCAACCGGTCCCCGCAGACCAGATCGGATTAGGGACTTACTCAAGATTCTTTTTGGTGCCAAAAAAGACCGGGGACTTGAGGCCCATTTTGGATCTCAGCATTCTAAATCGTTCAGTCAAAAAGTCCAAGTTCCGAATGGTCACCTTACAATCCATTCTCCCACTGCTGGAGAAAGGTGTTTGGATGTGCTCCATAGATCTCAAGGACGCCTATTACCACATCCTGGTAGATCAGGCGTCCAGGAGACATTTGCGCTTCAGCCTAGGAGACAGTCATTTTCAGTTCCGTGTGCTGCCCTTTGGTCTCACCACAGCCCCCAGGGTGTTCACCAAATGTTTGGCGGTCGTGACTGCTCACCTGAGGAGTCTAGGATTCCAGGTGTTTCCGTATCTGGACGACTGGCTCCTAACTGCCACCTCCAGGCGTCTACTATTGCAGAACCTACAAACCACAATATCACTAGGCACTTCCCTTGGAATCACCTTCAATTGGCCAAAGTCTGTGTTGCTGCCATCTCAGCGCATAAGATTCATCGGAGTAGAGATAGACTCAAACTGAATGCGGGTCTATCTTCCTACAGAAAGGATACAAACTATACAGGCTCAAGTCCGAGCCTTGCTTCTCAGATCCAAAGCTCCAGCCAGGATGGTCCTGCAGCTATTGGGATCTATGTCGGCCACTGTTCTTCTAGTCCCCCTAGCAAGGTTGCATATGAGAATTCTCCAGTGGCTTCTTTCGACACAGTGGTCCTTTCAGGATCTCCCTCTCAGTCACCGCATATGGATCACGGAAACCTGCAAACGGTACCTTCGCTGGTGGCTGGTGCCCTCCAATCTGGATCAGGGTCGACCCTTTGTTCCACCTCCTCCTATGGCCACTTTGACTACGGACGCCTCCCAGATGGGAGGGGGGGGGGCATTCCCTGGGCAGGTCAGTCCAAGGCAAATGGCATTCAGAAGAGAGTCTTCTTCATATCAACATTTTGGAAATGAGGGCGGTGCTTCTATCTCTACAAGCCCTCCACGATTACCTCCCTCAGGGCGTAATTGCCGTTCACTCCGACAACATGTCAGTGGTCTGGTATCTGAACAAGCAGGGATGGACCAGATCCTACCCTCTTTGCAGAGAGGCCATGAGAGTCTGGGAATGGGCGGTGGCGACCAGACGTTTTCTGATAGCAACTCATATCCCTGGCAAATCCAACGTGATAGCCGACAGACTGAGCAGAACTATCCTCTCTCCTCACAAGTGGTCTCTGAACAATGCAGTGACAACTCAGATCTTCAGCAGATGGGGAACTCCTTGTTGCGACCTCTTCGCAACCCCGCTGAACGCGAAGTGCAGAAAGTTCTTCTCCCTCACTCCAGCTCCGGGGGAGAGTCCTATGGACACGTTAGCCCATCCTTGGCCCACCGGCTTGCTATACGCCTTCCCCCCAGTTCCCCTCCTTCCCAGAGTGATCCAAAAGGCGTCTCACTTGGGGAGCAAAATGATCTTAGTTGCCCCTTACTGGCCTCGTCAGGTATGGTTCCCCTATCTTCGGAAATATGCACTGGACGGTCCATGGTTCCTGGATCAGATTCCAGACCTATTAATTCATCAGTCGGGACAACTCCACCAGTCCGTTCACACTTTGAAGTTAACAGCTTGGCTCCTCCTCCTCCGACTATAGTCAGGAATCATACCTTAGACCCGGAAGTCATACATATCTTATCTTCGGCCCACAAGTCTGCCACTAAGAAATTGTATACTAGCAAATGGAAGAGATTTGCTATTTGGGCTCAACTCCGGGGTCTGGATCCCATCACTATTCCTGTATCGGAAGTCCTGAAATTTCTAACTTCCCTATTCAACCAAGGTTCTTCAGTCTCTACCATCAAGGTCCAATTGGCAGCTATTTCCAATTTTCATGAATCTATAATCCCACCTTTAATGAGCAACAGATTGTGTAAAACCTTCATGAAAGGTGCTGTGCTTTTACGACCTCCGATTTCTCATCCTGCTCCTCCGTGGGATCTCGATGTGGTATTACGTGCCTTAACCTCCTCCCCCTTCGAACCGGCAGCAACATGTGATTTGAAATTTCTATCTTGGAAAACTGCTTTTCTGGTCGTGATTACTTCTGCCAGAAGGGTTTCAGAGCTTCAAGCTCTATCTGTAAAACCACCGTACCTGTTTTTTCACAAAGATAGAGTATCCATCAGGCCTAATCCATCCTTTGTCCCTAAAGTTTGTTCCAGTTTTTGCCTGCAACAGTCATTAGAACTTCCAGTTTTCTTTCCAAAGTACTCAAACAAAGCGGAATACATATTCCACACATTGGATGTCCACAGGCAATTGCGTTTTTATTTAGACAGGACCAAGCAAACAAGGAAAACAGATCAATTGTTTGTGTCCTTTTCGGATAATAAATTGGGCAAAGCCGTCACAAAGGTCACTATTGCCAAATGGATCAGGGACTGTATTAGTCAAGCTTATTCCTCTTCTAATAAAGAGCTTACAACCTCTATCAAAGCTCACTCTACAAGAGCTATGGCTACTTCAATAGCATTCCATTCTAAGCTTGCCATTAGTGACATTTGTGCTGCGCTACATGGTCTTCCCGCACACTTTCATTTCCCACTACAAATTGGATGTGGCATCTCGGGGGCGAGCTTCATTTGGTTCCACAGTGCTCAGGAGTGTTTTCCAGTGAGCCACCCAGGATTTAGGTGCTAGGGACGCTGTCCCATCAGTACAGAATGTAGGCGAGATAGGATCACATAACATCTTTTAGTTATGTACTCACCATAACTTTAGATGTTTGGGATCCATCTCGCTACATTCTAATAACCCACCCTCCTTCCCCTGCCTTGGAGATCAGAAGAGATCGGACGGTCCGAATTCTATTGTTTCATCTTGAAACATCTGGCAATGTTATATAAACAAGTTATGTGTGTGTGCTTGAATGCGGACAAACAAGATCTGGGGGATTAGTGGTGGTGCATCCTGGGATAGAGAATAGCTCAGCCAACAAGAGGCTTCGCTCTATAGCATAGCGTGCCGAGTCGGAGCCGAGGATCGGCTCCGAGCCCATCAGTACAGAATGTAGGCGAGATGGATCCCAAGCATCTAAAGTTATGGTGAGTACATAACTAAAAGTTTTTAACTGTGGAAGAAAAGCTCTTTGAACTGAGGTTTCTAGTTGACACCCCTAGCAACAGAATCTTGAGTGAGGGAGCCAAGAAAGACTTCTGAATGTTCTCTTGGAATCTGAGCTTATGTAAGAGATCTCTCATCCATGAGTCAGAGTCTGGACACTTTGGAAAAGACTCGGCAAAGGTAAGCAAGTCACCTAAATATGGAAAAATGTGGATACCCTGTAGTCTGCAATGAACTATAACTGGATCTAGACGCTTTGTGAACAGTGTTGATGCAGTTGATAATCCAAAGGGTAAGGCAGTGAACCGATAGTGTGATCCAAATACACAAAACCTTAAGAAATATCTGAAGTCTGGATGAATACAGATGTGATAAACACATCTAAGTGGGTCTATATTACGTTATCGAATACTAATATAACCGAAAAAGTATTAGTCAACCTGTAAATGTCGAAGTGCTAGAACCTCGAATGTTTCAACGGAGGTCTCCGTACAGTGCAGAAATGGAAGTTTTCCATTGTCTGCACTGTAGTGCGATCTCGGAGTTGGTATATTTAAGTAGCGGGGGGTGTGGGGGTGCAAGGGGCTTGCCCTCCTGCTTACAGTGTTTAAATGGTTTGTTTGGGTAGGCTTTTTTTTTCTTTTTATTAAATGTTCGAAGTTTTAGCACTTCGACATTTACGGGTCAACTATTACATTTTCGATTACGTCAGTATTCGATAACGTAATATAGACCCCATCTAAGTCTACTGTTATAATGAAACTTGAAAGAGGAAGAAGAGGTAACAGGTTGTGAAGTGACAGCATTTTAAATTTGGGCACCACCACATTTAGGAAAGAAAGATAAAGCCTGGTCTCCAAGCATTTTCTTTCTTTCTTTCTTTGGTACCTGGGGAACTTGCACTATTACTCCCCAAGACAGCATACATTGAAGGACAGAGGAAACAGAGGAGCCTGGTCTGATGGATGACAAATTATTCCCTGGAAGGAATTGCCTCCCACTGCCATCTGTAACCTTGATGAATAATATTTAGAATCAATTTTGTCTGATATGAACAGTCAGACTTTCTGGAAAGGATAAGGGGGTTGCCAAAGTAAGGGGGCATGGTTCCTGAGTCATTCTGACTTGTTTTGACTGTCTTTTTTTTTTTTTTTGGTGGGGTGAGCATTCCTTTTTGGGACCCTTTTGCCACTGCTTCTTAAATGTCCGTTTACAACCATTTTGTGGAGACTGTTTATTTTGTATCTTGCCATAATTGGATGTGGTAGGTAGAGAATCCCTTGGAAAATTTGGAAAAGGATGACAAACATCTGAGAGATTCCCTGAACCAGTTTACAACTTTCATCACATTTTTTGATAACCTCTGTAACAGAAAGTCCAAAAACTCTCTATCCAAAGGAGAATTGAAATTCTCATTTTTATACATTCTGAGAGGTTCTAAGACTGCAGCCAGGCAAATCTCAATACTGTACCAGTGGGTATAGCTCTGGAAGTATCTACAGAATCATAAACACAATGAGCTGTTTCAGGTGAAAGAGAAGAAACTAAACTATTCAACACAGATTTTTCCTCACAGGAAAGAAATGTAGACAAAACATTCCTCACACTTTCACAATTAGAATTAATTTCAGCATATGAGCCAGACAGATCAAAATTATGAATATCAAAGTTGCAGAAGCATAAACCTTTTCCCCATCCTTAGCAATTATTTTACCATCCTTGTCATAAAAGGAAGGATTGCAATTAACTAAATGTTTAGTAGTAGTGGGATTAACTAATGCTGGGTCAGGGTTTGGGATGAGTGTATAAGAATGTGAAAGCCTGAAAAACCTTGTACAATCTATCTACTTTTTTATGGATATGTGCTATCGGGGAAATTGCAGGCAATGATACACATACACATCCTCCACTGCTGACATCACAGGAGGGATGGGAGAAGGCTCTGGAAATTCCATTTGTAACAGCTTGTAGTATTTTCTGAGGGACTGATACACTTCAGTGTTCTCCCGCTGAAAAGACTGGCACATTCTGGAAACATTCTCAAAGAAAGAGAATTTCTCACAAGGAGGATCAGATACCATGCTCTCCTCAGAGGATGAATCAGAAATCTGAGGAGAAACCCTTGCATCAATCCCCTTCATCTTCCTCCCAGACTCAAAATCTTGCTTCACTTGAGGAAAAGATGAATCCCTTTTTCTTTTATCAGAAACCACCTTAGAGGGATCAACAGCCTGAATTAGACCCTGAGTCAGACCAAATAAACTACACCCATCTAGAATTATTTGAGCAAGAGAAGACACATTTAATTTTTATGTTTCTTTACTTCCCTGCTCCTTCTCCCAGGACTGACAAATCTGGCTCTCCTTTGCTCACTGAGGGGAACCCAACAGCTACAGAGGATGTGGTTTAACCCCAGTCCATACTTGCTGTAAGTGCTATACTAGAGGGATCCAGAGGAAAAGGTAAGTGGTCTGATGAACCAGCTTTGGCTGCGGCAGAATTAACCATCTGCAGTTGAGTCAAATTGCTAGCCTGCTGTGGTTGCAAAGGCTGTTTGCTTAACTCTATCTTTTTGTGGCTAGAAGAAAGACTTAATGTACCGGTAGTCTATCCCATGCTCAAGATGAAAATGGTGTCGCTTTCCCACAGAAATTAAGCAGCAGAAGACAGTAAAAGTTCAAAGTCCCAAAAAGTAACTTTTCTCAGTTAAAACACAGTAAAGGCACTTTAATGCACTTTGCCAGTCCCAAAAATTAAAATACAGTTTTCCCATAGACAAATTGAGTTTTAAAAAGTTTTTAACATTTAAACTGACAGTAAAAAGTGCGCTCTCATTTTAAAGTACAGTTAAGTCGACAGTCCGTTAAAACACAAACTCTTAGATAAAAAAAATCTTAACCTAGAAAGTAAATTTACACAATACATATTACATGTACAGTAGATATGAAAGTGTACACACCCCTGTTAAAATGCCAGTTTTTTGTGATGTAAAAAATGAGACCACAATAAATAATTTCAAAGCTTTTCCCCATCTTTAATGTGACCTATAACCTATACAATTAAATTGAAAAACAAACAAATCTGTTAGGGAAAAAATATAAAAAATAAAAAATATACAATAAGCAGGTTGCAGAAGTGTGCACACCCTTAAGCTAATACTTTGTTGAAGCACCTTTTGATTTAATTACAGCATTCAGTCTTCTTGGGTAGGAGTCTATCAGTATAGCACATCTTGACTTGGCAATATTTGCCCACTCTTCCTTGCAAAAAGTGCTCCAAATCTGTCAGATTGTGAGGGCATCTCTTGTGCACAGCTCTCTTCTGGTCACCCCACAGATTTTCTACTGGATTTAGGTCTGGGCTGTGGCTGGGCCATTCCAAAACTTTAATTTCCTTCCGGTGAAGCCATTCTTTTGTTGATTTGGATGTATGCTTGGGGTCATTGTCATGTCGAAAGGTGAAATTCCTCTTCAGCTTTCTAGCAGATGCCTGAAGGTTTTGGGCCAAAAGTGACTGGTATTTGGAACTGTTCATAATTCCCTCCACCTTGAATAAATCCCCAGTTCCAGCTGAAGAAAAGCAACCCCAAAGCATGATACTGCCACCACCATGCTTCACCGTGGGAATGGTGTTCTTTTGGTGATGCAAAGTGTTGTTTTTGCACCAAACGTATCTTTTGGAATTGTGGCCAAAAAGTTCAACCTTGGTCTCATCAGACCAGAACACATTTTCCCACATGATTTTGGGAGACTTGATGTATTGTTTTGCAATTTTAGCCGGGCCTGGATGTTTTTCTGTGTAAAAAAAAAGACTTTTGTCTTGCAACCCAACTCCACAGGCCAGACATATGGAGAATACGGGAGATTGTTGTCACATGTAGTACACAACCAGTACTTGCCAGAAATTCTTGCAGCTCCTTCAGTGCTGCTGTAGGTCTCTTGGCAGCCCCCCCTGACCAGTTTTTGTCTTGTCTTTTCATCAATTTTGGAGGGACGCCCAGTTCAATAAAACGTCACTGTTGTCCCATATTTTCTCCACTTTTTGATGACTGTCTTCACTGTGTTCCATGGTATATCCAATGCTGTGGAAATTTTTTGGACCCTTCTCCTGAATGACACCTTTCAACAATGAGATCCCTTTGATGCTTTGTAAGATCTCTGCGAACAAATGGCTTTTGCTATAGCAGGGAACTGAGTAAATGTCAGGAAACTCCTACTAGGACAGATGAACTATATTTGGGGTTAATCTGAGTCTCTTTAATTGATGGAAGGTATGTATCCAAGAAGACTGAATGCTATAATTAAAGCAAAAGGTGCTTCAACAAAGTATTAGTTTAAGGGTGTGCACACTTATGCAATCAGCTTATTGTACGTTTTTTAACAGATTTGTTTGTTTTTCAATTGAACTGTACAGGTTATCGGTCACATTAAAGGTGGAAAAGTTTTGAAATTATTTAGTGCGTTCTCATTTTTTAGTATCACAAAAACCTGGCATTTTAACAGAGGTGTGTACACTTTTTATAGCCACTGTAGAAGGTTCTTCCCTAAAGGGAACTTATCTGCTCAGAGCTGGAGCAGCACAATTCGACTGTCCTGAAAGCCCATAGTGGAGAGCTCTCTTCAGTGGCAAGAAAGCTCTGAAGGGCTTGGCACCCAAACCCGTCTTTTTAGACAGCTCAGCTCAAGCTGAACAATGATTTGGATGTGCAGAAGGTGCCCTGAAGCTTTGGAAGCTGGCCATCTGTTATATCCTTGGAAGGGTATACCCCATACAGCTTAGGCTACTGCAGCAGCGATCCATATGCTGAACATCAGGGGTGTAGCCTAGCCAGAAACTTACAAAATGTACTAGGGGGTGTCCAATGGCACTCCCACCAACTTAACACTCAGTCAAGTAATATAATACAATTACAGATTTATAGACATTTATATGTAGTGCCAAATACAGGTCAGGATATAAATTACAAATTGACAACTGCTGCATCTGCAAAACATTCAGTTTACAATACAAGTGTTATCTAGCAGTTGTTTTCAGAGTAACAAAGAAAAATACTATAAAACAAACGTATAGTGATTTATGACTTCAGATCAAATAAGGTTATATACTTCTGTATAAAATTAAATTTTCATCCTTTATGCTTAAGAATGAAAGTGAAATTAAAATAATCTCCTTTAAAAGGAAACTAAAACATCTCACTGATAACTCCAGCTGCACATATCCACAGCCTCCTTAATCTAGCAAAACTGTTTCACATAGCAAAAATACTTTTGTATATGTCATACTGTTACACCATATGAGTTTATCCCTAATCTTTAGTATCCTAGTCCACACATCTATACAACTATCTTAACACATTTTCTCTTCTCTGTTACTTTCTACTTTTATACTAGTATATACCTGCCACCTATAATCTACATATTCCAACCACCTAGCTATAAGATTCTAACTATATCCTACCTTTAAGTGTAACTATTTCATTCTACCTTCCCACTACACTTACCCTTGCCTTTTCCTACTCCCCCCCCCCAAAAAAAAACTGAGCTGTATTGTTAAATATTTCTGACTGTATAATTTTCATACATGCTAATGTTCCATTAGTACTGTACTGTGCCTTTTTACAACATATGCGCTGTTTAGATAGTTTTCTGTATTATTTCACTTGCTTTATAAGTAATGTAATGATTTTCATGTAACTTGGACCTTTTCTCCCCGGGCCACCACTGAAAATGGGTCTCAAGCCTAGTGGACTTTCCTGGTCAACAAATGTGAATAAATAAATAAAAAAATATTTTTCTGCACTAAAACTGAAAATGTAATACGCTTACTTTTCAACAAGAAACACAATCTAAAGGTCATTTCCCCATGCCAAGGTATGAAAATTTTAATAGAATATTTCATACTATTTTGGAGATAAAAATAACCAATAGTAGTTACAAGGGCACAGCCTTCTTGAAACTTATTAGTAATAAAGGTATACGTACATCTAGCTAGTATACTTACAAATGACAACTGCTAATAAGTTTCTCCATTTAATTTTACATTTCTGAGAAACTCTCAACTGTAGGAACACCGTGGTTTTACACACTGCTAAATAAAACTTCCAAACATAAGTTCCTAAAGACACTTTTAAACTGTAGCACATTTGAGTCTGCCATAAATAACATTTCCAGTCTCAAGTTTTATTTTGTTACAGACATTCTGCCTACCTATCCTTCATTGGGTCCACATCAAAATCTCGAACGTTTACTTACCCGAACACCTAAACGCCGACACATATTCTGCGAATCGCAAATACACCGAACACCCTAAACCGCGAAATTCAAAAACTCTAAATGCAATAGTTGTCCCATCCCACCGCCCGCTACATACTACCTACACAAACAAACTAAATAAACCACATACATACATACACTAACCAAAACCTTACTTCTAACCCTACACTAAATCTTTCATATACCACCAGGTATGCACTTAACCCGCACCCTAACCATAAGGTCTGTAACTATCGCACACTTACGTTAAAAAGCTGTACCCAAACAAACTAAATAATCCACACATATACACTTAATAAAACCCTACTTCTAACCCTACACTAAATCTAACATACATTACCATCTATGCACTTACCTTAACCCGCACCCTAACCCCAAGGTCTAACTACCGCACACTTACCTAACGGAGCTATACCGCAGAAGGGCCAACCATGACAAATCAACGTTTCGGATTTTGCGCTTCAAGACGATCGATGTTTTCGTGGTTCGATGAAGACGTGTCGGCGTTTAGGTGTTCGGGTAAGTAAACGTTCGAATTTTTAATATAGACCCCATTCATTTTAGTGAGTAAAGGCATCAGCCAATCATATTCCTAATACTTTGTAAACTGTGACAGTGTATCAGCCTCTGTGAAAAAAAAACATTACTGCACATTCCTGATATTCCAAAGTTTTCATGCCATCTATGTATGTTCTTTAAAATGATCACTGCTGCAATAGCCTAAGCTACCTGTGTTACATCCTGCCGGCTTCCATGGTTTCAGGGCACCTTTCACACACCCAAACCATTAGTCAGCTCTAGCTGAGCTGACTAAACATTAGGTTTTGGCACCAAGCCCTTCAGAGCTTTCCTGAGCTTTCCTGAGCTTTCCTGATGCCAAAAACAGCACTCCTATGTGGACATTTTGTGGACTTTTAAGGACTAACAGTTGACTATCTCTGTTTCATTGCTCTGCAGATAAGTTCCCCTTAGGGAAAAATCCTCCACTTTACCTTTATGACAGAAAACTTACTTTTTGTGTGAAACAATCTAGGAAAAAATGTTTTTAAACTGTCAAAAGACTTTTGTTCACTTTTAAATGGGAACACAACTTTTTTACTTCCACAATTTTAAGCTATTTTGCTGTTGTAAAAATTTTGTGTTATTTTACTTTTTGGGCTAGGGTTTGAAGTCCTTTTTACTGTGCTTTAATGGGGAAATGTTACTTTTTTACAATTTAACTGTTTTAATGCCAACTGCTGCCAGGCTTTCCAGGAATTAGGCACCTTTTTCACTTTACCCATGGAACAACCTACTGGTTTCTTAGATATCTGTTCTTCCAGCTACAAAAAAGAAAACTGACAAATAGCCTTTGCCACCACAGCAGGCTGCTAAAGTGCCACAGCCACAGGTGGGTGACTCTGCTGTGGCTAAAACTGGGTCCTTGGACTACCCATCTTTTTCAATGAGACTGCTAGTATAATCCCTACAACCACCATGGACCAGGGGTTAAACATGTCCTCTGCAGCTATTGGAGTGCCCTTGCTGGGCAAGGGAGAGCTACTCTTGTTGGTCCTGGGAGAAGGTCCCTCTGCCGAGCCAAAAAGCTGTAACCAGGAGGTTTTTGCTGGCAAAATAGGGTCAGTTTTTTTGCAGAAATTCCTGTCAAAAAGAAGTAAGAACTTAAACATATGTATTCTGTCTCAGTTACTCTGGACAGGTGTAATTTATTGGGTTTAGTTAGGGTCTTGACCTTTCCTGCATGGTTGTTCCTGGTAAGAGAAAAAATGGATTTTTTCATTTTCTGAAGAGACTCAAGTTTGAACCTCAAAATGACTGAGAAGGCACAGATTATGTGATGTCTCCTCAGATTTTTTATTCAGATTCTGAGGACAGTACAACTTTGACCAGTACTTAAGAAGGATCTTCTTTCACTGAAACTGTTTCCAGAATGAATCAGTTGTTTCAGTGGGAGCACAGTGATATTTTAGAGCCCCACTCGGAAAGTATTGATTTGTTTCAACTGGAAATTCAAAAATTTACTCCTATTCCTCCTGTTCTGTCTGCTTTGTAAGATGTTTTTGTTATAGCCTATAACATCCCTAATAGCCAGTCTGCTGTCCCCTAAAGTCTCCAATTCTAATATGCTCATCCCAAATCAGATGCAGCAGCTATCACGTTAGTGAATCCAGCTTCCAATAAACATGTGGTTAATACTAATTCTGCTCCTTCAAACAAGGATCAGTAGGCTTTTAATATATTTGGGAGAAAAGGGTATTCTTCTGCAACTTTTATTTTTAGAACTGAAAGGCTACAATAAGGCTACTCCCGCCACGTGATAGCTAGCTCCAAGATGATCCGTTTAGCGGGTATTACATATCCCCTTTCTTGTAGTTGCTGGTATGCAAACACTACACATGTATCCCAGGTCCTTCCTTAAATAAAAACTATTTTTTAATTCTGTTCAGTTAAAAACGACAAATTGCCTACTTCAAAGTACTAGTTCAAACACTAATAACACTTTCCTCGGAGCAAATTTCTTGTTATGATAACTTGGCTCAATATGATTAGACAAGAAATTACTCATTCATTGGAAGTCACTTCCAGCTACCTTTCTTCCTTGAGTACAAAACCTCCATTCACTGACAACTATATGCTCCGCTTCCTCAGTAGGTACTTCCAAAGTTCCAAGTCATTAAATTGCCTGTGTGCAAAAGCACTAGAACAAGTTACAAAAAGTTCCTTACTTGGAAGCCAACCTGTAACCAGCATACAGCCTGTGTGTAAAATGGGGGGGCAAGTCCCAAAGCTCTTCCTTCTTCTAGAGCCAATTGATTCCAATAGGCATCCCGTGTTCAAAGACACCTGAATGAGTTCCAAAGTCTAAGACCAACTTCAAATCGGTGTGCTGCCTGTGCACTAAAACGAATTCCAGGATGGATGATTCTTCCTTCCTCTGAAGCCAATTGGAATCAGCAAACTGCCTGTTTGTAAAGTCACTGGAGCAGGTTCCAAAATATTCCTAGTTCTAAAGCCAACTTCAAATAAGTATGCTGCTTGTGTTCAAAAACGGACTCGGGAACGGATAAGCATTTTAGGTTGTAAACCTTCTTCAGATCCTGTGTTTATCTGCTTTGCTCTTCCTTTTATACTGTGTGTATTCTAAGTATTGGCCAATGAGGTATTATATTCAAATAAGACGCTCTGCCTTCATTATTCATTGGATACACTTACTACTTCTATCCAATCTGTCTTTTTATATACACTGCCAAATCAGTTTAACTTCCTGGGTTCCTGCTAGTATATCACTGGTTATTCTGTCCTCTTGGGTGGAGTCCATTCTCAAATATTCTTTAGTGGCTAGTTGTATAGCTTTGCTGTCATGTTATTCAGTCCCATTTCTTTTAGGAGTAGTTTACTGATAGAAGTGTATTATCGCCCCCCCTAAGCCTCCTTTCTTTTAGTACCGGTTTTAAGGGGACTACTGCATTAAGGTCAGGACTTTGACTGGCACGCAAGTTCATAATCCATTCCATTTCTATTTTTTCAGTTCTGTTGAACAAATCTCCACCTCGTGCTGTAACCAAAACATGGGTTAATATCATCAATTTAAAGCTGTGCCCTGGATTGTGCTTTATATGCTGATACAAAGCATTTACTTCTATCTTGTTATTGATGTCTCTTAGATGCCGTAAGATACGTTCTTTAAATTTTCTATTAGTTTTGCCCACATAGAACGACATACATACTTCACAGCTGGCTATATATATCACATTCTCTGTATTGCAATTTCCATTCCCTTTGTAGGAATATACTTTATGTGTGACAGGATGTTGGAATACATTAGTCATGTTGATATATTTACATGCCTTACACTACCCACATTTAAAAGTTCCTTTTTTCTTTACTACGCTTCTCTGTGTTGTTTCTGTTCTATTGTTACACAGTAGACTTATCAAGTTCTTCTTGTTTTTATATGTGAATTTGGGCTTTTCTCCTAGTATACTTTTAATTTTAGGATCCACTGTTAAAACTGGCCAATATTTTTGAATAACTTTGTTACACTAATGTGTTCCAACATCCTATCACACAAAGTATATTCCTACAAAGGGAATGGAAATTGCAATACAGAGAATGTGATATATATAGCCAGCTGCAAAGTATGTATGTCGTTCTATGTGGGCAAAACTAATAGAAAATTTAAAGAACGTATCTTACGGCATCTATGAGACATCAATAACAAGATAGAAGTCAATGCTTTGTATATTTGTAAATTTATGATATTAACCCATGTTTCAGTTACAGCATGAGGTGGAGATTTGTCCAACAGAACTGAAAAAATAGAAATGGAATGGATTATGAACTTGCGTACCAGTCAAAGTCCTGGCCTTAATGCAGTAGTCCCCTTAAAACCAGTATTAAAAGAAAGGAGGCTTAGGGGGCGATAATACACTTCTATCAGTAAACCACTCCTACATACACAGGCTGTATGCTGGTTACAGGTTGGCTTCCAAGTAAGGAACTTTTTGTAACTTGTTCTAATGCTTTTGCACACGGGCAATTTATTGACTTGGAACTTTGGAAGTACCTACTGAGGAAGTGGAGCATATAGTTGTCAGTGAATGGAGGTTTTGTACTCAAGGAAGAAAGGTAGCTGGAAGTGACTTCCAATGAATGAGTAATTTCCTGTCTAATCATATTGAGCCAAGTTACCATAACAAGAAATTTGCTCCGAGGAAAGTGTTATTAGTGTTTGAACTAGTACTTTGAAGTAGGCAATTTGTCGTTTTTAACTGAACAGAATTAAAAAATTGTTTTTATTTAAGGAAGGACCTGGGATACATATGTAGTGTTTGCATACCAGCAACTACAAGAAAGGGGATATATAATACCCGCTAAACGGATCATCTTGGAGCTATCTATCACGTGGAGGGAGTAGCCTTATTGTAGCTTTTCATTTTCATATGGTGAAGGCATACTCCCCAGGCTAGAGCTTGTTTACTTTATCTTTTCATATTTTATATATTCATAGTAACAAGCCCTGCACACGGACTTTAAATATGGAAGAGATACAAGTATCTAACATAGAGATCAAGAAAAAAGGCCCTCCTTTGACTCTGAACACCAGTAATCGACTACTATCAATAGACATTACTGATGGAGCAGTGGTGGATAATGGAGAAGCAACAGACGTAGTTTTTGAGAACTTATATAGTGATGTTGAAAACGCAGCGTACAAACTAAAAAGATTACAATGGCAACGCTTCCAAATGGAAGCCTGCCTTCACCATAATGTCATCCCAAGGGGCTTGAGAGTTAGATGCATGCCTACCTATGGGAACACGTACCCTGATTTATTGGCCAGATGGCAACAAATAAACATAAAGACCAGTTTTCAATACATGAAGTTACTCATGGAGTACTTCGAGCCTCAGGAGACAGAAATCTCACAGTTCATACAGACTAAGCAAAAAAGAATTAGGACAGCTGACACTATCCGATAATGATATAGCTAAACTTGAGAGATTACAGGATAAACTGGATGCCCATGACAATAGGCTCAAAATGATTAAAATAGGTAAACTTAAGAGGGATTTTGATGACTTTGCAGCAGGCCACCTTTTTGAATGGCCTAGGAAAGAAAGACATCAACAGAAAATAGGAGAGCCTAAAGATTTTCAGAAAAGAGGGCAACAGACTGAAGCAGGTAAAACGAGGCAGGTACAAGGAGATATACACGCACCAATCATCAGGGATACTATCAACGCTGATGAAAGAGCCAGGAATAGGATGAATAATGGAAGCATATTATTGGGACACTTAGAAATTATATCTACACCAACAACAGAAGGAAAAGATACCTCGCAAAGAGAGAAGAAAAGAAAAGATACTCCGAAGGGAGAGATAGGAACCGTGCCAAAAAAAGGCACGATCCACATACCCATCTTTCAACAGCGTCCTTTTCTGTTACAGAACAAAGAAAGCAGGGTACCCAGATCCCTAAGCAGGGAAAGGAAGAAAAGTGACTTAGAAGAACTACATCACTCAAAGAATGATGTTAATTCATTGGTGATTAACATCTCTAAATATAAGCTGACTAAAGAAGAAAATGACCTATTACAGAAAGGACTTAGTTTTATACCCTCATTGAAGTCTGAACTGAGCAAGGTGATTACTGACCTCAAATGTTTTGGAAGAAAAATTACTTTAAAATATATTTTTGATGGTAGAATGAATATAAAAGAAGAAAGTAACAGTGGCATAGTGTACAAGAAACCTGGTACATTTGTACCTGTAAATCCACCAGCAGTGGAAATGTTTATAAAATGATGTGAAGAGGTGATAGCACAATTGAAGCACAGTAATAAAGGCAAACAGTTTCATAATATGACTAGGAAAGAAAAAATAGCCCTGAAGGAATTACAGCAAAATGAAGAAATAATAATTAAGCCTGCAGATAAAGGAGGAGCCTTAGTGGTTATGGATAAAGAACATTACAACAGAAAAATGCTGGAAATGCTGAGTGATACTTCAACCTACAGAAGAACTAGCAAAGCTCAGCTACAAGAGCTAATAAAAAAGTGAAAGATGATTTACATAAGCTGATGTGCAGAGAATTAGATGAAGAACTGTTTGAGTTCTTTGAAGTATCCCACCCTAGTGTACCAGAAATTAAAGGAATACCGAAAGTGCATAAAAATCTACTGGATCCACCTCTCAGACCCATAGTATCTGGCAGAGGGTGGATCACGAAACCACTTTCAATATATGTGGATATGTGGAGGATGAACTTAAAAAACGTATGCAGAAAGCGATAACAGTACTGAAGGACATGGCACACCTCTTGAAGAGACTACAAGAAACTATGAAAGATTTGGATAACATCACTGACTTATTATTGGTAACTCTAGATGTTAATAGTCTATTTACATGTATCCCCAACGAATATGGGATAGAAGCTGTAAGGCAGTTTTCATGCACCAACAGCATGGCAAAGAAAATTGAAGTTATCTGTGGCCTTTTGGACATTATACTAAGTATTAATGTGTTCATTTAATATAAAAATATTTATTGGCAAAAATGGGGGGTTGCCATGGGCACCCCCTGTGCCAATAGCTATGCGAACATAGTACTAGCACAGTGGGAGTTACAATGGATGAATAGGAAAGATAACATATGGAAAGAGCAAGTACTGTTCTATGGTCGGTTTGTGGATGACATACTATTACTATGGAAAGGAGAAGTCCATCAATATCAACAGTTTCTAAGATATCTAACATCCAAAACGGACTTTTTGAAGTTTGAGTCCAAGTATTCCCAGGAAAGTATTGACTTCCTGGATATAAATATTATCTTCAAAACGGGAACTGTAGAGACAGTCCTACGTAGGAAAGCTACATGGAAGAACCACATGCTAAATAGAACTAGCATGCACCCCACACATATTTTCAAGAACATATTTGAAAATCAAGTCATATGCATTTCTAGACTATGTACAAAGGAAGACACATAAGAGTTTAACCAATTGGTGGATAACTTGGCAACTAGATGGTACAGGAAGAATCAGATGGAACTTGAACAAGCGATGGAATTACGACGAGGCAAAGGAAAACCATATTATCATTATAAACATGTCAAAGGACAGAAGTACAATGAAACCCAAGAGTCCCTGAGATGTATATTAACGTATGCACCAGACAATAAACAAATAAACAAAGTTATTCAAAAATATTGGCCAGTTTTAACAGTGGATCCTAAAATTAAAAGTATACTAGGAGAAAAGCCCAAATTCACATATAAAAACAAGAAGAACTTGAAAAGTCTACTGTGTAACAATAGAACAGAAACAACACAGAGAAGTGTAGTAAAGAAAAATGGAACTTTTAAATGTGGGAAGTGTAAGGCATGTAAATATATCAACACGACTAATGTGTTCCAACATCCTGTCACACAAAGTATATTCCTACAAAGGGAATGGAAAATTGCAATACAGAGAATGTGATATATATAGCCAGCTGTGAAGTATGTATGTCGTTCTATGTGGGCAAAACTAATAGAAAATTTAAAGAACGTATCTTACGGCATCTAAGAGACATCAATAACAAGATAGAAGTCAATGCTTTGTATCAGCATATAAAGCACAATCCAGGGCACAGCTTTAAATTGATGATATTAACCCATGTTTTGGTTACAGCACGAGGTGGAGATTTATTCAACAGAACTGAAAAAAAAGAAATAGAATGGATTATGAACTTGCGTGCCAGTCAAAGTCCTGGCCTTAATGCAGTAGTCCCCTTAAAACCAGTACTAAAAGAATGGAGGCTTAGGGGGCGATAATACACTTCTATCAGTAAACTACTCCTAAAAGAAATAGGACTGAATAACATGACAGCAAAGCTATACAACTAGCTACTAAAGAACATGTGAGAATGGACTCCACCCAAGAGGACAGAATAACCAGTGACATACTAGCAGGAACCCAGGAAGTTAAACTGATTTGGCAGTGTATATAAAAAGACAGATTGGATACAAGTAGTAAGTGTATCCATGAATAATGAAGGCAGAGAGTCTTATTTGAATATAATACCTCATTGGCCAATACTTAGAATACACACAGTATAAAAGGAAGAGCAAAGCAGATAAACACAGGATCTGAAGAAGGTTTACAACCGAAAGCGCTTATCCGTTCCCGAGTCCGTTTTTGAACACAAGCAGCATGCTTATTTGAAGTTGGCTTTAGAACTAGGAATATGTTGGAACCTGCTCCAGTGACTTTGCAAACAGGCAGTTTGCTGATTCCAGTTGGCTTCAGAGGAAGGAAGAATCATCCATCCTGGAATTCGTTTTAGTGCACAGGCAGCACACCGATTTGAAGTTGGTCTTAGACTTTGGAACTCATTCAGGTGTCTTTGAACACGGGATGCCTATTGGAATCAATTGGCTCTAGAAGAAGGAAGAGCTTTGGGACTTGCCCCCCCATTTTACACACAGGCTCTATGCTGGTTATAGGTTGGCTTCCAAGTAAGGAACTTTTTGTAACTTGTTCTAATGCTTTTGCACACAGGCAATTTATTGACTTGGAACTTTGGAAGTACCTACTGAGGAAGCGGAGCATATAGCTGTCAGTGAATGGAGGTTTTGTACTCTAGGAAGAAAGGTAGCTGGAAGTGACTTCCAACGAACGAGTAATTTCCTGTCTAATCATATTGAGCCAAGTTACCATAACAAGAAATTTGCTCCGAGGAAAGTGTTATTAGTGTTTGAACTAGTACTTTGAAGTAGGCAATTTGTCGTTTTTAACTCAACAGAATTAAAAAATTGTTTTTATTTAAGGAAGGACCTGGGATACATATGTAGTGTTTGCATACCAGGAACTACAACTAAAGGGGATATATAATACCCGCTAAACGGATCATCTTGGTGCTAGCTATCACGTGGAGAGAGTAGCCTTATTGTAGCTTTTCATTTTCATATGGTGAAGGTGTACTCCCCAGGCTAGAGCTTGTTTACTTTATCTTTTCATATTTTATTTTTAGAACTCAACTATCAAGCTTATATGTTGAAGTTTATGTTTACCTTGTGAGACTATGATGAATATTTTGGCATTTGTTTCCTCTTGACGGAAGAACTCTGCATTGTGTAACTTGGTTTCTTCTGCATCTCAAGTGAATACCCACTTTTTAAAATGTTTTAAAGGATTCTGCTGATTCTGTTTTGACCACTTTTACTTGATGTGTTCAAGTTTGAATTGGTTAAGTATTAGATTAAGTGCCATACACGTACGTGTGTGTGTGTGTGTGTGTGTGTGTGTGTGTGTGTGTGTGTGTGTGTGTGTGTGTGTGTGTGTGTGTGTGTGTGTGTGTATTTATTTTTTCACTTACTCAACGGAGCTTGGAAGTGGATGACATGATCCAAGTAAAGAGGAGGCTGGGCATCCTCTGTATCCAGGAGACAAGATGCAAAGGCAGTGCCACAAAGTCATCTGGCTTGGGAACCAGTCTACTACTCATGAGGTGGGAAAACTAGAAATGGTGTGGTGAGGGAGAGGCTTAAGAAGACAATGAGGGATGTCATCAGAATTAGAGACAGACTGATGGTAATCAGATTAGCATTCAAAACCTCAGGATAAGCCCCACAGCAGGGTTGTGATAGTGAAGAAAACAGTGCATTCAAGCAGCAGTTGCAGGAGCTACTAGATAAAGCAGGACAACAAGAGTTAGTTTTGTTAAAGGGGGACCTGAATGCACACATCAGGACAGACAGAACAGGATACAAGAGCTGCCTGGGTCTAGGAATAAAGAAGAATCTACTCTAGTCTTCTGTATGTCAAATGGCAGCCAAGACATGGTTCAGCATGACAGATGTAAACAAGATCACATAAAGGACTATCCAACATGCAACTCATGTAGACCTCCTCCTGGTAAGAAAAGACCAATGGGGTAGAATCGGTGATTTCAAAGTCATCCCCAGTGAAACAGTCAGCCCACTGCATACATCACTGTTTGCTACAATCAGATGCAAGCAGTGGTCAAACAAGGCTTTAAGGTCAACAGAGACTACTATGAAGACCTGAAAACTGACTGGAGAGAAAGCACAAGAGTTCACAGAAATATTCAGGGCTCTAGCACCTCAAGAAGAGGAAGAAACAGGTGGAGTTGAAGAACAGTAGCACCTCAAAACAGCATGTGTGACGTCTATAGAACAGATATGTGGCTGAATCAGGTATGGAAATACAGTGCATAAGGAAACTGGTGGTGAAATGAAGTCCAGGAAGTCATCAAAAGAAAGGAGCACAGAAGAAAGTAGGAGATAGAAAAGATGGACAAGATTAAGAAGGAATACTAATGAGCTAACGAAGAGACTAAGAAAGTAATTGTAATAATGAAAAGGCATCAGATGCACTCTACCAGCTTTTGTAAAGGGATTCTGTAGATGGCACAATAACTATCAGGTGCAAGGAAAAGACAGAAAAATAAAGACGGTCAGGCATCCTTCATAAGGAATGCCAGCAACAACCTGCTCATCAATCCAAAGGACATCAAAATCAGGTGGAAAAATTACTTCCATCAGCTTCTGGATGAAGAAAACCACACAGAAGCTGTACTGCCTCAGATACAGTCTATGATGAAAAAAGAGGAGTAGCCCATACAAGAATTAAGAATGGCACAAAAGAAACTGAAGCCAAGGAAAGCAGAAGGCTCAGATGAGGTTGCAACAGATATGATCACTATTTTGTGGAAGATAGGGGAGAAATGGCTCCTGAGGTACTTAAAACTGTATGCAGAGAAATGTGTATCCCAAATAACTGGAGAATAAGCATACTAGTAGTAGTGTACAAGAACAAAGGAACATTCATAACCATGGATAATATAGTGGTATGAAACTCCTGTTACACTACATGAACCTTCTGGACACAGTGACTGATAAATGAATAAGCAGAGTAGTAGAAAGTAAGATGGGATATGAGAAGCTCACATTCAGATCAGGATACAGCACAACCAGCTTGATGCTTTCACTGGGACAGACAGTTGAGAAGAAGCTAAAGATGGGAAAGGAGCATATGACAAGGTCCCAAGAAACTCGATTTGGGCAGTCCTATGACAGCCTGAAGTCCCAGAAACACTGATGTATACAGTCTGCACTAATTCTAAGGACCCAGTAATACAAGCACAAACAGTGTTTGAATTCACAGAGGGGTTCCCAGTGGGAGTGGGTGTGCATAAAGGTTAATCTCCGAACCCACTGTTGTTCATACTGGTAATGGACTACATTAGCACACAGGTAGGAGGGGACAGATCAACAAAGCTGTTGTACATAGAATATGTGGGCATTATAGGCAGACTAATGATAAGGGAATTGTAATCAAAGCTGAAATCACATGGGATGAAACTGAGCACAGATTAAGACCAATGTAATGGCAGTAAATAGGGAAATAAAGAAGTTATGTACTTACCATGATGTTCCATCTATGTTGTTCATTTTCATTCGTCCTCAACGACTGGGTTCAGATCTGATCCTTGGATCCAACTCGGCTGTTTTTTATAGGTCGCGGAACACTGAAAGCTTTTGAGCTCCTGTTCTACCCATAATGCATTAGAACCCTACCATACCTCAGAAATTGTTTGCTGACTTTAGTGAATAAAGGAAATTTATCTATACCGGTACCTACCTGGAGGGTCAAACAAAGGAACACTGGTTCTTTTACCATCTTCTGATCCTTCCAGATGTTAAACTGGTAGGGGGTTGGAGGAAGGGAAGTTGAAGAATGAAAATGGGCAACACAGATGAAATGTTATGGTAAGTACATAACTTCTTTATCCAATGCTGTCATTTTCATTCATTCCTCAATGACTGGGACAGAGTCCCCAGCTACCTCAATTCCAGGAGGACTCTAAGGAAGGATGTTCCTGAGCACCGCTGAGCCAGAGGCTGCTCTTCCCCTAGAAACCAGATCTAATTTGTAATGAGCAATAAAGGTATGAGGGTTATCCCAAGTTGCAACTCCACAAATATCATCCAAGGAAGACCTGGATAGAAATACTGAAAAGTTGCCATAGAGCTTGTGGAATGAGCTTTTAGAGGTTTTGGCAAAGAAAAAACCTAATTTGTTGTAAACAAAGGAAATACAAACTGTTAACCATTTGGCTAAGGTCACTTTGGTAACTGGTTTGTCTAATTTTGGATCCGAAAAGGAGACAAATAATTGATCTGACTTCCTGAAAGCTTTTGTCCTAAGAAGATAAAAACGTAACTCTCTATGGACATCTAAAAGGTGCAACATGTACTCTCCTTTGAAAAATTTGGAAAGAAGACCAGGGGGTTGAAAGTTTGATTGATACTGAATTTGGACACCTGGGTTGGTTCTTAAGGATACCCTAGCATTAAGAAAAATCAGATATTAGAAGATAGGACTTGAAGTTCTGGGACTCTTCTGCACAGGTAATGGCCACTAAAAAGACAATTTTCCAGGTTAAAAATTACTGTTCACACTTGAACGATGGTTGAAAGGGAGATTGGGTCAAGGATTGTTACATAAACACAAATCCCATGGGGGAGTGGGATCTTTAAAAGGAGGTCTTGAGAAGAAAGGTACCCCTTATAAAAGAATTACAAAGTTTAAATGAGGCTAAAGATGAATTATTGACTCCTATGTGAAAATCAGAAATAGCACCTATTTGTACTTTAACAGTTGAGGATCTAGCTCCCTCATTAAAAACTTTAGCTAAGAACTCCATAACATTTGGAACTGGTGTGGAAAATGGGTCAGTATATTTTTGTTGTGCTCGAAAAGCAAACCTTTTCTATTTGCTTTTGTAAAGTTTTCTAGTGGAAGCTTTGTGGGATAATGAGAGAATGAGATGGATACGACAGGACTAAGGCCTAGAATGTATGGGTGTACAAAGTCTGTTGGGCAAGATAGGAGGTCTGGAGTTGGATTTGGTGTAGGAGATGAGGCCAAACAAAGGGAAAACAAATCTGACAAGGCCAATAAGGGGCGATGAGGATGAGTGTGCTCCTCAATTGTAATGCTTTCTGAAGAAATTTGGGGAATAGAGATACTGGGGAAAGGTGTAGAGGAGACTGGGGGGGGGGCATCAAATTGTGGAGAACAGCATCTCTCGATGACTCCCCTGGTGGGGGATTCAGGGCAAAGAACCTGTTGCACTTGTTGAGGGGAGATGCAAAAAGATCGCAGCAAGGCTGGCCCCATCGACAGAAAATCTTTTCTGCCACTTTCATGTTGAGAGACCAGTCATAAGGCATTAGAATGCACCTGATCAGCTTGTCTTCTACCATGTTGGATGTCGCTGGGATGTGTATTGCTTTCAGAAATTGATTGGATGAGATTACCAATTGCCAAGCTCCCAAAGCTTCTTGGCAAAGGGGGTAAGATTTGGTTCCTCCTTGCTTGATGATGTACCACACCACTGCCATACTGTCCATCTGAACTGCAATGGTCCTGGAAGGGAGAGGGTCTTGAAAGGGCAATGTTAGGAGTACAGCTCTCATTTCTAGGGCATTTATAAGTGTATTGGCCCCTTTGTGAGACCATGTGCCTTGGACTATCTTTCCCAAGTGCCCCTCCATCCAATTTTGGGAAGTGTCTATGGTCACTATGGCCTTGGGCTGAGGAAGAGTGAAGAGGCAACCTTGAAGAACTTGAATGGAGAAAATCCATCAAAGGAGGTAATTTTTGTATGACTGAGTCATATTAATCTGGGTGGATAAAGACTGATGGAGAATAGACCACTGAGTTGCTAGTGTCCACTGAATGATTATTATGTAATATTTTGCTAACGGAACCAGAACCTATCACAGCAGACACTGACTGCAATGTTTGAAGGATCATTCAAGCTGAGAGAAGAATTTTGAATATTTTTTTGACCTGGAATTGTATAGTTTGAACCCTTGTTAGAGGAAGAGAAGCTGTCAAGGAAGATGCCCCTATGAACTGCAATATCTGAGATGGTGCTAGTTGAGATTTGTTGTGATTAACAGTAATTTCTAGATGACAGCATAATTGGTGTACAGGATCTTGTGCTTTGATTACGTGATGCCTGGTCGGTGCAGTTATGATCCAGTCATCCGAATAAAGAAACACCTGGAATCCATGAGGTCTCAAGTGGGCTGCTACCACTGCCATGCATTTGGTGAACACCCTGGGGGCTGTGGTGAGACCAAAGGGCAAAGCTCTGAACTGGCAATGACTGGGTCCCAGCTGGAAGCCAAGTATCTTTTGGATTGCCTGTTCATATTGATATGATAGTTTGCATCCTAAAGATCTACTGATCACATCCAATTGTCCTAGTGCAGAAAGGGAAGAATGGACTGAACCGTGATCATTCAGAACTTTGTGTGCTGAATTGACTTGTTCAGATGGCTGAGATACAAAATTAGTCTCCAGTCCCCGGTTATATTTGGCGTTCAAAAGAATCTTGAGCAAGTTCTGGACTCTTTCTGGTCAGGGGGATAAGATGGCTCTTTTTTCTAGCAGCTTTTTATTTCTGCTTTCCTCTGACTGGGTGGAACATCGGGAATTTTGTTTACTGTACAGGGAGGAGTAAAGAAAATGGCAATTACATAACCTCTGGAAATAATCCTATGCACCCATGAATCTTTTGTAATCTGTAGGCAGCTCTCTAGTGCAGGGATAAATGACCCCGGATTGCCTCTACAGGTGGACAATTGGGTCTCCTTTCAGGAGTGCTGGTAGGATCCATCAGAGAAGGTATCTCTAGATCCTTGGTTCTGCAGGCTGCCTCTGCCTCGTGAACAATGTCTTCCATTTGACATTCCCTCTCTGCCTCGGGGGGGGGGGGGTATCTCCATGTGGCTCTTGGAAGGGACCCTGCGAATATTTGAACCACATTGTTTGCCCACTTCACGGATTCCTGGAAAAGGTTCTTTGAGGGGGTCAAAAAATGTACACCCACAGCAGACAGGGTTTTACCTTCCTTCTCACACCTGGATAGTATGTCTTTAGTCTTGGGGCCAAATAGTGAACTTCTGTCAAAAGGAGTATTGACGAAGGAAGACCTGAAGGGCTCCACAAAAATCACACAGGCACATCCAGACATGCCTCTTAATGGAAATGCCTGAACCCACCACCATTAAGGTACCTTCAGCTGCATGTGAAATGAGGCTCATGGAAGAATTTGAAATGGACTCTAAGGTAGCCAACTGTGAGGCAACACAATTTTCTGCCTCATAAGTAACAGTCCCAGAGAGGGATTTGGGGAGTTCTTTAATCAAATCCCTCTGAAATCTAGTATAGCGTGCCAAATAATTCAGCGATCGACATCCAAAGGTCACTGAAGTATATACACTCTTCCCGAATCTGTCCATTATCCTAGACTCCCTTGTTAGGAGAATGAACAGAGGAACTTTATTCTACAAGTTCCTTCTTTGTGGCCGGCCCTCCAACCATAGCATCCACAGGTACTCCCCCTTACTCCAAAACTCCCTATCCTTGGGCGATGCCAGAATCCTGGCCGGTCTTTTGGGGATTGGCTCAATATAGTCAGGTTCCTTGCACACCCACCAAGACATCAAATCAATGAGCTTGTCAGTGGGTGGAGTCACCTAGGAGGTAGATGGGCCATACCCAAAAGCTTCCAGGAATACAGATTCCTCTTGGGATGGGTTGTCGGTAGACTAACCACTTCTTTGTTTTAGAATCTCTCGGATGTCTCCAAAGGAAACATCATCAGGTGGTGATCTTGGGGACCCTTCCCCAGCATGGAAAGCAGTACCTTCTGTGACAGTCTCTTGAGGGGAGTCTAAGTGCCTCCTTTTACACTTTCTCTTCCTAGGGACTTCTTTGGTGGGGTGTTCTGGAGAAGTACTGGAATAAATCAATATATGCTGGCTATCCTTGTGGAGAAGGATGTTGAGGGTCCTGACGTAAAGACAAGTGGGTCTGAAAAGTGGCAGCTGAGGAAGGTAGATGCGTCCTTTCTCTTGGAGCACAGAAAACTCTCTCCTCTACCTTGAAAGCACACTCCAGGAAGGAAGAAGTCAACAGCTCCGAGAAGACATGCTTCAGAATAGTCGACTCCTTCTGACCTGAATGCAAACTGCTCGATGAAGGGTCAGTGCCTGAGGCTCCGAGACAGCTCCCTCAATCTTGGAGTCAACTCTAACATCCCTGATCCAGCACCAATGCTACAACTCTGAGAGTCATCTAGCTCTGATGTGCTCTGAGCCAGTCCACTCAGAGATGGTACTGAAGTAGAAGATATGACGAACTTCAGATCCGATGTGGTTGGATCCAAGATTCTCAGTTCTAACTGCTCCAAAACAGAAGGTCAGACTGGAGAAGGAGACAAAACTGGTGGAGTAGTACTTCTGAAGGTTTCCGGACACAATGTGGTAGGAGCCAGGGGAATCCCCATTTGTATTTTGAGTTGAGAGAAATTTCATTCATCATTCTATCCACATCTACTTCAATCAAACTTCTGAGTCTTGAAAAGATAACACAATGGATTAGGTCCTGGAGTGGTGGCATGTCTCCAGGAATGCAGATGGGAGACTGGAGGGGATGGGATCCAGAGACGAATCATATCAGGTCTGAGGAAGTTATTTGAATCCAAGTTGGTTGGATCTGACGACGCAGACTTGGCATCAGAAGCTACAGGATCAGAATGTTTTGCTTTCGGATCTGATGAAGTCGGAGCCGATCGTTTAGGTAAATTTTGAGGTGGTTCTGCACAAGTAGCCGTGCTCAGAGCAGAAGATCTAGAAGGGTCTGAAGGACACTTCTTTGCCTCTTTTTTCTCCATTTTCTTGGGGGTTTGAATCTCAGGTACTGCCTGAGAAGAAGTGGAAGGAAGTAAACCTTTCAAAATAAGTTTATTTTTCAAATTCACCAAGGCCTGTGGATTAAAGATCTTACATATATCACAGGACATATTCAAATGAGCTGGGCCTAGACAACAGATGCAAGAATCATGTGCATCTCCTAATGGTAGGTTGTGGCCAGGCCTTTCATTTTTCAAAAACCTGATTTTTTAGTCATTCCAATAATATATATGGAAAAAACTACACTCTAACAGAAAGTTTTTTTTTTTTAAATAAGGAAATGTTAAAGGGTAGAAGAATTACCAATGACGGTAATAGAGACTACTGCTAGGGTATGACAAGAAAAAAAGTCAAGAAAATACCAACAATGGTAATAAAAACTTGCACTAAAAAGTGCAGAAAGGATAACAGAGGGCTAGTACAGAATGAAGATAAAAGGATAAAAATATATAAAAATCTGCTTTTTTACTCACAACTACAAAGCTTGAGAGCTAACTGTGACCATGTCCATAAGCGAAGGCGGCAAACAAGATCTGAGGTATGATACGGGACTAATGCATTATGTGTGGGAGAGGAGTTTGAGAGCTTTTGAGTGTTCCACAAGCTGTAAAGTCAGATCTGAGGGTGGGATCTGAACCCAATCGTTGAGGAATGAATGACAATTACATCAGATCAGAAGTTAAGAACTGAGACAGAAGCAAAAATAGTGGAATAGGTTAACAGCTACAAGTATCTGGGAGGCATGGCTGAGGAGGAGGTAACTCTGAATGAGTAGATCAAATCTAAACTCAGAAGGGCTGCAGCCAAACTGACACAGTGTCAAGGGTGGTGTGTGATAGAAGAATGTTAGAGTTGAAAAGTACAAGGTGTACAAAACAGGGGTGAGACCAGCACTACTGTATGGTACAGAAACCAGACTAGTGAAGTCAGAGCAATTGAGGAAGCTAAAGGTGATGGAGATGAAGCACTTAAGAAAGGTGGTAGGATGCACACTGAGGGACAGACGAAGAAATAAGGACATCAGACTACAAACTCAAAGAGCACCAATTGCAGGGAAGAGCACAGAAAATAGATTACAGTGGTTTGGGCATATGTACACAAAAGCAGAAGACAATCTGGCAAGATGATATGGTAGGGACAAAAAGAAGGCAAGCAAAAACAAGCAAAGAGCTAGCTGGATTGTGAGAGATGATACAGTCTGTCAAAGAAGGTACGTTAGTGGCACCCAATGAAGATGGATGGAGACAGTTGATGCGACACCCCAATTCCATATAGAAAAATGTGACAAACACGGTTGCTGATGTAGATGGAGAACTTTCCAATGGTATAAAGGCTGCCAGTCTAGGTGTTTATTAGTACCTTTAAAAGATTTTAATCTAAATGTTCTAAAGGTAAGATAATCTATGTATGCCCCAAGAAGGTCACTGAAGATGCAAATATCAAAGATGATTTCTTGTAATTTATACGAAGCCACTGCATCAAAGAGACTGCTACATTGCTAAATTGCGAGTAAAAATTCCTGGGACTAAGCTACTGCTAATATAATCATCCAGGTAAGGAAAGGCACTTAATGTTTGTTTCCGGAGATGTGCAAACACTGGTGTTAAAGTATTCTGGGGGTGCTATGAATAAAATGAATGGCACAGCTACAGCAGAAATAGATGATGAGCAATATGAAACGTGTAGTCATTTCTGTGAGGCATCCTTTTGAGATATACAAGTTGGCATTCTCCATGTCTACAGTAGCCATGGAAATGCTGTTTTCTGTGAAGGGCAGAACTGATTTCATTGTTGCCTTAAATTTATTGGCAATGCATGTTTTCAAGTCTGACAAGTCTAATACTGGTCCTTGAGAAGTAATTTTTGGGGACAAGAAATATGACAAAACAGAAGCCTTATAGGCTGTATGTGTGACAACCACTGTATGGCCTTCTTTAACAAGTGCTCCTTCAACAGAAGAGGCAGTGTGGTATCTGATGGGATGCAGCGTGAAGGGAGGAGTGTGATTAGAATTTCTGTAGAAACTATACAAGTCTGAGTTATTCGTTGCAAAAACTGATAAGACTTGTAGTAGTGAATGCAGGCAGATAGATGCAAATGAAAACAGTCTCTTAGGGGTAGGCAGGATAGGGGAGAAAGTAATCACTTTGAAGATCTTTGCAGATATTTTCCTTTACTCTTGTCCTGGGGCAGATAGGGAATGGTTTTCCTTGGTACTATTTCTAGAAAAAAGGCTGCTGAACAGACATACTTTTCTCATAAAACAGCTCTTACCTGTTGAACATGAGTGAGTGCATGGAAAATTTCTTTAAAAGATTACCTTCTTTCTTTTTGTTTTTCAAAATCAGTCAAGATGCCATCAAATGAGTGCCAAAATAGTGAATCCTGAGTGACCGGGGCATCAAGTAATAGGCATTTCACATTCTCAGGATAAGCCTTAGTCTTTAGGTCAGGTGATCACTCCAGACATGGCTAAGCTGCAAGAGGCATTCACTGCACACACAAAGTCATGGTCCCTATTACTGTGGGCCATTGGACTGTGCTTTCCCAGTTTGCCTTTTTGTCAACTGATTCTCAAAGTTTCTGTACAGTCTCCTGTACTTAGTCCACACAATTTAATATTCTTGTAGCCATCCTTCTGGATATAAACATTTTTTGTTATATTTGTCCGTTAACACAGAAACAATACTAGGCAAGTGATCATGACTATAAGACATTTAGCCATTTACCACTTTAAGCAGACACACTTAAAAGTCTGTCTCCCTTTTCAAACACTAATAGTACTCGCCTCCAAAATTTGCGTCTACCCATCCAATCATCAAGGCTAGCCATACAGGCAGTCAAAGTAGTTCATTGCTTGACCTGCGGTGGTAACTTATTACAGAGGTCTGAGCCTCTCTCTCCAGTGAGTCTTGCTTATTTGCTGGCTTAGATTTAGGTCCCTAGTGCAGGTGTTTGAAATAGAAGGTGAAATGGGAATGGGACTTAATGGATTAAAACGTGAGACATTGAGAATTGTATACATATATATATATATATATATATATATATATATATATATATATATATATATACACATATATATACACATATATATATCAGGATAGTTGAAAGATTTAAGGCCTTTAATTTTTTGTTGCGTATCTGTGAAGATATGTGAAGGCTGCCAGCCTAGCTAGATAGAATTTTGTAGATAATTCTGTCATTTGTAAATATTAATATAAGCCACAGGCTTGTTCTCTTAAATGTGAAAAGACTGTATTGGATGTTGAACTGCAAAAATGTAACAGTGCACTTTGCTGTAAGAAAGCTGATAAGTCAAGCATTTTATGATTGTTTTGATCTCAGGGCTCGGAGCCGTGGTGCCTGAACCAGCAGATTCTTTCTATTGTTTTGAGACTAGAGTTAATTACTAGATTTTACATATACAATGTCTTTAATTGCTGTAGTTTCCTGACCAGGTGCAAGCTTACTATGAAAAGTTAATGTAGAGTTTCTGTTAGCCCAGGAAATCAGAGAATTGTTAAGAATGATGTAATCTAAAATGAGTCAGCAGGATGTATTATCAATTTAAAGGACTTTCTCAGAGACCGAGAGCATTTTGCATTTGTCTTCAGAACTGACCACTCACCAGCACTTGCTTTGCTCTGTCTGTATGTATGTATGATCTTAGACTTTAGTGTCTCTCCTAGAAATAGACAGAAAATAGTAAGTTTAGTCTAGCTGTTTTCTATATTTATGTCAGACTATTCTACAGTATTATTTTAAGCATTTTCCGGTGATCTCTGACTAGCACTGTGTAGTAAGAAAGTACAGTTGTGTACCTACCATAAATGTAAATGTTTGAGTGTATTCACTGTTGCAGTCATTACAATAGGGTTATCCTGCTGGCAGGCTACCTGCAGTCGGCCTGAATTCCAAAGTCCTGGTCCGGCGTCGGTTCCTGTCGCCTCTTCCCTGACGTCAGTGCGCCAGGGGTATAAAAAATGCAGCCAACGCCATTTTCTTCAGTTTTTCTTACCCCAGATGTCAGGTGCCCCCAGAAGAGTAGGCTAAAAATTATGCCAATAAAAAAGCATGCACTGAAATAAAACATAATCTTCATCTACAAGCAAATACACCACATAGGTTGTATAGAATAGAGAAGTACAGATGAGTCCCAGCAAAGAAAGGGGGATGGTGGGTGGGTAACCTGGGGTCCAAGTAGAAGCGTAGCTGTCAGTGTATGTCCAAAGAATGTAGAAGTCTCTCCCCCTTATTCTGTGGGTTCGGATAAAAGGTAGGCAAATGCATTGTTTGATTAAGAGCCACACTGGACACTACACCTTAGGCATAAATGTTGGGTTTGTCCTCAGAGAAACCCTGTCCGGATGGAAAATTATAAAAGGTTCAACCACCATTAGTGCCTGTAACTCTGAGACTCTTCTTGCTGAAGTTATTGCTAAGAGCAAAGTTGTTTTCCATGATAAGAATTTTATCTCAGCTGCATTAGCTGGCTCAAAAGGAGGCAGTGTGAGTTTTTCCAAGACAAAACTGAGGTCCCATGCAGGTATTGGTGCTCTTCTTGGGGGTCTTATGTTTTTGGCCCCTCTGAGGTACTGCCTTAGTAGTGGATGTGAAAATATAGGTGGGTCCGTATTGTAATGAGCTGAAATGGCAGAGGCATGAATTTTAATCGATGAAAAGGATAGGCCTTTGTCCAACATCTCAGTTAAGTATTGTAAAATCTGAGGAATATTTGGTACAAGCATGTCAATTCCTTGTGCCTGGTTCCAAGCACAGAATCTCTTCCACTTTTCTGCATATGATTTTCTGATGCTGGGCCTCCTGGCCTCCAGAATAACATCCATAACTGCTTTGGAGAGAGGTGTGTTCTGAATGGTTACATTATCCGCCATGCAGCCAGATTTAGGGTTTTTAGTTGGCTGTGCAGTACCTGATTGTTCTGTTGGGTCAGTAAATGAGGAATTTGAGGCAATGTCCAGGCTGGGCCTTGAGGCAAGCTCTTTAGGACTGGGTACCAATGCTGGTGTGGCCAGTCTGGGGCAATCAGGAGCATTTTTGGCTTCTCTTGTCTGACCTTTAGGAGTACCTTGGGGAGGAGAGGTAGTGGAGGAAAGGCATATACTGTAAGGTTTTTCCAGCTGAATGATAGAGCATCCACTTTCCATGCTTGCTTGTGATAAGTCCTTGTGCAGAATCTCTGTAGTTGGCAGTTGTCAGGGGAGGCAAATAGATCTATGTCTGGGCATCCCCATTTCCTTGTTATTACACTGAAGATTTGTGGATCTAGTTTCCACTCGTGAGGATCCATGAGGTTTCTGCTTAGTTCGTCTGCCAGAGTATTTGTCTTTCCTGGCAGGAATTGTGCTTGCAGGTGTACTTGATAAGTCTGTGCTGTGTTCCACAAAATCATGGCTAGTCTGCAAAGGGGGTAGGAATGCGTGCCTCCCTTCTTATTTATGTACCACATGACTGTAGTATTGTCCGTCTTTATCAGCAGTTGTCTGGGATGAAGGAGATCCTTGAAAGCTGTCAGTGCATTTTGTACAGCCAGCATTTCTTTTAGATTGATATGAAGATGCTTTTGGTTTGTGGGCCATATGCCCTGAATACATTTTCCTGCCATGTGGGCTCCCCCAGGCATAATCTGACACATCTGTTGTCATTGTCTGCCTGGCAGTGGGTAAAGTGAAAGGCTGTCCCTTGTGGTGACAGACCTGAGCCCACCATCGAAACTCCTGTTGCAGGCAGGGAATGAGTGTAATTGATTTTTCCAGGCTATGGCAATGTTGAGTCCAAACACTTTTTTAGATACCACTGTAGTTTCCTCATATGCAGTCTGGCATATGGAATTAACAGAATGCAGGATGCCATGAAGCCCAAAGCCTGCAAAATTTTACTTGCAGATAACTGGGTTTTTGTTGACAACATTCCGAAGCAAGAAGTCAGTTGTCTTTGTTTGTCTGGTGTGAGATAAGCCATCTGGGCAGTTGTATTTAATCTTGCACCCAGGAATATTATCGCTTGACAGGGTACTAGTTTTGATTTCTTTTCGTTTATTGTGTACCCTAGGCAAATTAGCAATCTTTTTACAAACACCAGATGTTTTAGTAAAATGTCCTTGTTCTCTGCTTGAATAAGACAGTCGTCCAAGTAGGGATATATTTGAATTCCTCTTTGTCTGCAAAAAGCAATTACTGGTGCCAGGCATTTTTGTGAAGACCCTGGGTGCAGTAGATAAGCCAAAGGGCAGTGCAGAGAATTGGTAGTGCATTGAGCCAGCTATGAATCTGAGGTACTTCTGCACAATTGTCTGATTGGGACATGCAGGTATGCCTCTTTTAGGTCCAAAGTTACAAGCCAAGCCTTCTTGCCCAGCATGGGCAGAAGCTGCTGCAGAGTCAACATTTTGAATTTTGGAATGTCCAGAAAAGTGTTTAGACTAGACAGGTCCAGTATTGGTCTCCAGGCTTTGTCCTTTCTGGGTACCAAGAAAAGTCGTGAGTAAACTCCTTGTCCCTGCTCCTGTAGAGGTACTCGCTGAATGGCACCCATGTCCATGAGGGATGAAACTTGCTTTTGTGCCTTTGCCCATTGATTGTGTGGCAGGTCTGGCATGCCTCTTGCCTTTGGCAGGGTGTGAAAGTGGAACTTGTAGCCCTAAGACACTATATTCAAGACCCATTTGTCCTGGGTGATCATGTGCCAGTTTTGTGAAAAAAGTGCTAGTTTTCCCCCAAGGAAGCTTTCAAAAGGTAAGTGATTGGTACTGGTACAGAAGACTGTTTCCTATAAGGTTGAGATTTGTCTTCTCCGCTTTTGGAGGTAGAAGCGCCCCGTTGCTTAGCCTGTATGAGCCTTGGGGCTGGGATCTGCCTCTAGGGTGTCTGTACCTGCCTCTTTGTGGCCTGTCTGACACTGGAAAGGACCAATTTTCTGAAGGCCAGTTCCTGCTAAATCTGGGTGGCTGTACCTGTAAAAAATCATTAACTGTCTGCATAGATTTTGCTTTATCCTCCATTTTCTTCAATACCTCTTCTGCCTTAACACCAAACAAGGTATCATGCTGTAATGGAGCATCTAATAATTTTGCTTTAACATGATCAGGCAGATTCTGTTCCTTTAACCAAACATGCCTCCTAATCACAGAACCCGTTACAGCGGCCCTACAAGAGGCCTCCAAAGAATCAAAACCACATTGCAAAGTATGTTTTCCCACTTGTTCAGCTGCATGCAATAAATCCTGCATTTCCTTGTTTTCTGGACATTCAGAGTTGGTCAACATTTTCTGTTTTAATAGTGACATTAGATATTGCTGATATTTAAGCATATGAAATTGACTATTTAAGGCCCTTACAGCCAAAGTAGCAGAAGTGTAAACTTTTTCCCCCCATATGTCCAGTGCCCTTGAATCCCTGTCAGAGGGGACAGGGTTTTTAGCAGTAGAAGCTTTGACTCCCTTAGGACCCTAAGATATGGTTTCTGGGTCAGCAGCAGGGTTTTTATAAAGAAATTTATGGGAATCTGGGACCCTATAGTATCTGTCTGGCTTAACCGATGCAGGGGGTATAGAGTCTGGAGACAAGCCGGACTCTGAAAAAACATCACCAACAATGTCCAGAACAGGGGGACTAGTAAGGGGCCTGTGCTGAGGAAGTAAAAGAAAATCTCTGAGCCTTTTCTTAGATTCTGAGTAATCCTAGCTCTCCCAATGAAAGTGCTCCCTTATGGTATGCAGGGTTTCCCCAAAGGAGAAATCTTCTGGAGGAGAAGCTGAAGGAATAGATTTCTTCAGCATCAGAATCCTCATAGGGAGGAAGAGAGTATTCCTGATCAGAGGAGGAATCAGAGGAAATGGAAACCTGATCTGAAGATTCATATTGTCTCTTGCCTAGGCCTCTTATCAGGAGGGGGATGGGGAACCCCTGATCAAAGTAATAAGGTCTTCGGTCATATTGAGCATTTGTTTTTTTAGGCATGGAGGCCTGTGCTGGAGAATGCTGTACTTGTTTCTTTGTCTTTAGAGCTGCTTTAGTCTTTGGCTTAGAAGCTGAAGATGGCTTTACATATAACTGTGTTGGTCTGAAAACACCCTCAGAAGCCGATGCCTGCACAGCGGCTCCGGACCCATCTGAGGGAATAGTTTCAGAGGATCCAATACCTTGAGTTTCCAGAGGCCCAGTCGGCTCCACGTGGGAGTCGGAAGCGGCCTGTGGCTCTGAGGTAGCGGGTGTCAGGGGCTGCGAAAGCGCCTCATTTAGAACTGGCGAACCGATGACTAGCTTAGCGGAAGCCTCATCATCTGTTTTGGACCTCTGATGCCTGTGCTCGTCTTTATCCTTGCATTTTTTAGAAATTCCAGTCGTCGGTTGTTCCAGTGGCATAGTATAATTGAATCTTCGGCCGAAGTAATGAAAGGTAAAATCGTATTGACACTTTATAGTGCGTTGGTTAAATCTAGCACAAAACCGACAACAAGCAACGTCATGGTCAGGGCCTAGGCAAGGAATACAGTAAGAGTGAAAATCCTTAGGAGGTATTTGCTTCCCACAAGAAATACAATTGTTAACTTTTTCTGACATCGGTCTGGAGCAAGAAAAAAGTTTCCCCAACGGGATACTTAGCTTTCATGAAGACTTCGGATCTGAAATTCGATTTCGAAAATCTCAGGAGTCGGGCGACCGGCACTTGCGAACTGCTTTTGCTTCGGGCACCGTGTGGCAAGAAAGACTGGAGAAAATGGTGTCGGCTGCCGGTTGCATATTTTATACCCCTGGTGCACTGATGTCAGGGAAGAGGAGACAGCAACCGACGCCGGACCAGGGCTTTGGAATTCAGGCCGACTGCAGGTAGCCTGCCAGCAGGATAACCCTAGTGTAATGACTGCAACAGTGAAACACAATGAACATGTATTGTCTTGTGTTTTTTTATTATTTATTATTAAATATTTTTAAACCTTTCAACTGTGGCTATTTTGTGTAGAGATAATTTAAGCTCTAGAGTACATTGCATGTATATAGTGGTGCTGTACAGAGCCACTCCAAATAAGCCTTGCTGCTCAGTCACAGTTACCATTTCGATAATAATGTTGCACAGTAATAATTGGACACCCTTTAGTAAGGGCCTTTTTAGTAGCTGATAAGTAAGGGTCCTGGTTGCAGTGATTACTACTTTATAACCTGGACAGAAAGGGCACAGTTAGTGAACCTGTGCCAGCTTTTCCCAGGAGTGGCTGTGTGGTTGTATATAAATCATATCTCAAAGTGTGTGTGTGTGTGTCAGCAACTTGGGCAGGGACACAAAGCATTGGTTGGACAAAGAGAGTGCTGGGAGGACTTGGCTTGGGACCCTGGCTAAGGACCCCACTCTATAGCTGTGCCAGTGGGGAGTATTATTGGGGATCTGGAGAGAAAGGGAGAAACCAGCCCCAGACTGACTGTGACCTCTGTGTGCTCTTAAGGGAAATTGTAATTTACAGTGTGTGTATTTGTTATCCTTCCCAATGTGGATACCCCTCACTGGTGTTAGTGGTGAGGATTGAGGCTTCTTGATTACTGGGCCAGTGCACGGGCATCACAGTATCTTTGGGTCCTTTCAGTTTGAGCGATAAACTTGGATTTATACACACCAAAAGTAGAACTGTATTCAATGATGATCTAATAAGGGAAGACTACACTGGTAGAATGTCTTTTTGGATCTTGAAGATATTCCCTTGGAAATTAACTGGACCAGACTGAAGGATTTTCTGACTATGGTGGAAGCATGCTCAAACAAGCAAGAGTTGCCCACATAAGTACTCGGACCTCCATGACTGTATCTGTCTGAAGAATGCATCATTTATACCATATGTGGTGGGAACACCTCTTTTGCCAAACGTCACGTCACTACACATTTTTTCCATTTAGCTTGAGATTATTTTCAATACACCAGGTGTGTGTATATTCCAGCCCTCACAGAGCTGTTTTACATCAGTCCCTATCATTTAGTCATCAGCAAACTTCTGGGATATTGACTTAGACTGTCTGCAAATTAATTGGCAAACAGAAAACAGCCCAGCATGGATCCCTGTGGTACCCCACTCTTTACAAGTTTACTATTAGAGAAGGTGCCATCAACTTTCACAACGTGGGATTTGTTGGATGGCCACCTTCAATCCAGTGGATAACACAGGGGTTTACATTATGTTTGTCTAATTTTTTACTAATGCCAGCATGGGAATAATGTCAAAAGCCTTGGTCATGTTGAGATAAGCAGAGTGTACTCAATGACCACGGTCTACAGCCTCTGTAACCCTCTGAAAAGGCAATCAAGGTTAGTAAAAGGTCCAGTGTTCATACCATCTAGAACATGCTGTGGAGGAGGCAGACATGATGGAAAAATCTACTTTAAACAGACTCTACACTTTTGTTGGGGGTTGAATCAGT
The DNA here is from genome assembly GCF_019279795.1 of Protopterus annectens. Lineage (NCBI taxonomy): Eukaryota > Metazoa > Chordata > Ceratodontiformes > Protopteridae > Protopterus > Protopterus annectens. Next base: position 511,075,701 of record NC_056745.1, read on the forward strand.
CTAACTGTTTTTTAGGGTGCTAGTGGTTGGGCGAGTGTGTGCATTAGCCCTCATAACATTATGAAATACCTGGAGTCAAGGAGGGACAGTCATTCTGACTCGAGGAAATTCTTCATTTTCATGCATCATTTTTAAAAACAAGGTTCACCTGTTGGTCAGTTAAAGTACTTCCATACAGCTGACCATTTCAACAAAGGTGATGCCTAGAAAGGGGTAAACAGATGATTGCAAGAAAACATTCTCATGGTCACAGTCTTGGTACAATGGGGACTATATATGACTAATATAAAAGTCTTCTAGCCCTATTCATAGGACATATCAGCAACCATGAATGGCTTTGTACACTACAGAATGGAATACAAAGCTCTTGGTGATTGATAAAAGAATCTATACAATGAAGAAAGACTGGATACTGGTTTCCCCTCCCAAATGCATGTTTAATCCCCCAAGCATAGTCAACTAAAAAAAAAAAAAAAAAAAAACTCCCCTGATTTTACATAATCCACAAAACCTGTAACCCTGATGTGTTCAACTGGGTACCACAGTGTAAATTACAAGACTCCAATGGCATACAAAAAGGTTCCATAGAAAATCCCCCTCCCTAACTAGTACATTGGTCAGCATACAATGAGCAACACACTAACATAAAACTCCTACAGCTCTGTTGAATGGAAAGAAATTCTTTACCAACAATGGAGGCCATATTTGCAGACGTATCTGCTACCACACATTGTCCCACCCTCATGCCATGATGTTAGCGAGCTCCTACCAATGGGAGTTTGCCCACTGCCACCAGCATGTACAAGAACTGACTGTTATGAATCACGGTTACACATGTTGGCAACGTAAAATGCAGGGGAATGCATTATAGGTGCACAGGGCAGAAAAGAGGCAGTAGCAGCTTTAGGCACTAACACATCAAGTCAAGATGAGAAACACAAGTAGTTCCCAATTTATAGTCAAAAGACTTTTAATAAAATGAATTCTGTACTTAAAACATGAAATTGGATAGCCTTGAACTACTGACAAGTGTTGCAAGTCTAAAGCACTGGAGTGAGAGGCTGTTTCTTGGGTACTTTTGTGACTAGCTTATACATCCCTATTTAGAAAGCCAAAGTGGACACACTCTGATCAATTAAGCTAGTAGAAAACTTGCATTCCTTACTAGTTTCTTCAACTCAAATTTATATTTTTCTGCTCTTTTAGCATATCAGATTTTACTGTTCTCTCTTACCTCACACAAACGTGCGCGCACACACACACACACACACACACACACACACACACACACACACACACACACACACACACACACCATTCCTTTCCATGGTAAATAACCTTTTATGCTTGGAACTCTTTTTTCGGAATGTTTTTTCAAGAGATTTTAAAGATTATGTGGATAATACAGCATGACTCGCAAAATGCTGCAACACATAGTGGTGGTTTCCACTTAAAAAGATTTAAAATTGTGATTTTGGCTGTATATAACATTATACCACAGCTGTCTTTACTATTTACTTGAGGAAAGGGATAAACACAACATGCAATGCTCAAGTGGGAATTATCTGTTCCTGTGTAAAGTACATCTCAGATAAAATCTTGGGGGATTTAAAAGAGAAACAGACTAGAAACAATAGTTTTGGAAAAGTCTGAACTAGTTTGTGAACAGCGGGAAGAGTTCATTTAGGACAATCTAACCAGAGGAAAAGTCCTGGTGATCTATGTCTAATATGCATACCAACACTGTTTTATTTCTGTTTGCAGTCATCACCAAAGATACTGTAATGTTTAACTACGGAGCACCAAATTTCTATCTGCACCAAAAAAACCCCAAAGAGTGGGGCATGAAACCCAGACACTTTATATTGTTTGTGACCTACCCAGACTTATCTTATGTTATAAAAACTATTAAACCTTTATTTTAAGCTGGGCAGTATCAGCTCAGACTTTTACTTTCATGTTAATAAAACAATATTTGTGAAGAATTAAAAGTGTCGGCTGCAATGTACTCCATAATGGTGGATACAGCAGACATCAGCTTCAGTTTTATAAATTTCCTAAAGCCCTGACCTGTCACTGCTAAGCAGGAGTAATTCCCCAATGAAACATGCACATTTTTCCAAGTCTTTTGGGTTTCTAATAGAAAAAGGGTCCACTCTCATCATTGTAAGTCAAAGTATGATTACAGTTCATGAAATTAGTATCGTTTCTATCACTGATGTTAACCAAAAGCGCTCTTCACATCGCCCACAATGTGACCAGAATTGTCACTTCTGCAATTCATATGAAGTTACATGTATTGGTAGCATATCTAAACAAGACTGTAAATTATTTTTTACATGACCCATCGTTTTTACTACCATTGGAACTGTCTGGGTATCCTTCCATATTGCCCTAATTTCTGCCTGCAAATCCTGGTATTTTACGATTTTGTGTCTCACTGTATGCAAGATGCTGTAATCACTGGGTGTAGCAATTTCAATGATCAATGCTACTTTTGCCTTCCTTTTATGGACTACTATATCTGGTTTTCTCACATCTATGTTTTTTTAACTATTTGTAACGGGTAATCCCATGTTATACAAGCTTCTCTATAATGCTTTGTGGCTCATGGTTCCAATGCTTCTCAGCTTATTTGATATTGTAATGTTTGCACAATCCACAATGCAACAGTCTTGTCACATTATTGTGTCTTTCAGTATACAGGCCCTTTGCCATTAGAGTATCACACCATGGTGACTGTTTCCAGTTCTATTTTACAGAACCTGCATTTTTGCGTTTCTCCCACATGTTCAATAGACTTTGTAAACCAACATGTATCCTGGGCCATTAATATTAACCTTTCATCTTTTGGTTTAAATTCACCTAATATTAACCTTTCATTTTCGTTTAAATTCACCTCTCCTTCACTAATCCTTGGCCAAATCCTGATTGACATGAGGTTGTTCCAGGAGTTTTCTTCTTCCACACTTCTTGCCTTCTTATCAAATCCATCTCCTTATATTCTTTCTTTTATTTTTTGGCAAAATTCAGTTGCTGCGTGATTTTTATTTAATTTTGGTTTGGTTTCCATTTCAACTTGACACCGATGTGCTTCTGCTAAACTAAACATGGAAGTTGTCTTAGATTTGTTCTCTTCATACTTTTAAACTTTCACTAGGTTTGGACCTGGTAAGGTCAACATATGTATGCAGTCCTATCATTGCAGATCTATACATGTAATCAATTTCGAGGAGGCCCATGCCTCCTTCAGAATGAGGAATATATAATCTTAGTATACACTCACTTCTACATACCATTTGATAAGCATACAGCATTTTTCTTGTTTTACTATCAATTCCTTTGGGGGCCAATCACCTTGAAACTGTAAGTTAGAACAGGAAATTGGTTTACAGCTTGGACTTTGTTCCTACATGACAAGGCTGTTTTCAGTATTACAGAAGAAGTGGAAGCAGCGTCTTCATAGAGCACACAACAAACTAAAATTTTATTAACTGCCTTTCATCTTAAAACCAATGCCAGACTTCATCAGATAAAACCTGGCCCACAAAAATGCAGAAGCTTTTACACAAAAGTCATGCCACACCTCATAATGACATCATCTTACAGGCATACAAAACCATAACTAAATCATGTCAAAAAATATATTTAAATATTTACGGAAAACACAATAATTATTTTTAAAAGGTTTTTATAACATCGATAAAAGTATCACTTAGTTAACAACGATGAAAGTATCACCGTTAAAAATTAAAAGTAAAGTTACATTTGAAATGCTTTGAATTTGAGAAAACTAGAAAACTAGTACTAGACAATGTTTTGTCAAGTCTTGGAAAGGTAGCAGTATTAAAATGTACTTGCCAAAGCAATTCTTTTATTTCCAGGTGTAATCCAAAAGACCACCTCTACCATTAGGAATCAGTTTCTCCAGTACTGAACATTTAAAATAATGACCAGGAAAAGCAGCTACATGCCTAGCTAGGGTGTTAGCTGCATTTAACTTAGAAATGGCATAAAGATGTCCTTTTATTCTTTCTTTCTTTCACCTTGCGTTCTGTTTTCCCTATGTAATACGCAGAACAGCATTCACATAGGGCAATGTAAACTACGTCCTTACTATTATAGTTAGCTGAGCTGTGGACACTAATAACACTGTCAGTTTTAACATACAAAAGTTGCACATATTACATTTGGCTAGTCCTTTCACAACATTGGTGCACATAAGTTTTTCTTTTGTTTCAAAAACATCCTTGAAAGACTGCACCTGCCTATATGTGGTTATGGGGTATTCACCCATCTTCTTTACCAATTCAGAATTCTCTCGAATTATAACCCAGTTCTCTTTCAAAATGACTTCTATAATCCATAGAGAAGATGATGAAAGAAGAACTTCTGTAATTAAATTGAACTTCAGAAGCGGCTAGAACTAATGAGTTAAGATTGTATCCTGTTGGGCCATTACTGTTAGTTGTGAACATACACAGTTATTTCTTTTTTCCGTTACTTCAACAACTAACTCCTGAATAAGTTTTTGTGCTTTCTTTTCTTAGTGTTTTCAGTATTAAATCCAGTCTTCTAAAATATTGCTTACTGAGTTTTGTTCACATTTGTTAATGTTTTATTGTCAATCCTTCAAATTCTCAAATATTTATACACTCCCTCCTGCTCATATTCCTTTATATTCTTGTCACCTCTCCTCCACTCTACCTCTCTCCTGTCTATATAAAAATCTTAGCTACAAAACTAGACACCACTCATCCTGAAGGCCTGACAAAATCCTCCACAAACTAAAACTCTATCTACACCTACGACAAAAACTCTCATGTTGCAGTGACATTCATCCAAATCCAGGTCCCAATAACAGTAACAGTACAAACTCAACTTACTTTGGTGACTTCAGTTTGTTCTTGGTTTACAAACTCAACAAACCCTAATCCTTTATATCTAAGACCTACCTCATCTCTTCTCCTTCTAAACATTAATATGAGTATTCTTAACAAAACCCAAGACCTCCACGCTCTACTAGCCCTTTATAAACCTGATATTGTAGTATTAACAGAAACATGGCTTAAACCTGAACATCACGACAACGAAATAACTGCCCCTGGTTACAATATTATACGTAAAGATAGGCCAGGAAATAAAGTAGGGAGCATAGCCGTACTATTCCAAAGCCACCTTTCTATTCAGCAATTTGAATTAAACTCCCCAAAAGTCAAAGACATATAATTAATTCTAGCCAAACTAAAACTCAACCCCAATAAACAAATAATTTTTGCAGGAGGATATATCCCCCCAGGCAATAACACTATTATACTGGAAAATCTACTTAACTGGATGTCATCTTCCCTTCCTCAAGAAACCATACTTTCAGGAGACTTTAACATAGACTGGTCTGACTGTACCAGCCAAAATCCCTCTACCTATATTAACCTCCATAGGTTCACCCAAATTATTTCTACCCCCACAAGAACTGATAAAAACTCCAAACTCCAATCCATCTTGGACTGGATTCTATTATCTGACCCCACTCTCGCCCACCAATAAGGATGTCTCCCTGACAGTCTGAGTGACCATCAAGCAACATCCTTAATTAGAAACCAGTCCCACCAAACAAAACAACCTACACTCAGAACTGTACGTAATGAAAAAACCTTCAGAGCTCATGACCTAATCAACTCACTAAAATGTTGTAAATGGACTCCCCTAAAACAGCTATCACTAGATGAAGCCATAGAGTACTTTAAAACTCAACCTTCCTAAAAATCCTAGATTCCTATGCACCACCCAAAACCACTAGAATCAAAACCAACCATGCCCCATGGCTATCTAAAGATGCTAGGTCCTTAATGAAAGAAAGAGACAAAGCCTGGTCAAAATTTCACAAACACAAAACCACTGCTCTGAGACAGAAATACAATGAACTCTGCAACAACGCCAAAAAACTAATAAAGCTTGACAAAACTAATTACTATAAAACCTTGCAGTAAAAACACGCAAACAACCCTCAAAAATTCTCGACCTCAATAAAAACCTACTACACTCTGGCAAACCTACCACTCCTTCCCCTATATTACCAAATAACCAAAGTGACATCCCCACCCAATTTAATAAATATTTCACTGAAACAATCCAAAACACAACTACCAATCCTACAGCAACAGTAACCCCCACCCCCGCCAATACAATAAACAGCAATCTCAGTTTTTCCTTGAACCCAGTCCCCCACAACTACAATTGCTAAACTCCTCAAAAACCTTAAACCAACAACATTAGCAGCTGACAATCTCCCAGCCGACTTCCTACAGATTACAGCAGATTCTATAGCTTATCCCGTGTCCATCCTCATAAACAGGTCAATAACCAAATGCAAAGTACCCCACTTCTGGAAAATATCTCATATTATACCTTTGCACAAAGGAGGTCAAGCCCTTGAGCTTACCAACTACCACCCTATAGCAATTCTATTATCCTTATCAAAAATATTAGCGAGAGTGGTTCATGCCCAGCTTATGCATTACCTCCAAAATAGCCTACTATCTACATCCCAGCATGGCTTTACGACTTCCCATAGCACTACCACAGCACTGCTCTCATTCTCCAACATTGTGAATCTACATAGAAACAAAGGTCTATCCGTATCCTCCATATTCCAAGACTTATCCAAGCGCCCAAATCACATAACCTGTACAAAAACCCACTACACAATAAACTGGCTCTGCCCATGCCACCCCCAGGTTAAGCCTCATCAGTTCACTGTTGCTGGGATCCCACTAAGAACAAAATGGTGGCTCGCCACCCTGCTGTACTATCCTATAGTTCTAAAAAAAAAAGTTCATTACTGCTAAGTATGCTCTACTGTAAATGCTAATGCACATCTGTTATATTACAAAATGTGTGTGTGTGTGTGTGTGTGTGTGTGTGTGTGTGTGTGTGTGTGTATTGTACTGTATCTGGAGCTTTTCTCTCCGGGTCTCCGCTGAAAATGGACCTGTGTCCAGTCAGACTTTCCCAGCAAACAAATGTAAAATCAATAAAAATAAATAAATATCACACTCCTATCCCAGACAATTATCTTCTTAGAGCTGCAGTTTTCCCGGTTTAAATGCTACATTTGCACATTTATCAAGACCAAATGACATTCCTATCATCCAAGAAAGTTTTGACCACTTCCACTTGTGCTATCAACTCCTCATCTGATGAGCTATACAGTTTTAAATCCTTCACAAAACTATGAGGAATTTTTACACTTTGTTGTTTTCTAGGAGCCAAATTGTAATCATGAATGAATATGTTAAGTAAACATCTTAATGGGTTAAGGGCAAGACAAAACAGCAGCGGTGACAGAGTCACGCTGAAATATCCCCCCTTTGAATTTTTATCCCTGGGACAATAATTTGTGCTTTATCTCGGCTTAACTGCAAACTGGTTTGACACAGTTTCATGGTCACTGTAATGTAATTGAGCAATGCAGGGTGCATTTTATACATTTGTAAATACTCCATTATCCATGAATGTAGGATGCTGTCAAATGCTTTTTTTTTTAATCTATCCATACCATACCTAGGTTTTTCTTTTAACAATTCTCCGTTATAACTTTGATCCTTTGTTCTATATGACTTCCTTTTGTTTCACTTTTGTTCTACTGCCATGATTGGGTTTTCTTCTAATTGATGATAAACTGTTGGGATCAATTCCAGTTTATACATCTTCAAAAGGCAAGTTACTGGTCTATAGGGTCATAGGTTGGTACTAGGCTATCGACCCTAGGGCCTATACAAGCCTAGCCATAACAATTCCCTGGCTATGACTGACGTGATCCCCGGGGTGAATTTCCTTTCTCCCATTCAATCGTCAAGGTTCCTTTTAGGATATCTTGCAGGTTCAATGTTGAGGAGTATATTTTTCCTGTTGTGACCTGGTTGACGTCTGTTCAGGGTGCATATAAAAGCAGATTTTACTTAGGACTAAATCTTTGGGTAAAGATGTTTATAGAGTTAGTCAGAAGTTAGGTACTGCATCTGGTCCGGGGGGGGGGTCAAATTAAGAGCTTTTCTTACTTTTGTATCAATTTCTCTGGCTTTTGTTCCATCCATTTCATATCCTGCACATTTGAAAGTACAGTTTTGTACCTACCATAAATGTAGATGTTCGAGGATCCACATTGCTGCAGTCATAACCTGTGGGTAGTCCGCTGTCCTCGGACGGCCCGAATACCAAAGAGCTAGGCTGGCGTCGGTCATTGTCGCCTAGAGCTGACGTCAGTACGTAGTAGTACTTAAGCGCATGACCGACGCCATATCCTCAGTCTTTCTTGCCCCAGATGTCAGAAGGCCTAAAAATGAAGGCCAGAACTAAAGTAGCAAAAGCCCAACAACCACCAGTGTGGAAATTAAGAGTATCCCAAAAAGAAACCCAGCAACCACAACTATAGAGGGGAAGGAGGGAGGGATAATTGGACTGCAGCAATGTGGATCCTCGAACATCTACATTTATGGTAGGTACAAAACTGTACTATGTTCTTCGTCTCACATTGCTGCAGTCATAACCTGTGGGTAGAATCCCAAAGCAAAGGAAAAGGGAGGCTGGCAAACTACAAAGCATTAGGAGCTGGTAACATGCCCTGTAAAATTGCAGTGGCAAACCCAGCCCTGGACGTGGAATAAAGAGGGAGATGGTAATGCTTAGTAAAAGTGTGTACTGAACTCCAAGTAGCTGCCTCCAAAATATCCTTAGTAGCTACACCCCTTAGAAAAGCAGTAGAAGTGGCAGTAGCCCTAGTAGAATGAGGTCTGATCCCAGCAGGAACATCCTTCCCATGATGAGAATAACAAAAAGCAATACAATGACCAATCCACTTTGAAATAGTCTGCTTTGAAACAGCTTTCCCTTGTGAACTCAAAGCAAAGGAAGCAAACAACTGTTGAGACTGTCTGAACTCCTTAGTTCTGCTCAAATAGTAACGTAACTGCCTGTGGATATCCAAAGAATGCAAGACTTTTTTCCCTTTATTTTGGGGATCAGCATAAAAAGTAGGCAAATGAATAGACTGGTTTAAGGCCACATTAGAAACCACTTTAGGCATAAAAGTAGGGTTAGTTCGTAAAGAAACTCTATCCTTATGAAATATCAAAAAGGGTTCAACTGCCATGAGTGCCTGCAATTCAGATACCCTCCTAGCAGAAGTAATGGCCAACAAAAAAGCAGTCTTCCAGGACGAAAACTTCAGTTCAGACGTAGCTGCAGGTTCAAAAGGAGGTAAAGTAAGTTTCTCCAAAACAAAATTGAGATCCCAGGAAGGAGTAGGAGCTCTACGTGGGGGTCTTATATTCTTTGCCCCTCTAAGAAATTGTTTGAACAAAGGATGAGAAAATAAAGGAGGGTCACAATCATAGTGAGCAGAAATGGCTGCAGCATGAACCTTCACAGAAGAGAATGACAAACCCTTGTCCAGTAATTCAGTAAGATACTGTAGTGCAAAACTCAAATTAGGCACTGAAACATCAAAACCCTTTGCAGTGCTCCAAAGAAAAAATCTCTTCCATTTATCAGCATAAACTTTTCTAGTGCTAGGCCGCCTGGCTTCCAAAGTGACATTCAAAACCTGTTGAGGAAGCTGAGACTCCACCGGCTCCATCACAGAATACGCCAGGCTGTCAGATGGAGGGACTGCACCTGAACATTGAGAAAATGATTGTTTGACTGGGACAACAAATGAGGAACCTGTGGCAGAAGCCAAGGAGGCTCCTAGATTAAACTCCTCAGCAGAGGATACCAATGCTGACGTGGCCAATCTGGTGCTATTAGAATCATGCAAGGCTTGTCCTGCCTGACTTTCAAGAGTACCTTGGTGAGAAGAGGCAGAGGAGGAAAAGCATAAACGTGAAGGTTGTTCCAACTGAAAGATAGAGCATCCACTTTCCAAGCATCTGGGTGGAACATCTTTGTGCAAAATTTTGGAAGTTGAAAATTCAGTGGAGAAGCGAACAGATCTATGTCTGCAGTTCCCCAAGCCACAGTCAATTGTTTGAAAACCTGAGGATCCAGTTTCCACTCGTGGGGATCCACAATTTGCCCGCTCAATGTATCTGCTAGGGAGTTCTGAGCTCCTGGCAGAAACCGTGCTTGAAGATTGATTCGAAAACTCAGAGCAGTCTCCCACAAAATCATTGCTTGCCTGCAAAGAGGGTAGGAATGGGTTCCCCCTGCTTGTTGATGTACCACATGACTGTTGTGTTGTCTGTTTGAATCAATACCTGTCCCGGCTGAAGCAGGTCCTTGAAGGCCATCAAAGCAAATTGAACTGCTAACATCTCCTTCATGTTGATATGCAAATGTAGTAGTTTGGGAGGCCACATGTCTTGTATCCATTTCCCCTTGAAGTGTGCTCCCCAAGCCAAGTCCGAGGCATCCGTCTTTAGGATCTGACTCGCCTCTGGTCGGATCACAGAGAGTCCCTTGTTTAGGTGACATTCCTGAGCCCACCACAAGAATTCCTTCTGGATGCAAGGTATAATCCGAATGACAGTGTCCAAACCGTGGCAGTGTTGAGTCCACACACTTTTGAGATACCATTGTAGCTTCCTCATATGCAGTTTGGCATTGGGAAGTACTAGAATGCAAGATGCCATGAACCCCAAGGCTTGAAGGACTGTCCTTGCAGTCAGCCTGGACATTACTGATAACTGCTGGAAGTAAAGATGAAGAGTTCTTTGTTTGTCCGGGGTCAGAAATGCCATCTGAGAAGCTGTATTCAGTCTCACACCCAAAAAGCACATGTCCTGAGAGGGTACTAGACTGGACTTTATTTCGTTCACAGAATACCCTAGGCACCTTAAAACTGCCATTACATACTTGAGATGTTGTAGTAATATGTCTTTGTTTTGAGCAAGAATCAGGCAATCGTCCAGATAAGGGTAAATTTGTATTCCTCTCTGTCTGAAGAAAGCAATCACAGGAGCCAGAACTTTTGTGAATACCCTGGGCAAGTACCAGCCCGAAATCTCAGGAATCTCCTGCAACTGGGCCTGATAGGGATGTGAAGATAGGCCTCTTTGAGATCCAGGGTTACCATCCAGTGATCTTTGCCTAGCATAGGCAGAAGTTGTTGTAATGTTAACATCTTGAACTTTGGAATGTCTAGGTAGGTATTGAGAATGGACAAATCCAGAATTGGCCTCCAAGTGTTTCCTTTCTTTGGCACTAGGAATAGACGGGAATAAAATCCTAGGCCTACTTCTGACGGAAGGACCACCTGAATTGCCTCCATCTGCAAAAGCAGAGAAATTTGCTCCTGAGCCTCCAGCCTTTGCTGAGGAGGCACATCCGGCATGCCTTTGAAAGGAGGAAAAGTGTGAAAATAAAACTTGTAACCTTAATTTATTACATCCAACACCCATTGGTCCTGGGTGACCAAATTCCAGTTTCGTTTGAAAAGTCCCAACTTTCCTCCTAGAGGAGCTGCCAGTAAAGAAGGGTCTGGCAGTGGAAGATACAGGTCATTGGGTCTGCTTACGAAAGGGCTGACCCCTACCCTCACCAGAAGACTGTGCAGGAGAGCTCCAAGTCCTAGGCCTGAAAGAACCCTGAGCGTGAGCCCTGCCTCTACCACGTCTAGACCTGCCCTTAGACTGATAATCCGAAGAAGGATAAGACCATCCTCTAGCAGACCAATTCCTACTAAACTTAGGGGGCTGCACCTGCATAAAATCCTTGACCGTCTGCATAGACTTAGCCTTATCTTCCATCTTTTTCAAAACTGATTCCACAGGAGGGCCAAAAAGTACTTCAGATTGAAGAGGAGCATCCAAAATCCGAGCCTTAACATGCTCTGACAAATTTTGATCCTTAAGCCAGGCATGTCTACGAATAACTGAACCTGTAGCAGCCACCCTGGATGAAGCCTGAAGAGCATCAAAACCACACTGCAAAGAATGTTTGCCAACTTGATCTGATGCATGAACCAACTCCTGGAGCTCCTTACACTCTATACCCTCAGATAAAGCATCCACCTTAGATTTCAATTGGCCTAACAAAAAATTCTGATACTTCAGCATATGAAATTGGCAATTCAAAGCCCTCATAGCTAACGTAGAGGAGGTGTATACTTTTTCCCCCACCTATCTAACGCTCTAGAATCCTTATCCAAAGGAACTGGATTCTTAGCCACAGAAGCCCTAACACCCTTCGGACCTTGAATAATAGTTTCCGGATCAGCTCTAGGACTCTTGTACAAATACTTATGCGCTTCTGGAACTCTGTAATACCTGTCTGGCTTAACAGGGGCCGGAGGCAAAGAATCAGGATTAAGGGAAGATTCAGAAAAAACATCCTGAACAACATCTAAGACAGGAGGAATAGCCAAGGGCCTATGTTGTGGCAGAAACAAAAATTCCCTAAGCCTTTTCCGAGAATCTGAAAAATCTTGACCTTCCCACTTGAAATGTTCCCTCATGGAATGTAAAGTCTCAGAAAAAGAAAAATCCTCTGGAGGAGAAGCAGACGGACAAGAGTCCTCTGCATCTGAATCTGAATATGAAGGGAAATCCTGAATTTCTTCAGCTGATGATACAGAGTAGTCAGATGAATGATCCATTCCCTCTAAATCTGCCTCCACCCTAGGCCTCTTCTCTGGGGGGGGCATAGAACCCCTGATCAAAGTAATCAAGTCCTCTGCCATTTTCAACATATGCTTTTTAGGAACAGGGGCTGGAGAGCAAGAACTATGACCAGGCCCAACAAGACAAGGTTTGGCCTTAGCATGGCCTTTAGCCACTGAAGTAGAAGGCCTAATAACCTTTTGTAAAGCTGGAACTACAGACACCTGAGAAGCACCCTCAGCCTGGCCTAACTCCTGAGAGGCCAACTCCTGTAAAAGTAAAGGTTCCCCCTGGGATTCAGCCGAACCCTCGGCAGGATCCACAGATTCAACCGGAGGCTCCGTAGAACCAGCGTCCGCAACGGACGACTCATCCGGTTTAGACCTTAAAGATTTATCCTTACGCTTTTTAGCGGTAGCGGGCGTCGGAGGATCCAACGGCATGTTATAGTTTCACCGTTTACCAAAAACAAGCCTGGCACAGTCTAATCTTCGTTTAATGGTGCGCTTATTAAATCTAGCACAAAAGTGGCACCCAACCACGTCGTGCTCAGGCCCCAAACAAGGAATACAGAAAGAATGATAATCCCTATGAGGTATCCGTTTCCCACAAGAAATACAATTATTAACTTTTTCTGACATCCGGATAACTGAGGCAAGAAAAGACAAAAATTTCTAACGGGTACTTAGCCCAACTTGGTCTTCGGTCTGAAACTCGAAAAATGAAAATTTCAGAACGCCGAACGGCACTTGCAAACGCTGCTTCTGCTTCGGACCACGCGCCAAGAAAGACTGAGGATATGGCGTCGGTCATGCGCTTAAGTACTACTACATACTGACGTCAGCTCTAGGCGACAATGACCGACGCCAGCCTAGCTCTTTGGTATTCGGGCCGACCGAGGACAGCGGACTACCCACAGGTTATGACTGCAGCAATGTGAGACGAAGAACATCTTCTTACTATTTCTTTTACTTCTTCTATCAATTCAGTATCTTTATTATGCTCCACAGGGTCTCGTAGATATTTCTTTTTTTTTTTGTGGTGTTTCTATCCCTTTTTCTTTGTTTCCCTATTCTGTACAACACTTTTTTGGGTCACAAATTAATTGCTTATTTTGTACTTTTCCTTTATATTTGTCTGTATATCTAAGTTTTTCTGGCTGTGCTGAAATCTTTGTTTTTTTATTTGCAATAGAGTACAACAGATCCTGGTCTGTTCTAATACTGTACATTGCTTTTATCACATCCATCTTTCTAAGTATTTTTGTTGATCTGTTCCCTCTTCGGTACTAACAGTAATAACTCTCGTCTTAACTGCTTCACAGTTTCTTCTATTCAATACTTCCACGATGACATTTTATTTCTTCCCTTCCTTTCCCTCATTGCCCTGAATTTTGTGGCAAGAGTATGTTATTAATTTAGCTGCACAGTAGTGTATCCTATTTACTTCTGTTAATATCACACAAGTTTCTGTTAATAGTCTTCATTACTGTGTTAATTTGTTTTACCAGACTTCTAACATTTTGGGTCTTACTGACTTTCTGTACTCTATTTCTTTCATTGATCTTAATATGTCTATCCATCTCTATTAAATCAAACAACTCTTCTCTTAGATCATTTTCTTCTAAACTGAGAGCACATTCTTCATTCTCCGTTTCTGGCAGGTATTCTACAGAAAGTTGCAGAACATCTTGTGATATATTCTCTTCAGCTGCATTCTGCTTCATCCTTGCTCTTTCATATCAGAACTCACTGGCCTATCACTCCACAACATTGACTGTGCCAGAGTTGCCACTGTTTCCATATCATTCCCTTGATGTGCAACTCCAACTGAACTTTTGCAATGGTACCTATTGAAGGCTCCAGAGTATCTTTATGTGGCTACTGGTTTCCTTCTGAAGGCTCCAGAGTACCTTCATGTGGCTACTGATCAGACGTCTCCCATTCTACCTGTTTCTCCTTAATGTGGGGACTCATTGTTCCATCATGCTGTGACATTACCAGAGTTGGACGTTCTTCACTAAATCATTCATTACAGTGGTAATCCATAACTTCAGTTTCTATTTCTTTAACTTCTCCATTACTAATCCTCTTTTCTACATTTTCCTTTGTTTTCTTATTTTCTGTATGTGAAATGTTCCATATCCAAACGTCTTTGCCTGTATTTCGCTTCAAATATCTTTGGTGCTGTTTTTTTGTATTAAATTAGTTTACTTTCTCATTTGCATAAATATTGCAACATAATAAATCTGTTTTTCTTTCCCATGTCCACATTTCTTCTTCAAATGTCTCCCACTCAACCTGTTTCTCCTTACTCTGGGGACTCACTGATCCATTATGCTGTGACATAACCCGCCTTAAACTTTCTACACAAAATTCTTCACTTCGCAGGGATTCTATTATTTCGGCTTCTATTTGTTTAACTTCTACTTTTACTAATTTTCTGTTCTACGTTCCCCCTTAGTGATCTTATTTTTGTATTCTGAAATTTAACATATCTGGGTGTCTTTGCCTATAATTACCTTTGGAACTGCTTTTTTGTATTAATTAGTTTGGCTTTTTCCTTTGTATAAACATTGCACCATATCAGATCTCTCTTTCCTTCCCATGTCCACTTCTCTTTTTTATACCTTTCAAAAATCTCTAGGTTTTATTCTTTATATTTTCACACTTCCTTAGTCACTTCTTCCCAAATGGCTGAAGACTTGACAGTTTTTCAAGTGCAAGTATTTACTTTCCTCTAATTTCTCACTTAATCTTTTTGAGTATGTCCCATCCGGAAATTTGGCGCTTCTTACATAATACTAAAAATATACAATTTCTTTCTTGTCCTCAGTAGTTCAATCTATCTTTTTTACGTCTCTTTTTAGCCCGTCAGTTATTTGTATTTTTTTTTTTTGTGGATAACTACTTCCTTCCTTCTAAAATAGGGGGGCTATAGGAATGTTTCCATGAGGATTCTACACTATCAATATTTTCCAGTCCTGGCAGCAGTGTGCATACCAGGATTTGGCACTTTTTTATCCTGGAGCTTGTGCACACAGCTGTCTTATTTTTTAACCTACTTCTGTCTATGATATATGCTATATAAAACACAAGTCTATATATCACTGTTGTCTTGGTGAGATTGTGTAAAAAAAAAAAAAAAAAGGGGTGCACCTTGTGAAGGTTCTCACCAATACTTGAGGATGAATTCAATTCCAGCAATACTACTCTCCTTTGCTTGCTGATTTTTGTCATTTCTCCATTCGGACCTCATATTTTCTCTCTTTTTTTAATTTCTCCAACTCTTTTGGGTTTCTAATACCATGACATGAATGTACCCCATTCCCAAGTACAATTAAAGTTCATGAAATTAGTACTGTTTCAATCTTTGTTGTCAGCCAAAAGTGCTCTTCGCAGCACCCACAATGTGCCCAGTAATGACTCCTTCTGCAATTCGTATGGGGTTACATGGATTGACAACATATCTAGATACAATTGTAGATTCTTTTTTATAAGACCCATTGCTCCTGCTACTATTGGAACTGTCTGGGTATCTTTATTACACATTGCTCTCATTTCTCTCTGCAGATCCTGATATTTTCTGACTTTTTGTGTTTCTCTGTACGCAAGACACTGTAGTCACTGGGTGTAGCAATTTCAATGATCAATGCTACTTTTGTCTTCTTTTCTTGGACCACTATATCCGCCTTTCTAACATCTATCTTTTGAACTGTTGATAATGGATGATCCCATGTGATACAACTTCATAATTTTCTATGATGCTTTGTAGCTCATGTTTCCAGTGTTTTTCAGCCACTTCAATACTATAATGTTTGCACAATCTCCAGTGCAACAGTCTTGCCATATTATTATGCCTTTCAGTATACAGTTCTTCTGACATTAGTATGTCACAACCAGCAACGAGGTGTGTGACTATTTCCAATTCAGTTTTACAACTCTTACAATTGTCCCACATGTTCACTGGACTTTGTAAACCAGCGTGCAAGTAGCCCACTATCTTGGGCAGCCAATATTAACCTTTCATCTCTTGGTTTAAATTCACCTCTCCTTAACAATACCTGCATTCATTCCTGATCAAAATGAAGTTCTTCCAGAAGTTTTCTACACTTGCAACTATATGCTTTTTCCACATTTCTTGCCTTCTTATCTGGTCCTTCATCTTCTAGTCTTTCTTTTGTTTTTGGCACATTCAGTTGCTGCCTGATTTTTATCTACTTCTGGTTTGATTTCCATTCCTGCTTGATGCCAATATGCTTCTGCTAGATTAAGCAGAGAAGTCATCTTAGATTTATTCTCCTCATGTTTCAAAACTTTCGCTATGTTTGGTTCTTGTGAAGTCGGCAGATATGTGTGGAGTCCCACGATTGCAGATCTATACATGTAATCAGTTTCAAGGAGACCCATCCCTCCTTTAGAATGGAGAATGTATAATCTTGGTATACACTGATTTTTATAAATCATTTGGTGAGCATGAAGCATCCTTCTTGTTTTCCTATCTAATCTATCCAACACATTTTGGGGCCAGTCAGTCACTTCAAAATTAAGTTAGGATGGGAAGACCAAATTGGTTCAGAGCTTGGATTTTGTTCCTAGATGTCAATGCTGTTTTCAGGATTAATTTAAGTTTTCTGAAGTGTTCCTTACTAAGTTTTATTCACATTTGTTCATGTTTTATTGTTGATCCTTCATCAATTCCCAAATAGTTATACACTCCCTCTTGCTCAAGTTCTTTTATATCACATTCTTGTCCCAAACTGATGTTTTTTCTGATGCTGCAGTTTTCCTACTTTAAAGGTTGCTTTTGCACACTTATCAAGACAAAATGACATTCTTATATCATCTGAAAAAGTTTTGACAGCCTACAGCTGTGCTTTCAGTTCCTCATCTGATGAGTTATACAGTTTTAAATCATCGACAAAGAGAAGATGAGAAGTCTTTACACTTTGTTGTTTTCTATCAGCCAAATTGTAGCCATGGCCTAAGCTGTTAAGTAAACAGCTTAATGGATTAATGGCAAAGCAGAATAGCAATGATGACAGAGAGTCACCCTAGAATATCCCCCTTTGAATTTTTATCCCTGGGATAATAATCTGTCTTTTATCATGGCTTAATTGCAAAGTGGTCTGTCACTGTAATGTAGTCAATCAATACAGGGTGTATCTTACACATTTTTAAGCACTCTTTTATCCATGAATGTGGGATACTAATCAAATGCTTTTTTTACATTCAATCCATGTTATACTTAAATTCTTCCCCTTTTTACAGTTCTCCAGTATGACTTTAACAAAATAATTATCCTTTTTTTCATATGACTTTCTTTTATTGCCCTTTTGTTCTACTGCTAGAATTCATTTTCTTCTAAATGACTATAAACTGTCGGCATCAATTCCCGTGTATAGTTTATACGTCATCAGAAGGCAAGTTATTGTTCTATAATTTTTAGGGTAGCTTGCAGGTTCATTCATAAATAGGAGCATTGCTTTGACTGTCATTAGCCAGGTCAGTGTCTGTTCAGAGTGTGCATATAAATAGTTCTTATGCATGGCTAAATCTTCATGCAAAGATGTTAATGCTTTTAACCAAAAGTTAGGTACTGCATCTGGGTCTGGAGTTTTCCAATTAGAGGCTTTTCTTAACTTTGTTTCAATCTCTCTGGCTGTTACTTCATCCCATTTCATATCCTGCACCTTTAAACTTCTTATTCTATCTTTTTCTTCTTCTATCCATTTGGCATCTTTGTTATGTTCCACAGGATCTTCATAGATACTGCTCCAAAATGTATCTATTTCCTCTTTTTTTGTCAGTCTTTCAATTCCTTTTACCTTGTTTCCGAATTCTCTACAAAACATTTTTGGATCATCAATAAATTGCTTATTTTGTACCTTTCATGGGCAGGTACTAGGTTATCTGCCCGAGGGCATTTATAAGCCTAGCCAGAGTGTGTCGGCTTTCGCCACCCCATTGATTAATTAACTGAGCCTCGGTCAAGCAGAGCCAATGAAGTGATCCCAGGGGTGTATTTTCGGTTACCCATCCACTCAAGGTTTCTCTTGAAGAGTGTTAATGAGGGGGCTCTGCCTAATGTAGTTATGAATTTTGTTCCAAAGCATGGGGAGTTTCTGTGACAGGAATCTATCCCTTCAGCATGTTCTATTCATTGTTGTTGCGAGCTTTAGCTCACTAAAGCGCATGGCTCGCAGTGACTTGGACATGGCTTTGTAAGTCAGGCAGAGATCACCTCTGAGTAAGCGATATGCCACTGAGTACAGCCGGAATTTTTTCAGTCGGGCTGCATAGGACATATGTTTGAGGCCAGTAATCCTCTTGGTGAGGTGTTTTTGTGGTCTTTCCAGCTGTTGGAAGTGTCTTGTGAGGTACATCCCAAATGGGGCATGATGTGTCTGATGAGTGACGAGCAGAGGGGCACTATAACCTCTTTATTTCTAGATGTGAACCCTTTAGTAATTAGATGGGCCGCATACAAGGATTTCCTAACTACTTTGGCAATATGATTGTCAAAGGAGAGATTACTATCTACCTGGGTCCCCAGATCTCTTATTACCTCTTCTGTATTAAGGGGGCTGCCGCCCTATGTGGTAATTCGTGGGCGTTTTGTTTTTCCCAAACAAGGTGACTATGCATTTTTTGGCATTTAGCTTGAGGCCATGACTGACACCAGGTGTCTGACTCAGTAAGGCCTTTTTGAAGGATGTCCATGTCAGCCGGAGAGTCAATTATGGCTCCCAGTTTGCAGTCATCGGCGAACTTCGTTCTCCTGTGTTTGCCTGTACTTCTGAAAAGTATATGTCGAACAGTAGGGGTCCCAGGACCGAGCCTTGCGGGACACCACTTGTGACTGATTTAGAGTCAGACCTGGAGCCCGCTATTCTTACCGTGTGAGTTCTGTCTGTAAGCCAGTTGCAACCCATCTTGTGATAAGGGTTTATGTTCAGGCTGGTGAGTTTTTCTATAATACCCGAGTGAGGAATGGTGTCGAACCCCTTGGCGAGATTAAGGTAGGCTGTGTGAACCACCTTTCCCTCGTCTATGGCTTTGACTTCGAGACCATCACCAATCAGGTTTAATAGGCATGATCTGCCCCTTAACAAAGCCGCACTGGGTCGGGTCAAGTGTTTGGAGGTTCCCAATGTCTTTGTTAATGAGTTCCATGATGATGATGCGCTCCATAGCCTTGCAGACCAGGCTAGTCAGGCTTATGGGGAGATAGTTACCAGGGTCAGTTGTGGCCCCTCCTTTGTGGAGTGGAATAACCATTGCTGTGCGCCATTCTACGGGCACGTAGCCTGTGGAGAGGCTGAGGCTGAACAACGTGTTTAGGTGGGGGGGTTAGTTCGTTCTGTAGTTCGTGCAAGACGCAGCCTGGGACACCATCTGGCCCCATTGATGCTGTGTTTTTGGCTTCTGAAAGGGCTGTTTTCACCTGTGCTTCTGTGATTTCCGGGACACTACACTTTTCCGGTATTGCTGTGGGCCTTTTTGAAGGCGAGAGGGAGGTGAAGTTTGCACTGAATCTATCTGCCAGGATGTTGGCAATATCAGTAGGTTCAGTATATTTTGTGTTATTTTGCACTAGCTCAGAGCACATCTGCGAGTTGCCACTTAGATTCTTGACATAGCTAAAAAAGGCTTTGTGGTTATCTTTCGAATCCTTGCCTATTTTTCTTTTGAAATTAGCCTTGGATGATTTTATGAGGGACCTTAGTTTCTTATTGATGCTGATCAGGGATGTCTTTCCTTCTTAGGATTTGCTTTTTTTCTGAACTAGTTTCCTCCTTTTGTTGTATAACCTTGTTTATGGCAGGGGTCCACCAGACTGGTTTCCTTCTCTTAGAGGAGTGAGTCTTGGTTTTGCTAGGGATGGCACGATCCATGCATCCTTGTAGGTGCTCAGAGTGCAACTGTAAAGGATTCTGCATCTTGGGCAGTGTTATCCTTTAGCATGGAGGCTGTGAAACTTACCACCTCTGCCTTAAGTAATGTGAAGTTTGCTTTAGAAAAGTTTTTCACTGTGGTTTCCTTGGTTGGGAGTGGTGGTGGGGTGTGGACATCCAGAGTGATTAGTTTATGGTCTAATCTAACCAGTGACAGGTTGACCACCGGTGCGGAACACTTGTCGCCCATGTTGGTGATGACCAGGTCCAATATGTTGTGGCCACTGGTAGGGGAGTTTACCAGCTGATCCAGGGCATTTCAGTTGATAAATTCCAGGAAGTGCTGAGCCTGGGAGTTTGTACTCAAGTAGTTTTCCCAGTTAATGGTAGGGTAATTGAAATTGCCCAATATCAGGGTGTTCAGTAGGACCCTCATGTTTTCCAGTGTCTCCAGAAAGGCGCAGTGATGGTCCTGGGTCATGGAGGGTGATCTGTAGCAGGCCACAATTTGCACTGTAGATTTGCCTGATGTTAGTTGCACATGGATGATCTCAGAGGTATCATGCTGCGCCACTAACCTGGAGGTGTGGGTATCCTTGATGAAAATGGATACACCCCCTCCTTTTGTGTTTCGGTTTGTGTTCTGTGGCCGAAATGTGTGGTATGAGTTGTAGCCCAGTAGTGCTGGAGTGCTCTCTGGAGCCTTGAGCCAGGTTTCAGTTACTGCACAGATGTCGACATTCTCCATACTTAGGAGTGCTTCAAGTGCATGCATTTTGAGATTTAAACTCCTGGCGTTGAGTAGCATAACCCTCGTTTTTTTTACTTGTGCTGTTTACGGAGGTGGGTTTGAATTTTGAGCCTTGCCTAAAAAAGGCACTATGGGGGCAGCAAGAGCCTTGGCCAGTATTTGAAAGCTAAGGGGTGACAGGTGCAAGCCGTCTTTCCTTTATATTTATCTGTGTATCTTCTAAGTTTTTTCCACCTGTGCTGACATTTTTAGTTTATTTGCAATAGTGCATGATAGATCCTGGTCTGTTCTAGTACTGCATATTGCTTTTATTACATCTACCTTTCTTAGTATTTTTGTTGATCTATTCCTTCTTCTACAGTCTTCTAACAGTGACACTTCTTGTCTTAATTGCTTTATAGTTTTCTCTATTCAATACTTCCATGACAGTATTCAGTTTCTCCCTTTCCTTTCTCTCACTACCCCATGATCTTGTGGTAGAACTTTATCAGTTATTAATTTAGCAGCACAGTAACATATCCTGTTTACTTCTGTTATATCACATGGATCTCTATGGACAGTCCTAATTATTGCATTAATTTGTTTTATCAGACTTCTGACTTTTTGGGTTTTATTAACCTTCTGCAGTCTATTTCTCTCACTGATCTTAATATATTTATCCATGTCTATTAAATCAAACAACTTTTTTCTTAGCTCATTTTCTTCCAAACTGAGGGCACATTCCTTGTTTTTCATTTCCTGCGGGCATTCTACAGAAAGTTCTATAGCATCTTCCTGTGGCACCTTCTCTTCAATTTCATCCTGTGCCATCTGTTGCTCTGTCATATGGGACTGAGGGCACATTCCTTGTTTTCCACTTCCTGCATGCATTCTATAGAAAGTTCTATAGCATCTTCCTATGGCACCTTCTCTTCAATTTCATCCCGTGCCATCTGTTGCTCTGTCATATGGGAACCCACTGATCTATCACTCCTCAGCATTGACTGCATCACAGTTTCCTGTTCCTTTCCTTGCTGTATAGCTTCAAGTTAACGTTTATACTGGTTTCCTGTGGAAGGCTCCAAAATATCTTGATATAGCACCTGACCAATTGCTTCCTGTTCCACTGTTTCCCCTTAATTTGTATATCCGTTGCTCTATCCTGTTGTGGTGCTTTCTGCTTTTGATTTTCTACGCTGAATCCTTCACTTTGCAGGTACTTCATAACCTGTTTCTACTTCTTTAACTTCTCCATACTAATCTCCTTTTCCACTTTTCCTCTTTGTCTTCTTATTTTTTGTATTGTAAAGTTTTCCATATCCAGATTCCTTTGCCTGTATTTCTCTTCAAATATCTTTGGTGCTGCTCTTTTCATATTGGTTAGTTTTGCTTTTTTCCTTTGCATAAATATTACACCATATTAAATCTTTTCTTTCCCATGTCCATATTTCTTCTAAAGATGTCTCCTGATCTTCCTGTTTCTCCTTACTTTGGTGACTCACTGCATCATGCTGTGATGTAACCTGAGTTAGACCTTCTACACCAAATCCTTCACTTTGCAGGCATTCCATAACTTCAACCTCTATTTTTTTAACTTCTACTTTACTAATCTTCTTTTCTACGCTCCATCTTTGTGATATTTTTTTATTGTGAAATTTTCCATATCCAGATGCCTTTGCCTGTAATTCTCCTTATGGTAAGTGTACACAACTGTACTATGTTCTTCGTATTTCACTGTTGCAGTCATCACATTTGGGTAGATTCCCAAAGCTAAGGATGGGAGGAGGCAATTAGACAGCATTAGGACCGGCTATAAGGCCCTGCAAGACTGCAGTGGCAAAGCCAGCTCTGGATTTAGAAAAAAATTGGCAAGTGGTAATGCTTGGTGAAGGTATGTACAGAACTCCAGGTAGCAGCTTCTAGGATGTCCCTGGTAGGGACACCTCTGAGAAAGGCTGTAGAGGTAGATGCAGCCCTGGTTGAATGTGGTCTTATCCCCTGTGAAGTAGGTTTTCCATGGTGCTTATAGCAGAAATGAATGCAATGGCCTATCCACTTATAAATAGTTTGCTTTGAAATTACCTTCCCCTCTGCCTCTGCAGCAAATACAACCAGCAGCTGTTCAGATTTCCTGAGAGGCTTAGTCCTGTCCAAGTAAAATCCAAGTTGTCTGTGCACATCCAAGGATTGCAGTATTCATTCCCCTTTGTTCTGTGGATTAGAAAGGAAGGCTGGCAAATGAATGGACTGAGTAAGTGCCACACTGGATACCACCTTGAGCATAAATGAGGGATTGGTCCTGAGGGACACCCTGTCCGCATGAAAGATGATGAAAGGCTCCACTGCCATGAGGGCCTGTAATTCAGACACCCTTCTTGCTGAAGTGATGGCTAGAAGGAAGGCTGTTTTCCAAGAAAGGAATTTCAACTCTGCATTTGCAGCTGGCTCAAAGGGAGGTAGAGTGAGCTTTTCCAATACAAAGTTAAGGTCCCAGGCTGGAGTAGGGGCTCTCCTGGATGGTCTTAAATTTTTGGCCCTTCTGAAGAATTGCTTCAGCAGTGGATGAGAGAAGAGAGGTGGCTCGGTATTATAATGTGCTGAAATGGCTGAGGCATGAATTTTGATGGAAGAAAAGGAAAGGCCCTTGTGAAGCATCTTAGTTAAGTATTGAAGAATATGAGGTACATTGGGCACTGCTGTGCCCATCCCCTGAGTTTGGCTCCAGGAACAGAATCTTTTCCATTTTTCAGCATAGGATTTTCTAGTACTAGGCCTCCTTGCCTCCAGAATGACATCCATCACTTGCTTACTGAGGGATGGTAACGGAGAGATGAGGTAATTAGCCAGGCTGCAAGGTTCAGGATTTGAAACTGAGGGTGCAGAATCTGGCCCTCCTGCTGGGACAGCAGGGCAGGGGTCTGAGGCAGGTGCCATGATGCCAGCAGTGACACATTGCACAAGAGGGGGTACCAGTGTTGGCATGGCCAGTCTGGTGCAATCAGTATTGTCCTTGGTTTGTCCTGTTTGATCTTTAGTAGCACTTTGGAGTGGCAGAGGGGGAAAGGTATAAACTGATGGGTTTTTCCAGGTGAAGGACAGGGCATCCACTTTCCAAGCTTGTTTGTGGGGAGTCCTTGTGCAGAATTTGTGCAATTGGTAGTTCTGAGGGGAGGCAAACAGGTCTATCTCTGGGCTCCCCCATTTGTTTCTCAACATGTT
This sequence comes from Protopterus annectens, assembly GCF_019279795.1. Classification (NCBI taxonomy): domain Eukaryota; kingdom Metazoa; phylum Chordata; order Ceratodontiformes; family Protopteridae; genus Protopterus; species Protopterus annectens. The sequence continues at coordinate 511,100,146 of NC_056745.1, forward strand.
GAATATCTTTGGTTCCAGTTTCCACTCGTGTGGGTCCATGAGATTTCTGCTTAGGTCGTCTGCCAGTGTATTTAGCTTTCCTGGCAGGAATTGAGCCTGTAGGTTCACTTGGTAGCTCAAGGCTGTGTTCCACAGAGCCATGGCTAGTCTGCAGAGAGGATATGAGTGGGATCCCCCCTGCTTATGTACCACATAACAGTGGTGTTGTCCGTCTTTACCAATAATTGTCCTTGAAGGCCGTCAGAGCATTCTGTACAGCTAACATTTATTTTTGATTGATATGCAGCTGCATTTGACTTGGGTTCCAATGGCCCTGAATGCACTGCCCTGCCAAGTGAGCCCCCCATGCATAGTCTGATGCATCTGTTGTTAGGGTTTGGGCGGCAGGGGGTAGAGTGAATGGCAGTCCCTTGTTCTGGTGGCAGGCCTTTGCCCACCAAAGGAACTCTATCTTTAGACAAGGTATGATAGGAATCATTGATTCTAGATCCTGAGAATGTTGACACCAAAGGCTTTTTAGATACCATTGTAATTTCCTCATATGCAGTCTTACATATGGAATTATTAGAATGCATGAACCCCAGGGCTTGCAGTATTTTCCTTGCAGATAAGCTGGGTCTTTGTGGCCAGTAGTTTGAAGTAGACTGTCAAATGAACTTGTTTCTCTGGCGTGAAGTAGGCCATCTGTGAAGTTGGATTAAAGCTTGTTCCCAGGAATACAATTTGTTGGCAGGGTACAAGATGTGATTTCTTTTCGTTTATGGTGTATCCCAGAGAAGTTCCCAATTTCTTTACAAATGCCAGATGATTTAATAGTATGTCCTGGCTTCCTGCCTGAATTAGACAATCGTCCAGGTATGGGTATATTTGAATATTTCTTTGCCTGCAAAATGCAATGACTGGAGCTAGGCACTTTGTGAATACCCTGGGCGCAGTAAATAAGCCAAAGGGCAGTGCAGAGAACTGATAGTGCATGTAGCCTGCTCTGAAGCGTAGGTATCTTCTGCAAGATACCCTTATTGGGATGTGCTGGTAGGCTTCCTTTAAATCCAGTGTTGCCAACCAGGCATTTTTGCCTAGCATGGGATGCAGCTGATGAAGAGTTAGCATCTTGAATTTTGGGTTTACCAAAATGTGTTTAGGATAGACAGGTCCCAGATAGGACGCCAGGAATGGTCTTTTCTGGGTACCAGGAAAAGTCTTGAGTAGAAACCTTGCCCCCATTCTTCTTCTGGGAGAGGTTGAATAGCCCTGATGCTTAGAAGAGAGAAAACTTGCTTTTGAGCCTCTGCCCACTGATTTGGGGGTAGGTCTGGCAAACTGTTTGGGGTTGGTAAGGAGTGGAAGTGGAATCAGTATCCTTGGGAAACTATATTTAAAACCCATTTGTCTTGAGTAATGAGTTCCCAGTTTTTTGCATGCAGGGCAAACTTTCCCCCTAAAGGAACAGTCAGTTGAGCAGTGCTTAGAAGGTTTAAAGTTAAGTCACTGTGACAGTTTACCATAGGGGACTGTCTTACTACTCCCAGCTTCGGAAGTGGGAGCCCCTCACTGTTTAGTCCTGTGAGTACCTTGGGACTGAAGCCTGGGTGTTCTGCTGGTTCTGGGTTTGGACTGAGAAGGCCTGGAAGAGGCAGGAAAGGACCATTTCTTAGAGGGCTAATGCCTACTAAACCTGGGAGGCTGTACTTGCAGGAAATCTTTAACAGTTTGCATAGATTTAGCTTTTTTCTCCATCTTTTTAAATACTATTTCTGCTTTGTTGCCAAACAAGTGGTCTTGGTTTAAGGGAGCATCCAGTAATTTAGCTTTAACATGATCTGGCAAAGATTGCTCCTTAAGCCAAGCATGCCTTCTAAGTACAGTCCCAGTGACAGCAGCGCTGCAGGATGCCTCTAATGAATCAAAACCACATTGCAAAGTATGTCTTCCAACTTGTTCAGCAAAATGCATTAAATCCTGTAATTCTTTATTTTCAGTACAGTCAGGAATCAACATCATTTTCTGTTTAAGCAATCCAAGAATATGCTGCTGATACTTCAACATATGAAACTGGTAGTTTAAGGCCCTAATGGCCAAAGTTGCAGAAGTGTATACCTTCTTACCCCATCTATCCAGGGCCCTGAAATCTCTGTCAGAGGGGGTAGGGTTTTTGGCAGTAGTAGCCTTAATGCCTTTGGGTCCCTGTGAAATGGTCTCAGGATCCGCAGTAGGATTCTTAAACAGGAACTTGTGAGAGTCAGGTACCCTGTAATACCAGTCTGGTTTTTTGGGAGCCAGAGGTAAAGTGTCAGGGGCCAGGCTAGATTCTGAGAAGGCATCATCTACAATGTCCAGTACAGGAGGGATAGCTAAAGGCCTGTGTTGAGGTAGGAGTAAGAATTCCCTAAGCCTCTTTTTAGAGTCAGAGTAATCCCGGCTTTCCCAGCAGAAATCCTCTGGAGAAGAAGCAAAGGGAATGGAGTCATCTGCATCAGAATCCTCACAGGTAGATAAGAGCAACTCCTGGTCATCAGAGAAAACAGAAATTTCAGAATCCTGATCAGAAGAATCAGAAGGAAAATCAGTCCTAGGTCTCAGAGGGAGAAGGGTGGCTTCCCCCGATTAGAGTAAGAAGGTCTTCAGCTATTCTTATCATTTGTTTTTTTACACATAGGGGCCTCACCATGCGGTCTGGGCGTCGGGTTTTCTAGGCATAGATCGAATTTTAGGCCTTGAAGAAGAAGAAGAAGATGGCGTCAGTTTAATATGCAAGTCAGTAGGCCTGAATACACCCTCAGAAGCCGGTGCCTGCACAGCGGCTCCGGACCCATCCAAGGTAGAGACATCCACAGGTTCCACAGTTGAAGAAGCATCCCGTGGCATACCGGATTCTGAATGGATCTCAGTAGAGGCCTGCGAATCTGAAGTAGCGGGTATCAGGGGCTGCAAAAACGCCTCACTGAGTACCAGCGAACTGGCGACTATCTTAGGAGAAGCATAGTCAGCAGCCTTGGACCTATGCAGTCTGTCTCTGTCTTTATCTTTGTATTTTTTCAGAATGTCAGTAGTTCGGTGGCTTACTGAAGCCATTTCTGGATAACTGAACAGAGTACCAAAATATTTAGATGCGAAAATGAACAGACGACGAATAGTTCAAGGTTTGAAGAAGGCACAAAACTGACAGCGAGGTACGTTGTGGTCTGGGGCCTAAGCAAGGAATGCAGTACGAATGAAAATCTTTATGAGGTATTTGCTTTCCACAAGAAATACAATTGCTAACTTTTACTGACATAGGTTTAGAGCAAGAAAAAGGATCCCCAACGGGGTACTTAACTTAGTTGAAGACTTCAGATCTGAAACTCAAAAATGAAAATTTCAGGAGTCGGCCAACCGGCACTTGCGAACTGCTTCTGCTTCGGGCACCGCACGGCAAGAAAGACTAATGTAATGGCATCGACTGCATGCTTTATACCCCCGACTACCTGACGTCATGGAAGATGAGACAGCAACCAATGCAGGACCCAAGACTTTGATAATCAGGCCGACTGAGGGCCACCTGCAAGCAGATAACCCAAATGTGATGACTGCAACAGTGAAACACGAAGAACATCAAGGTTAGAACTTGTAATACTAGAGAAGGGAAATCTGTACCAGAAGGCAGATAGTAGGTGGGAAAAAAGAGAGTAGAGGGATAGAAAAGGAGGAGTTAGGAAACGGACAGATGGTGTTTAAAAGGAGCAGGAAGCTGAAAGTTAGGTGGTCAGGAAAGGAGGACTAGAAGTAGAAGAAAGGGGGTTCAGTAAAATACTCACAATAGTTCAACACAAAATAAATTCAAGCACAAAATCAGTGACTTCTAAGCTGCATTAGTAACCTACAGAGCAAGTAATAGCACTCAATTCAGTAATAAATCCACAGACTTTTGCAGTTTATGGCTTAATAAAAGTTCAGTGATTTTTACCATCCTGAAATTGAACTTAAAAACCATACTGTTCAGTATAATATTCATTGACATTTACAGTTACAGGCTTGCTTAAGTTCAGTGATGGGCAACTAGTTAATCAGAAGCAGTATACACATTAAAGGTCTATGTTTGCAATTGAGATTGGCGTCACAGTTCAGTAACTGCCAGCCATCTGTGTAGAGCCCAGGCCACTTCAAGAAATTAAATACAAGCTAATAGGAGGAATTAATACAGAGAAATACACAGTGCCGCAAGGAGGCGCGAGCTAAATAACGTGGATGTGGGAGTTTTGCAACAGTGTTCAAGCATTTATAGGTGCTTGACAGTATCCGCAAAAGTACTGATTAGTTTGCTAATAGTCTAGACAGGGGTCCTGTATGCCATACTCAGAATAACTTTATCCTCTTTTGAAGGTATTCAATTCAGCTGAAGCAACCTAAATCAAAAGAAAGTGAACTAGGGGAATCAGATAAAGCTGCTTGACTCAAATCTTGTGCGAGTGCATGAAGCACTACAAAAAAAAATGCAGGTTGGTTCTTAATTCTGGTGCACAGCACAATGCAGCCTGTCCCAAACTTTGTGAGGGGCTGGGTTAAGGCAGACTGAGAGGTAGTATAAAAGGTCTGAAAGAGAGACACTAGATGTTATCGTTTTAGTCAGGTGATGTAGGCAAACACAGGATCACAGTCCCAGATGCATTTAAACACCATTGAATCTGCAGCAATAAATTACATTGAAAACGAGACAATGAATCTGCAGCAAAATAAATTACATTGAAAACCAGATAACAGAAGCAACGCTAACTGAAATACATGTTGAAAAAGCCTCTGCAAGGATAACCAAGTCACCTAATATATGTAAAAAATGTGTACCCACTTTAGCCTGCAGTGAGCTATAACTGGAGCTAGACACTGAAAGTGGATAGTTCAGAGAACTGACAATGTGATCCAGACACACAAATTTCAGAAACATCTGAAGTCTAGATGAATTTGGATGTGTTAAGCAGCTTTTAAGTATAGTGTTACCAGGAAACTTGAAAGAGGAAGAGGTAATGGGTCTTGAAGTGACATCACTTTAAAGTTTGGCACTATCCCAAACATGTTCAGGAAAGAAAGATCCAGAACTGGTCTCCAAGCATTTTATTTTGGCACTAGGAACATCCTTGAATAAGAACCCTTTCCCACCTGGGAATGAGGAACTGGTTCTATCACTCTTTGGGACATCATGTGATGGAGAATAAGTGGAAGATGAGGACTGACCCCCTAGAAAGGAAAAATTTCCTCCCATTGCCATCTCTAACCATGATGAATGACTTTCAGAACCCATTTGTCTGAAACAATCTGTGCCAAAGAGAAAAATGAAGATTCCGACTTTCTGAAGAGAAATGAGGGCCAGGGTGGGAGATGGTCACAAGGTCTCTTGAACAGTCAGACTTGGAGTGCCCTCGGTTTTTGGAGGTTTAAGACTTCTGCTTGGAACTCCTTTGCCATTTCTTCTTAAATTAGAAGTTATGTACTCACCATAACGTTCCATCTGAGTAGGTGTATTCATTTGTCTGCAACCTGTGGGTTATGGATCCGATATCGGATCCGAACCGGCATAGTTTTCCAGCTATGGATCCAAGCTCTCAGCTCCTCCCCTCACCCATAATGCCCTGCTCTACCCTCATGACCTCAGATCGAGTTTGCCAAAGCAACAATACCCTCAAAAGGGTAACAAGTAATATGCAGGAAACTGAAAGGCCAGGGGATAGGAGGCGGGATGGTTGCAGACAAATGAATACACCTACTCAGATGGAGCGTTATGGTGAGTACATAACTTCTAAATCTGAAGTAGGATATTCATTGTCTGCAACCTGTGGGACAGAGTCCCCAGCTACCTGAATCTTGGGCCATCATGGAAGGATATTCGAGCACCGGAGCCAAAGGATGCTCTACCCTAGATGCAAGATCCAACTTATAGTGAGAAATAAATGTATGAGATGAAGCCCGTGGCTGCTGCACAAATATCATCTAGAGGAATCCTAGCCTTGAAGGCTGCCGAGGTAGATACTGACCGGGTTGAATGGGCATGAACACCCTCCGGTGCGGGCCTTCCTGACGCTTGATAAGCCAATAAAATGCATTGTGAAATCCAGCGGGACAGAGAAACTTTAGAAATTGGCTTGCCCAAATTGAATTTTGCAAAGGAAATAAACAGCTGGTCGGATTGCCTATGACCAGCTGTCCTGTTGAATAAAATCTTAGTTGCCTGTGAACATCTAGTGAGTGTAGCCTATATTCACCTTTGTTTTCATACTTAGGAAGAAAACAGGGAGGTTAATGGATTGATTGATGTTTGCTTCAGAAGCGATTTTAGGAAGGAAGGACGGGTTGGTCCTGAGGGAGACACGGTCCGGATAAAACCAAGTAAGGAGGTTTAGCTGATAAAGCTTGAAGTTCAGAAACTCTCTTGGCTGATGTAATGGCTACCAAAAGGCTGTCTTGTAAGACAAGAATTTGAGATCCACTGTAGCCGGGCTCGAAGGGGAGCGGTCAAGGCCTGTAGGACCAGAGAAAGGTCCCAAGGAGGAACTGCTTGCTTAATAGGGGCCTGAGAAGGAAAGTACCCTTAAGAAAGGTTTTGCACAATTTGGCTGACATAAGAGGATTAGACTCTTGACCAATGTGATAGTGAGAAATAGCCGCCAGTTGAACTTTGACTGTGGAACTGCTGGCACCATCATTAAAGAGAGGTTAGAAAATCAAGCACTACAGGGAGAGGAACCGTGAAGGATCTAGGCCTTGCCGCTCCGCACACAGAGAAGCGTTTCCATTTGCTTGTAAACCTTTCTAGTGGATGGTTTATGAGCCGCCACTAAAATAGCCCTTACGGAGAAGAAATACCGAGTCCTTATCAAGAGTGGAACTGGAGCAGCCAAGCGGTCAGCTTCAGGTTGTCCAGGTTCGGAGGAGGAATGCAGGAAGGATGGGATATCAGATCCGGAATGGGATCTAGAATCCAAGGAGGATTCACCGAGTGAGACCTTAGGAAGAGGAACCAGATCTGTCGAGGCCAGAATGGAGCAATGAGAATCATTCTGCAACCCACCGAGAGGCTTTCTGAAGAACTTGCAGCATCAGAGGCAAGGGTGGATAGGCATACAGAAGACCGGGTGGCCAAGCATGCACCAGAGCGTCTCTTGGGGTACCTCCGGGAGGAGGTATTAGAGCGAAAAAACTGTCGCACTTGGTGTTTGAGGGAGAAGCAAAAACATCGCATGAAGGGGTTCCCCACCGTGCGAATATGCGTTCCGCTACTAGACAATTGAGAGACCACTCGTAAGGGGTCAGAATGGTGCGACTGAGCTTGTCCGCTAGGATGTTGGACCGACCGGAATGCGTTGCTATGAAAGCGATTGGTGGAGGTTGCCCATTCCCAAACTCTCATGGCCTCTCGACAAAGAGGGTAAGACCTTGTTCCCCTTGCTTGTTGATGTACCAGACAACAGACATATTGTCCGATTGAATCGCAATTGTTCCCAAGGGAAGAAAGTCCTGAAGTGCTAACGCTAAGAGCACTGCTCTCATCTCTAGAACATTGATATGCAGTAAGGTCTCTGAATCGTTCCACGTGCCTTGGACTGTCCGGCCCATAAAGTGCCCCCACCAGGCGGAGGCGTCCGTGGTCACCGTGGCGAGAGGAGAAGCACAAATGGGCGACCCTCGTGGAGATCCGGGAGTGGAGCCACCACAAGAGGGACCGCTTGCAAGCCTTGCTGATCGCTATGGGATGATGCATGGGAGAGCAAGGTATGACCACTGAACTAAGAGCGTCCACTGTAGAATGCATATTGAGCCTGGCAAGAGGAAGAAGTGCTATCGGCGAAGCCATGGACCCTAGAGCCCTCAGGACCAACTCCGCTGGAACAGAACATGAATGGAGAATGGCCGCACCTGGAGCTGCAGATTTAGAACTCTGTCCGCAGTAAGGAAGGCTCGTAAACTCCTTGTGTCTAGTCTGGCCCTATGAAATCTAAGAGCTGAGTGGGTGCCAGGTTGGACTTTTGTATTTATTGTGATGCCCAGAAATGGAGCAAGATGGAGAAAGGAGTCTGCCGAGAGAAGTAGATGCCTTGTTGGGCGGTAAGGAGCCAGTCGTCCAGGTAGGGAAAGACCTGCACCCCTGAAGCCTCAGGTGGGCCGCTACCACTGCTAGTACTTTGGTAAACACCCTGGGGCTGTGGTGAGACCAAAGGGAAGGACCCGAACTGGTAGTGACTGGCTCCCAGCCGAGGCGGAGAAACCTCCTGGGCGTCTGTCCATTAGGATGTGGTAGTACGTCCTTGAGATCTATCGAGCACATCCAGTGGCCTTCTCCCAGAAGGGGAGAATAGATTGTAGAGTGACCATTGAATTTTTCTTTGGGGACTGCCAGGTTCAAGAGAGAGGTCTAGGATTGGTCTTAGTTCCCCGTCTTTTTGGCACTAAAAGAACCTGGAGTAGAACCCTGATCCGATCTGGTCTGGGGAACGGGCTGGATGGCTCTTTTCTCTAGCAGATGGCCAATTTCTGCCAAAGCGGCCTCCCTTTGACCGGGTGGTACGTCTGGGAGGGACTTCAACTTTGGAAGGTGAAGGAAAGGAATGCGATATCCCTGGATATGATTTGGAGAACCCAGCGGTCTGATGTTATGGACTCCCATGCCGCTAGGTGCCCCAGCGTCCCCGACTGCCTCCAGAGTAGAGCAGTCGGGCAACCCTCAGGGTTGCTGCGGGCCCGTTCAGAGAAAGGTTCCCTGGACCCGAAGTTTCTGGGAGCCCCTCTGCCTCTAGGGCGGCGTCCTCCCTGTCCTCCTCTGCCACGGAAGGACTGGTTGTCGAGCAGGCTGGGACTGCTGCGACTTCGGAACCACATCTTCTTCTGACCCTTTTGGTTCCTAGAATAGGGCCTCTGGGGTGCAGAGAAGCGATTCCGATGGCAGACAGCGTCTTCCGTCCTTCTCGCTCTGGGTCAGCGTCATGACGGTCTTGCCAAACAGAGCAGAACCATCAAAGGCGTTATAGCGCCTTGAAGGGCTCAGAAAAAGTGGCGGAGCCAGGCCTGGCGTCTAGTGACCAGTCCTGTCCCCGCAGCTCTAGCGCCCTCCGTAGCATGGGAGAGTAGCCGCATAAGTATTGTGACTGACCTAAGAGTGGCCATTTTGGTGGAGTGCAGAGCTCTGTCCTCCTCCGAAATGGACTCAGGGGGGGATGCAGCGTACTCCTTAATAAGGTCTCGCTGCATCCGAATAACATGTGCCAAATAGTTCAGCGCCCTTACGAGAAGGTCGCCGAACTGAACATCCGCTTCCCCAAGCGGTCCATCATCGAGACTCCTTGCTCGGTGGGTGGACTGAGGGACTCTCCTGAGCCAGTTCCCTCTTTGTGGCGCCGCCATCAACATGGCATCTACAGGAGGCCCCTTACTCCAATGGGTCCTGTCAGAAGGCGGGCTAAGGATTCTATCAGGTCTTTTGGGAATTGGCTCCACGGTGTCCGGCTCCTTCCACGCCCTGGTGGTAATAAGGTCCACCAGGGGTCGGCAGGGGACACCCAAGAGGTAGACGGGCCCGTTTGAATGCCTCCAAGAACACGGACTCGTCCGAGGAAGACTTGGGGCAGACCACCCCCTATCTGAACATTTCCATGATGTCTCGAAGGAGACATCCTCGGGGGTGACCGTGGGGAGCCTTCCCCTTCCTCCAAGTCCGTGTCTTCAGTGAGAGACTCAGGAGTCAATGTGCCTCCTTTTGCACGTATGCTTGCGAGGCCTCCTCTGGGGGCTGTCAGAGGAGTCCTCAGCAGCAATTTGCTCCATGGGAGCAACTTGGGGCACAAGCGGGCTGTCCCAGGGGCCGGATGGTGGAAGCCTGGCCCAGTGCAGAGGGGCGGGGAGGCGAAGCAAGTGCCGGGGTCCGGAGACCCTCAACAGAGCCCTCTCCACTACATCAAAAGCCGAAGGGAGCCGACCTCGACCAAAGGATCCGACAATGGCTCCCCTCGGATCCGAAGAGTGGATCGGGCGGCGCCGAAGCACTCGGATCCGAAGGACAGTGCGCTCCGACACAGACGGCGCCGAAGGAGCACTGATCCCCGGATCCGGCTCGGATCCAGGCTCCGAGATCGGATCCGGCGCTCGAGGGCATGGTCGGATCCGGTACCAAGTACTATCGGCTCCGACCTCCCCGGCTCGAAGCTGCTCGGCTCCAGTTGCTCGAACCCGGAGCGGGTCGGAGAAGGAGCAATAGGCTTAAAAGGGTGTTGAGCTCCCCGAGGGGAGGCAAAGCACTCCCATCTGCATCTGGGCCTGGATGAACCTTCTCATCATCCGGTCCAGATCAGCATCGAAAGGCTATGGGTAGATCTCGGCGAGGCTACCGAGGTAGGCCTGGAATGCCTCCTCGATAGCCTCGGCGGAGATCGGTCTCCTCCTCCTCAGGACCCGGTGAGAAGCACACAGGTGACGGGCCGAGAAGGAGGAGACCGCGCCACAAGGAAGCCGGAGAAGCCGCTTGGCTGGCGGGGCGAAACAGAGGTCTCGGCCCGCTTGTGGTGCTTCTCCCTCCGGTCCTTTCTAGATGCATCCCTCTCCTCTCCAGAAGCGGGAGTTTGAGTCCCGGAGCAGGAGGGTGCCACAGGGGAACTACTGCAGCCGGGAGTCCCGAAGGAGCGGAGGTCGGGCCGAGTCGGCGGTAAAGACCCGCCAAGACCAGCTTGGACCTCCGCTCCTCAGTGCCCTGGGGTTGAACCCTGCACAAATGGAACAACCAGATGTGAGGTGTTCAACCCCAAGACACTAACACGTGTGGCCATCAGCGGTGAGAGCTTATGGCCACACTCGAGCATTTAGAAAAAATGGACTTAGGCTGTTCAGCCATAGTCACTAAAGTTAACCCAAAGTTACAGAAAGTAACTAAACAATAAAGAAACACACAGGCCTCACACACACTCTACGTACCAGCGAGGGGAGGGAATAAAAATTATTACTGAAAATTAAATTAAACTAAAAACAGTGAATAATAATAGGAAACCTACAACTTTCACACAAAAATTATTAAAAAAGGAAAAAATTCTCTATTTTTAAACAAGAAAAATCCACTTAGCTGAGAGCTATGAAATCCACATCTAGTTACCAGCGCGGCAAACAAGATCTGAGGTCATGAGGGTAGAGCAGGGCATTATGGGTGAGGGGAGGAGCTGAGAGCTTGGATCCATAGCTGGAAAACTATGCCGGTTCGGATCCGATATCGGATCCATAACCCACAGGTTGCAGACAAATGAATATCCTACTTCAGATCATCTGTTTACCTAATGATTTTGAGACTGCAGATTCCATTTTTTTGCCAAACGAAAAGTCTTATAAATTCCATGGATCAGCCTGCTCTTTTAATCACACTTTTTGATCACCTCTGCAGCAGAGTGGCGAGACATTAAATTTCTATGCAAGGGAGAATTTAAGATCACATTTTTAACATCTTGAAGGTGCTGAGAATGCAGCCATATAAGCCTTCTTAGAGCAGTACCATCAGCCATAACCCAGGAATTCGTATCAGAGTCATACACGCACTGCAAGCAATAAGTAGTGACGTGCAATAGAAAAAGCTAACTTGTTTAAAGAAGGGTTTTCCTCACAAGGAGACACTGCAGATAAAACATTCATCTGTCAGAACAAACTTTAACTTGCGAGCTGACAATTCAAAATTCTGAAAAATCAATGTTTTAGAAGAATACACTTTAATTCCAGTCCTACTCTTTCAGATGACGATGGGAAAATGATTAATAGGTATGGGAACAACTACATGCTTGGCAGCAGTGGTATCAACTGCTGGACACACACGCACTCACACACACACACACACACACACACACACACACACACACACACACACAGGCAGCACACACAGGCAGCACACACACACACACAGGCGCACACACACACACACACACACACACACACAGGCACACACACACACAGGCACACACACACACAGGCGCACACACACACAGGCAGCACACACACACACAGGCAGCACACACACACACACACAGGCAGCACACACACACACACACAGGCAGCACACACACACACAGATGCACAGACACACACAGGCAGCACACGCGTACACACACACACATTACACACCGCGTACACACACACACACGTACACACACACACACACACACACACACGTACACACACACACACACGTACACACACACACACACGTACACACGTACACACACACACGTACACCCGCACACGTACACCCGCACACACACACACCCTCTAAAGCAGACAGAACAAAAGGAATGGGTGTAGGTTCTGGTAAATCTTTCTGTAACAACTCAATAGTATTTTCTGATGGACTGAGAAACCTCAGTATTTTCCCACTGAAAACACTGGTGCATTCTAGCAATCTCACAGAACGAGAGTCCTTCAAAGGGAGAATCAGAAACTGAGGTCTCTTTGGAGTCTGAATCAGAAATCGTGGAAAAAAAACTGAATCCATCCCTGCATCTTCTTGTTCAGATTTAGAATCTTGGATCTCTTCAGGAAAAGTGGAATCCCTCTTTCTGTTAACAGAAATGACTTTACAAGAAGGATCAACAGCCTATATTGAGCCCCGAGCCAGTCCCAGGAAACTACTACTATCCAAGGAAATTTGAAGAGGAATAGAGACATGCTTAGTTTTTGGTTTCTTTTTGACAGGAAAAAAGAGGGTCAACCATGTTACTATTGGTAGCAGCTGGTTCCCCATGGATGGGCACAACATTTGGACACAAGGAAACTTTCCCTGTTCCCTCTCCAAGGGCAAGAGTGGCTCTCCCTTGTCCACTGAAGGGACTCCAACAGCTGCAGAGGATGTAGCTAACTCCTGGTTCATAGTGGCTGTAGGTGCTACACCAGAGGGATTTGGGGTAAAAGATGAGTGGTCTGAATTACAAATGGCCACAGCAGTGTCACCCACTTGGGCTGAGGCAACTGTGAATCTGCTATGGTGGCAATGGCTGTTTGCTTATAGATATATGTATATCTTTTTTTTTTTTTTTTTTTTTCTATTTTTCTGCCTGGAAGAGGGACTTACTCATGGGACTGGTAGTCTGTTCCATGGTCAAGCCAAAAACGGTGCCTCTTTCCCAGGGAAGAAAAGCAGCAAATGTGACAAACTTCTAGTCCACAAAAGTTAGTTTATTACAGAACAAAAACAGTAAAAAGCACCTTAAAACACTATGCCAGCCCCACATAGGAAAACTAAACACAATTTCTCTACAGAAAATATGTTTTCAGTCAGTTTACAGTACTGTTAAACTGACAGAAAAGAAAAACGTGCCCCCTTTTTAAAAGTACATTACAGTCTTGAGACAAGTTCATTAAAACACACTGCTAGCTTTAAAATAACTTTCTTGAAGAGGAAAGTAATGATTCAATAAAATATTTATTTTTTCCCCCAAAGGGAACTTATTTGCCCAAAAAAGGAAAACACAAGCCAACAGTCAATCTTCAAAAAGCCTCAGAGGAGGGTACACTTCAGAGGCAGTAAAGCTCTGAGGGGCTTCACTCCCAAACTTGTCTTTTAGTTAGCTCAGCTTGAGCTGTTTGACAGTTTGGGTGCATGGAAACTTTGGAAGTTAGTTGGCTGTTACGTCCTTGGCAGGATAAAAGCCATATAGCCAAGGTTACTGCAGCAGTGATCAACATGATGAACATCAACCTGTACAGTCTTCATAAATATGATCCTGGTTGCTATAACTGCATTTCATTCACCTCTCAGGTCATGACTGGTAAGGGTCCTCTGACCAGCCCACCTAACTAGTAAACAAAGAATAAATAAAATAATGTATTCTTCAAAAAAATCTAATTTGCCTGACATAACTACAGCTTTCTGATATTCATTTTAAAACCCATCCTTTGCCTTTTGGTGTCTAATGTTCACACAGGAAATTAAGGCATGCTCACAAGGTCTGGCAATAATGATGACTTATGAGAAATTATCACTGTCTTAAAAAATATATAAGCATTTTAAAATATTGTACTTACAGGCCTCTCATTTGGATCAATGAAAAATATTTTTATGATGATTTCAAATTCACCCCAGCCTGTTTCTGTGATTTCATATGGTGGTTTGGTAACAACTGAAAAAAATAACAACATTAATTACTCTAAAAAAATATGAAAATGAATGTCCACAATAATTTTACATCACCCAAGTTTAATCAATGAAGCCACTTTACACCTAATACTTCTCAAGTAATTTCTAGATAACTGAAGCACAGCCTGTCTTGCTTTGTTGCCTTGTACTTACTTTTCCACTTGTAAATGGGCCAGCAATACCAACAATGTGCCATGAGCAAGGCAGACTCAGATCAGTATGTAATTCTTCAAAATGAAAGATACCCGATAAGTCCCTAGCTAGACTGAAAGGGTAAACAAGGTTTGAAAGATAACCTGAAATCAATTGCACTCCAAAAATAGAACATAAAAAGAAATAAAGTAGAGGTATGAGTGGTGCTAAAAAACTGTATGGTAAATGTAGGTAAAGCATCCTACCAGAAAGGCTCATCCAGACTCTGCTACACTTTGCTGTGAAGGAAAGGTTAGTTTGCTGTTATTTTTTGTATTTCTGTATTGCCTTTCTATATTTTGAATACTGTAGTTTGTTTTCTTTACCTTGTGTTTTGCTTGCATTCTGTTTAACAGCATATTAAAACTTCAAAAGAGACCACAGCTCTCTCTGTTCTGAGTCAGGCAGAATTTTTCCCCTGCCTCCCACCCATTTAAGTTGTCTTGTTAAATACCACTGTCTTTCTAGTTGCCCGCCTCTTATGTTAATCTGACCATATATCTCATTTCTCTCTACTTTCACTGGCTTATGTGAGTAATCACAAAACCATCACTTTTGAAATCTCACCCTTCAATTATTTAAATTTATTGGCCATCCTACAGTATTTCATAGTACCAAAATACAAAAGTAACCACCCCTTTCAGTCCATCTTGCTGTTTTAAAATAGTAACTCTCCACTAAACCTTAACTTTTTAAACAGGTAAAACTCAAGTTACCTACTTTCATATCTAACTTCTCTAGTGCACACTGCAGAGTGCATTCTTTTCAATCTTACCTTTAAGCATCCCTGTTACTAGCACTTTCTCTAATACCTAAAAGATCATCTCTACTTGACTCCAAGTAGACTTTTCTCTATCTGTTAAACCTAGCACTTGCTCCTACAGTACTTATTACCTTGATACGGCACTCTTATAGATAGCACCCCAAAAGGCAAACCCCCATTTCTCGGTCACTCACGTCCCCGAATCTCTTTTAAAGTTTTTTGTCTAGTCCTTCTAGCATGTCTGGGATCAGTTGCTAGTGTCCTCTCCTGCTCAGCTGGTGAACCTGGGAATATTGAGGCAATGTTACAATTGCCTCATGTACACAGACAACCCTCTCCTCCTCCCACAAAACACAAATACATGCGAGAGATGCAACTATACGGCCAAACTGGAGGCTGAGCTCTCTCAACATAGGACTGGCAAGACCAGTCAGGAAGAGAAGGTTACCACACACACTATAGACCCAGTCTCACATAGTACCATCACAACCTCAAATCATACACATAAACACACAAAGACATACTTTCAATGGCTCTGATCAAAAATCTACCAAAACAGCAGAGGCCACCAAAGCAGACACCCAAACAACCACCACCTCAGAACACAACACCTGCAACACATAGACCTCACAGTCAGAGTGTCAAACAGTCACAGCCCTTAAGGCCAAACACAATGCCAGACACACTAGTCATTGGTGACTCCATAGTCAGACACACTGGCGTCCGCTCACCAGACTGAGTAAGGAGAAGGTCACAGTAAGCTGCCTGTCGGGCTAGAATCCGCCACATAACGCAAGCACTCAGGTCTCTCAACAGCAGGTACAAATATGACTCAGTCATTGTCCACGCTGGTGTAAGCGACCTGAGGCGTACCTCCTTGGACTACATGAAAAGAGACATTGAGGAGCTCTCTGATTATGTAGCCCAGGCAGGTATGACCCTGACCTTGAGCAGTATCCTACCTTCACCAAGAATGATGCCACAATACAGAGATAAGATGATCAGCTTTAACAATTGGCTTAAACTCTGGTGTCATTCAAAGGGGATCAATGTCTGTCTGCCTGGGATGACATGCTGGACAAGCCACGCTGCTTCAAGGGACGGCTTGCACCTGTCACCCTGGGATTCGGATATTGGCAAAGGCTCTTGCCACCCCATAGTGCCTTTTTAGGCAAGGCTCAAATTCTAAACCTACCACCCTAGAACACAAAAAGGAAAAAACTAAGGGTAATGCTGCTCAATGCCAGAAGTCTAAATCTCAAAATGCACGCACTCGAGGCCCTTCTCAGTATGGAGAACATCGATGTCTGTGCAGTGACAGAAACCTGGTTCAAGGCTCCTGAGAGCACCCCAGCACTATCAGGTTTTACCTCTTATCATGCGTTCCGGCCCCAAAATCCGGACAATACCAAGAAAGGAGGGTATCCATATTCAACAAAGACACCCACACCTCAAGACTGGTGGCAACGCACGATGCATCGGAGACCATCCAGGTGCAATTAACCATAGGCAAGACTGCTCTGCAAATTGTAGCATGTTACAGGCCACCCTCACAAACTCAGGAACCTCACATGGCCTTCCTGAAAACACTAGAGAGGATAAATGTATCACCAAACACCATCATACTAGGTGACTTCAATTACCCTAATATAGACTGGGAACACTACTCAAGCCCAAACACCCTAGCCCAAAAGTTCCTGGAATTCATAAACTCAAATGCCATGGAACAACTAGTCACCATCCCACAAGAGGAGAAAACATACTTGATCTCATCATCACGAACATGGGAGCACAATGTTCAACACCGGAAGTATACCCCTCACTGGTGAGATCAGATCACAAACTAATCTCGCTGGAGGTCCTCATCCCACCCCACCTGAAATAAAAAGACCACAGTAAAGAACTTCTCGAAGCCGACTTCACACTTCTAAAGACTAGTGTGGTCTCCTTTAAGGCCCCCGAGCCGACGGAAAACAGTACTCAAGCCGCTGAATCACTTACACATGCCTTCTACCAGCACCTGCAGGACTGCATGGATAAGGCAATCCCAAGCAAAACAAAGACTCTTTGTACCAAAGGCAAGCGTCCACTCTGGTGGACCCCAGCCATAAACAAACTCTACAACAAAAGGAGGAAGCTACTACAAGATAGAGCAAAATCCTTAAAAGGTAAGACACCCTTGATCACTATAAGTAAAAACTAAGAGCTCTCATAAAATCATCCAAAGCAAATTTTGAGAGAAAAATAGCTAAAGACTCAAAAGACAATCATAAGGCCTTCTTTAGCTATGTTAGAAATCTGGGAGGAAACTCCCAGATATGCTCAGAACTAGTTCAAAATGATGTGAAGATTACTGATCCTACAGACATTGCCAACATACTGGCTGACAGGTTCAGTGCAAACTTCTCCCCTCCCCAAAAGGAGAGATATCTATACCAGCGATTGCAGCCCCCAAACATCTCCAACGCCCAAGTGAGAACTGCTCTCTCCAAAGCAAAAACACAGCAGACATGGGACCTGATGGTGTCCCCGGCTGTGTGCTCCACGAACTCAACGAGGAATTAAACCCACAGCTAGGACAGCTGTTTAATCATAGTCTTACCTCTGGATACGTACCCAGGAGTGGCGCACTGCAACTGTGGTCCCACTTCACAAAGGCGGTGCCTCCACCGACCCTGGAAATTACCGGCCCATTAGCTTGACAAGCCTTATCTGCAAAGCCATGGAGAGGATCATAATGGACCTCATAAATAAAGACATAGGAATTTGCAGACTTTGGATCCATCCCAGTTTGGCTTTGTCAAAGGCAGATCATGCCTTCTAAACTTGGTTGACTTTTTGAAACAGTCACCAAAGCCATTGATGAGGGAAAGGCAGTCCATACAGCCTACCTCGATCTGGCGAAGGCCTTTGATACAATACCCCACTCGGGTATCATTGAAAAACTCATCAGCTTAAATGTTAACCCATACATCACAAGATGGGTTGCAAACTGGCTGAGTGACAGAACCCACAGGGTCAGAGTTGCTGGCGCCATGTCAGACTCAAAGCCTGTCACAAGTGGTGTACCACAGGGCTCAGTCCTGGGCCCACTCTTGTTTGGCATCTACTTTTCCAAGTACAAGCAAACACAGGAGGGTTATGGCTGACAAAGTTTGCAGATGACTGCAAACTGGGCGCCATAGTAGAAAACACATCTGACACAGATATCCTTCAGAAGGGTCTCACAGAAGCGGATAACTGGTGCCAGAGCCATGGCCTAAAGTTAAATGCCAAAAATGCATAGTCATACCCTTCGGGAAAAACAAGGTTACCCCTAGCTACCAAATAGGTGGCAATCCACTGAGTACAGAAGAAGTTATCAGGGACCTGGGGACCCAGGTTGATAGTAGTCTGTCATTCGACACCCATGTAGCTAAAGTAGTTAGGAAGACCTTCTACATTGCCCACCTTATCATGAAGGGATTCTCATCTAGATCAAGGGAGGTCATAGTCTCCTATACTCATCACTCATCAGACCAATGATTGAGTACAATGCCCCATTCGAATGTATCTGACCCGACACTTGCAGCAGCTGGAGAGGCCACAAAAGTTCCTCACCAAAAGGATAAAGGGTCTCAAACATCTGTCCTATGCTGCCCGACTGAAAGAACTCCAGCTCTATTCAGTAAACACCGCTTGCTCAGAGGTGACCTTTGCCTAACATACAAGGCCATGTCAAACCCAGATTTGATGAATATGCTTCACCTCAAAAATCTAGATCCGTCAGAGCCACAAGGCGGAGACTTAAACCTCGACACGGCTATTAATAGGACGTGCTGGAGGGATAGATTCATCACCCAAAGACTCCCTATGCTGTGGAATAAAATCCCGGTATATGTGAGGCAGAGCACCTCGCTGGCCTTGTTCAAGAGAAATCTTGACCAATGGATGGGAGATCGCAGATATACCCCAGGGATTACCTCAGTGTCACTGCTCAACAGAGGCACAGCAAAATAATGGGTATAGTTCCCCATACTAAAGGGGTGGCGTAAGCCACAAAACTATGGGCTAGGCTTGTAAATGCCCTCGGGCAGATAGCCTAGTATGAACCTATGAACCTATCAGCTACTGCTCACCGAGTGTTAAAACTATACATACATTAACTGTTGCCTTCATAAGAAAAAAATGCAGCCACACAAAATGTCTACCAAGACATTTAGTCTTTAAAGATATCATAGTCAACATTCAATACCCATAAAAATGTATATCCACAAGACAGGACCAAAAGAAGCATCCACCAAAGACACAACCCTTTCCAATAACACACCACAATGTAGACAAAATAAAGCCCACTGTCATAATGGGGGCTGGTATTTCCATCATTTTTTTCCTTCCACATACTTAAATGCTAAGGATGGGTCCAGGGAGAAAATATATAGTAAAGCAAAGATACCCTAGAGATGGACAGATTTGGTTTTATTTGATAAGCAGACAGGAGGGCTGGCCTGAATATATCACACATTTGTATTAATCTTCAAGCAACTTTCCTCCCACACTTATCTTCGTTCTCCTCTCTTTACACACACACACACACACACACACACACACACACACACACACACACACACACACACAATTACATGCATGCACACACACACACCTACATACACACTCTGTAGGTTTCAGTCAATTTACAAGATAGTTTATTTATGTCATATAGTTAAAAAATACAAGAAATACTTCACAACCTCAGATTACAGCAGTCTAGAGAAAGACAGACAGGCAGAGACTGAAAGGCAGCTGTACAGAATTCCTCATTAGCCTTAACACATTTTTATTTTTAATTTGGCTATAATAACTCAGTAAATCAAGAACAAGGAAAACACACACTGATGACTAATGTGATATGGAAATAAGCTACAAGAATTGTTGGTCCTAGTTTTGAGAAGGCCTTTTCAAATATTTACTAATCCAAGAGGGATTCTATTTAAAAATGTTGCCGCCTTGTTTTTTGGGGGTTTTTTGGTTTTAAAATAGAGAAACAAATCAAATCTAAAACAAATAACTATTTACACAGTTCCACAGCTGATCAAATACATCAAAGTTATACATAATAACAATTGACACTTTTCAAGTAAGTCTTTAAGTTTAAGTCAAGATTTGTATGAATGTGTAATATTAAAAGTCATCGTCTTTACAGTATGCAGTTCACTACTACAAACATTTGCCATACTAATAAATTCAACACTAGAAGGGGTAACTACTTTTCCAATTTTTAGTAATTATTTTTCTGGCTATAACAACAGACCAAAGAAGAGGCAGTTGCTTTTTGAAATTATCTCAGGAATCGGAGCATTAAACAAAACTAAATATTTAGAAATATTTCATCTGGCTGACCATAGAGCTTGAATGAAGTTATTAACTTACTTCCAAAAAGGGGAGATGACTTCACATTCAAATACCATATGCTTCCAACCAGCTATTATTTCAGAATCACATCTCCACCATTTAATTCTATTTTGATTTAAACACAGTTGTAATTTTGTTAGGAGTGACAAAAGCTCTGGGTAAGAATTTCCAAGTGAACATTTTCCAATACAATGAAAATGTGGCTTTATCCATAGACTTTAATATTATTTTCTTGTATTCTTCAGAGAAGTCTTCACTATTAATTTTTGAGGAATAGGTCAAATAGGAATTGTCTAAATATGTGAAATCTAACCTAAGAATTTTATACATTTGTGACAAATGTGATTTTTCATTGCATTATTGATGTTTATTAAGAACTCCAATAATTTGGGGAACTATTTCTTATCTAGGTTAAATATCTTATTTATCTCTGTGTTCACAAAGTCTCTAAGTATTTGTAAAATTAACCAATTTTCAGAATCTTGATTGTATTTGGACCTTATATTTTCAACAGTATGTATATCAGTACCATTTAAGAATTTATGCCAATGAATTAAGTTACTTTGTTGTTTCAATTCTAGCATTTTGTTGAAGCTACGAGTTTCTAAGCAGTCATTTGTATATGCTATTGGAAACACAGACATATTAAGTCTTTAATACAATGGTTAGAATATGTGAACTTTTGGAAAGAGGAAATGGCTTTATTTAAATAGGGAATTTGAGAAGAATGTGTAATTCCATTTATGCAAAAATCATTTAACAACCACATAAAACTATTAGGGACGATTTGTTTAAGACTAATTGTGATATATTATTTAATGATATGTCTTGATGTAGTTGTTTCCATTTTGAATCATAAGATGAATTTATCCAGAATACTTTAACTTTTACAATTAATGAAATAGCATACTATTGAATCTCAGGTAATCCTATTCCACCATTATCCAAACCTTTCTGTGCCAATCAAAGGAAACTCTTGGTTTATTAGGATGCCAAAAAATTGAAGTAGAACATTTATTTTCTTTATCATTTTTTTGGGTGGAGATAGTACTAAAGATTGTAAGATAAACAATATTTTAGGGACAAATACCATCTTAATATGAATTAATCATTCTTCCATGGTAAAGAATTTGTAAAAATTTTAAGTTTAGTCACAAATTGTATCAGCAATCTCTTGAAAGTCTGTTTGCTTCATCTCTTTACTATTAGACATAATGGTTATGCCAATGTATTTCATTTTATTGCTATTCCAATTGAAGTTAGAATATTTTTGCATGAATAATTTTTTATTAATTAATAATGTACTTGTTTTATTATCAATAAATCTTATGTTAGAGATTTTTTCAAACTGACACATAGAGCTAATTATATGTTCTAATGAATTTTATATTTCCTCTTCTTAGCAAAATATCATCAGCAAAGAGTTGACTCTTTAGTTTGAAATCTTTTATTTTGATACCATTAATGTTCTTATTGCATCTAATACTATTAGCAAAAGGTTCTACAGCGGATACAAAAACTAAAGGTGATGGACAGACTTGTTTTGTGCCTTTTTGTAATTTAAAGGAACTGGAAAGAAAATAATCCAGTTTAACATAAGCACAAGAGTTATTTTATAACTTAGAAATTAATGCAATTAGCTCAGGTGAGAAATTATACACAGAGTATTTTAAACAGCTACGACCAAATAACTAAGTCAAAAGCCTCATCTAAATAGAGACTAATGATAGACTATGCAAATAAAAAAGAACTATTAGTTATGTTTTCTTATTGTATTATCCTGTACTTGTCTATTTAAAATAAACCTAGTTTGAACATTGTTAAGCTTTAGGTAAAATTAGATTAATTCTGTTAGCTAAAATGGACATGAACATTTTATAGTCCACATTTAAAAGTGAAATGGGTCTGTATGATGATCACTCTGTAAGATCCTTATCTTGTTTTAAAATAGGTGATATAAGGGAATATTTCCATGATGGGGGGAACTTCAGCAGTTGTTTCTACTTCTCTATGGACCTTATCTAATATTTTAACTACATCATCTGGTAGTATTTTATATAGTTCTGGTATAAGACCATCTAAGCCTGGCTGCTTATTATTTTTTAACTTTTTAATTTGATCTTTTACTACTGTTAAAGTGAATGGTCTATCAATTTTTTATTTGTTCACTTGTTATTTTATTATTTATATTTCCCTTAGAAAAGTTTCACTATATCATCATTATCTAGTTATTTGTATTATTATATTTGTATTCTTCTTTTTCTTTCAGCTGCTCCTGTTTAGGGGTCGCCACAGTGGATCATCTGTTTCCACTTCTTCCTGTCCTCTACATCTTGCTCTGTTATACCAACCACTTGCATATTCTCTCTCACCACATCCATAAATCCTATCTTAGGCCCTCCTCTTTTCCTCTTATCTAGCAGCTCCAGCCTTAGCATCCTTCTCCCACTATAATCAGCATCCCTCCTCAGCACATGTCCAAATCAATGCAATCTTACCTCTCTGGCTTTGTCTTCAAACCGTCCAACCAGAGCTGATTATTTATATTTCCATAAAATATTTTAAAGCCCTCAACAATACCTTTAATACGTGTTCTACTTTCATTTTTATTATTTATATGTGTTATAATTTATTTTGATATGATTTAGTTTATTCGTGTTCTTTGATCTAAGAATAAGTTTACTGAATATGCCTGAAGTTTTTAAAATTTTCCTAGGTTTATTGAAACTTTATGATTTAGAATTTCAACATATTTTGTATTTAAGTTTTTAAGTTCAGACTGATAATGTCATTTGGTTTTAGATTTAACTTTAGTGTGTCTATTTTGGCCTGTAGTGTATTCAATTCTTTGTCCCAGTCTCTTATTTTACTAATATACCAGCTTGTAACTCTTCCATTTAAGTAAACCTTTAGTGAATCCCACAGAACAATATCAGTTACTTCACCAATCATGTTTATTTTTAGGACATTTTTGATCTCTTTAACATACCAACCCTTGAATCTTTCGATTTTAATAATGCACACTAGTAATCCCTTATGATGTATTAAATTGTTAGTTTTTAAAATGATACTAAAGATTATAGCATTATAGCTTGACAATGGAAATAAAACTACTGAAACTTCTCTGACATATGATAAAATTTGTGCCTCAAACAATCTGTTATCAATTTGTTTGTGTTCCACATCTATATGAATAATGGGTAAATTGAAGTGAGTTTGTTTCCCTTAGCTAATATATATCCTTTAAATTCATTAGATTTACAACATTTGTTAAGTGTTTGGCTGAAGATGTGATATTCATCTTTCTATCTGAGGTGGAAACTTTGTCTGATAATATACAATTAAAATCAACAGCCATTATGACTTCACCTTTCATGTAATAGGCTACAGTGTCTAATTTTTTGCATCTTTAGCTTCAACTGCTGCAATCCAATACAGTTGGCCAAAGTATAACGTTTTCTGTTCCACTCAGTTATAACAATGGTTAACATCCCATTTTTATCAACATAGGTATATTTTACTTTAGGCATTACTGATGAGTTCTTCCATAAAATGAGGGTGCCTCTTGTTTTAGCTCGAAAGCCAGAACCTGCTAAAACCAAATAATCATTTAATAAACGTTTATTTACAACTTTATTAAGTAAATGCATTTCCTGTAGAAATACCAATCGAGCTTTATGTAATTGCAAGTTTTTGAACAGACTCCTCCTCTTTACTGGATTATTTAATCCAGTAATATTAACAGATATGCATTTAAAATTATTTATACAATAGAGAAAAAAACAGGTATAATGAAATCACATTTATGTACAGAACTTATTATATACTTTATATATAAG
Organism: Protopterus annectens; assembly: GCF_019279795.1. Classification (NCBI taxonomy): domain Eukaryota; kingdom Metazoa; phylum Chordata; order Ceratodontiformes; family Protopteridae; genus Protopterus; species Protopterus annectens. The sequence continues at coordinate 511,124,447 of NC_056745.1, forward strand.
AATATGAAATCTTCCGCTATCCACAAAACTTTTGAAACAAATAAATTACCTAATGCTTTAACCTTAAAACATTCTACCATGGAATAACGTATTCCTAGTTTGCTGAAAAAGATTAACAAAGTGCCTCTGAAACTCTCCATTAGACTAACAACACTTAGCTCATGCTTCTGATTCGTATTAATGTACCTCGTATATTTAGTGTGCACCATCTTAGAAAAGCTTGTCAGTAAGTTATTATGAATAAGAAAAATTAAACAGGTGTTCAGAATCTTTATTATAAGCTGACCAAACGGAATATCTCTGCAATCCTCTTTTCCTGTACCTCACATTATCTCCCTGGTCTATTACAGGGAAGAAGTCGGCTGTTATTTTCATATTTATTAAATTATAGGTTACATGATTTTATACTTTTGTATTTTATTTACTATGTGTAAAGTTGTTCAGAGGATCAGAAGTTCATAAATTAGTACCAGGCTAACTGTCCTTGTGGACCACTCCAAGTCCAGTCAATTACCCATGTGAAAATCAGACCCTGCACCTTCTGTCTATAAGGTGAACACTAACTACTATGCCAAACTCCCACCCTTGTAGACATACTTGTATTCTTTAACTGCATACATATTTACTAATTCTGATCTCTTTCTATTTCTGTTTATATACTATGTCTTGCACTATTACTATATTCCTAGGTTTTGTATTTTAGCTATAATCCTAGTGGAGAGTATGACATAATAGAACATTTATATTTACCCTTATATATTTAATACCCTTTAATCTAGTACCACTGTTAGAATCAGTCCTATTTTTCCCTAAATGTTAGGTCTAACAGTATCCGAACAAACATCTGAAAAATCTTCCTATTTAGGATTCAAACTTTCCGTAATAAATTGTTCTGAGATATTAAGTTTTGTTACCATTAAAAAACAGACAATAACAGAGAAACACAATCCTATTTTTTTTATCAGAAGTGTCATTCCATAGGCTAGTATATAAACTATCCTTTTGTTACAGTGCAAACATTCAGAACTATTAATAACTGACAGCAGTTTACAATGCAATTCACTGTCTTTTGCTTATCATCTAACTTGTATTCATTTACATCTTAGCATATGATTCAAAGTATTATGATTATTTACTTTTAGACAGGAGGAAGTAACCTGGACACCTCTAACTCCTGCAGCATCACAAAAGTGCTCCTGATTCTAATGAATCTGTTTCAAGCTGGTCCTCATGACAAGGGCTTGCAAATGAACACTATCAGCTATAGTTCATACAAAAACATTCACGAGTGAATCCAAGCCACTTCTACTTTAAACCAATCTCTCAAACCCTTCCAAACCACTAAAAAACAACAAAAACATTTCAAAGTATGTTAACCACTAAAAAGCTATTGTATTTAAAGAAATAAAATTTAATGATTCAGTAAGCACCATCTGTATGAGATGCTTAATATAAAGCAGACCATCATTTTTTTTACAAGAAACATAGCATATAAACTTGCATTAAAAGAGACAGTTATGTGTGATCCCTGTTTAACTGTAAAAGTGTGAATGTTACTCTAATTATTTGATAACATTACAATAACTTTTATATATGCAAGGAAAAAAAAGAGTTATGTACTTGCAATAACTTGGCATCTTTGCTATCCAGTGTCATTATTCAACACAGATGGGTCTTGGATCTGACCTCAGATCCGAGCTGGCAACTTTTAAGACAGTTCCAGAGCTCAAGCTCCTCCCCTCCCATAATCCCTTGCTACCTTCTAATCCTCGGATAGAGTTTGCTAAATTAGTAGAAACTCAGGAACAACTGCACTAGAAGGCCAAAAATATTGTAGCGCAATATAAGCCAAATCAGCCTCGCCAGAACACCCAGAAGAAAGGGGGAAGGAGGGTGGGAATGTGATGAATAATCACACTGGATAGCACAGATGCCAAGTTATGGCACATACATAACTCTTTATCTGATGCTATCATTATTCATCATTGATAGGTCAGAGTCCCCCGAGACTATGTATCCTGGGTGGCCTCAAGGAAGCATACACCGGAGCATTGAGAAACCAAAGGAACCCCTATTCCTAGACACCAAATCCAATTTATAATGCAAAATGAAAGTATGCGGATTAGACCAAGTCACAGTGGCACAAATCTGAATGGAAACTCTAGCCAAGAAGGCGGATGACGTAGGAACAGACCTAGTAGAATGAGCCTTAACTGGTCTGGGTAAGTAAATGCCTAGCACAAAATAAAGAAATCCAACTAGCATTCCACCTGGAAATAGACACATTGGAAAATGCTTGGCCCCTTCTGTTTTGAGAGAAAGCCACAAAGAGTTGGGTGCGACTTCCTAAATTCCTCAATCCTGTTTAAATAAAAACATAATTGCCTGTGAATGTCTAAACAATGCAAAATACATTCTCCCTTATTAGAATAATTAAGGAAGAAAACAGGTAGTTGAATTGACTGATTGAGATTAACTTCCGAGGCCACTATGGGAAGAAAAAAGAAGGATTTGTTCTAAGGGATACCCTGTCCATATGAAAGATCATGAATGGATGTTTAATACACAGAACCTGAAGTTCCAAGACCCTCGTGACTGATGTAAAAGCCACTAAAAAAGCCGTTTTCCAGTATAGGAATTTAATATCACATGAACCAGCCGGTTCAAAAGGTTTTTGTATCAGGGACTGTACCACAAGGTCAAATCCCATGGTGGGGATGGATCCTTAATAAGAGGACTATGAAGAAATACTCCTTTCAGAAAGGCTTTGCACAATTTGAAAGAAAAGGTAGGCTCATCGTTAATATGGAAATTAGATATGGCAGCTAACTGTAGCTTAATGGTAGAAAAACTTGCCCCATCCTGAAAAAGAGAAGACAAAAAGAGCAAAATTTATTTATTTTATTTAACATTTGTTTACTGGGAAAGTCCAACTGGACACGTCCTTTTTCAGCAGAAGCCCGGGGAGAAAAGTTCCAAACTGAACAACAGTGTAACATTGACAGTGCAAGTGTACACAGCTCAAGGTGCTAGATACTACTTAGTCTAATTCTGTACATACATGAGGGAATTAGAAACTCAGTAAAAAAGGAAGTTATGTACTCACCATAATGTTCTATGTTTGTACTCCATCTCGCCCTTCATTCTTACATATGGGTTCGGAGCCGATCCTCGGCACTGACTCGGCCTATTCCAAGCTCAAAGTCTCTTAGTTGACTCGTGGCTAGGTAGGTATCGCAAAGTGCACCAGTACAATCCCCAGATCTTGTCTGCTGCTAAACTATAGAAAGACAGAACTAAGGTTATCCAGAAAGAACAGCAATAATGAAAGGTCTCCACCTTGTCAAGGTAATACTATCCTGTCTCCAGATCCTTCCAGGATGGGGGTAAATGGGTGGGTTCATAAGAATGAAGGGCGAGATGGACTACAAACATGGAACGTTATGGTGAGTACATAACTTCGTTATGTTCTGTAGTCCTAACTCGCCTTCATTCTTGCATATAGGACAGCGTCCCTAGCACCTTATTCTTGGGTGACTCACGGAAAAATACTCCTCAGTACCATGGAACCAAAGGAGGCTCTAGCTCTACCCCTAGAGGTGAGGTCCAATTTGTAATGAGTAATAAAGGTATGAGGGGTAGCCCAGGTTGCTGCTGCACAAATATTGTCAATTGGGACTCTGGCTTGGAAGGCAGCAGATGTAGACTGGGACTGAGTAGAATGAGCCTTAATCCTGAATGGTTAAGTTTTTCCATTGGAGGAGTAAATGAAGGAAATACAGCTCAAAATCCAATTTGATAGGGTCATTTTGGAGACTGGCAGACGTAATCTTGAATCAGAGAAAGATATGAACAATTGATCTGACTTTGAGATCCTTAGTCCTGTGAAGGTAGCTGCCTGTGAACTTCCAATTGATGAAATTTGTGTTCTGCTGCATTAGAATGGTTAGGGGAAAAACACTGGTAACTCTATAGTTTGGTTCAGGTTAGTTTGAGAGCAAACTTTAGGGATAAAGGAAGGATTCGTAGGAAGAGAAACTCTGTCTTTGTAGAAAATGAGATAAGGAGGCTTTATAGACAGTGCTTGCAACTCTGATACTCATCTAGCTGATGTGATGGCTACTAGAAACAAAATCTTCCAAGACAGAAATTTCAGTGGACACGAATGGGCAGGCTCAAAGGGCGGTGAAGTTAGCTTCGACAAGACAAAGTTCAGACCCCAGGAAGCTACCGGTTTCTGAAAGGGGTTCTCAGCAAAGTGGCACCTTTAAGGAAGGTTTTACATAATCTGTGTGACATCAGGTTAGACTCATGCAGACCCAAATGAAAATTAGATATTGCTGCCAATTGGACCCTAATTGTGGCAGCAGCAGATCCCTGGTGGAAAAGTATGGACAAAAATTCTAAAACCATTAGGATGGATGCAGTGTAAGGATCTACATTCCTTTCTTCAGCCCAGATAGAAAACCTTCTCCATTTGCTAGAGTATAACCTCCTGGTGGAAGGTTTATGTGAAGACGTGAGAATGTGGGTCACAGCAGGTGAAAAGACATGAAGCTTGACTATGGGATGGAATTGAAGCAGCCATGCTCTCAAGCTGAGGGTGTGTAGGCTGAGGTGAAAGGAGCCTGACATGTGTGTCAAGAGGTCTGGCACTGGGTCCAGAGTCCATGGATCGTCTAGTAGATGAGGCCTGCGAAAGGGGAACCAAATCTGATGAGGCCAGTAAGGAGTGATGAGAATCATTTTGCTTCCTAACAGCTTCGCTTTCTGAATCACCTTGGATATGAGAGGAAAAGGTGGGAAAGCATAAAGTAGTCCCAGGGGCCAATCGTGAACAAGTGCGTCCCTCGATGACTCCCCTGGAGGGGGGATAAGGAAAAAATAGCTGCTGCATTTGCAGTTGATCAGACTGGCAAAGAGATTGCAGCCCCATTTGCGGAAGATCTGTTCCGCCATTTCCCGATTCAGAGACAACTCATGAGGCATTAAGATTGCCCAGATGAGTTTGTCTGCTATCCCACTGGTTGTCCCTAGGATGTGCGTTGCCACCAGAAAACACTTGGAATATATCGCCCACTTCCAAACACGAATAGCCTCTCGGCAAAGGGGGTAAGATCTGGTTCCACCTTGTTTGTTGAGATACCATACCACTGACATGTTGTCTGATTGGATTGCTGTTGTGCCTAGAGGGGGAGAGAGTCGTGAAGTGCTTGCAACGCTAGAAGTACTGCCCTCACCTCTAGGACACTTAAATGTAGGTGAGCCTCATGATCTTGCCATGTGCCTTGGACAGTCCTGTCTAGATAATGCCCCCCCCCATCCTATCTGGGAGGCATCCATGGTCACAGTAGCAACGGGTTGGAGAGGAAGGAATGAGGTGACTGCTGAGAGTTGGTCGGGTTGAATCCACCAACGAAGATCCTTCTTGCAAGACTCTATGAGGATGTGGTGAGATAGAGGCAGTTGCTGAAAAGACTACTGGGATGATAGAAGTCATTGAAGAATTTGCATGTGTAATCTGGCGAGAGGGACTAACATTATGATGGATGCCATGGTCCCTAAGAGTTTCAGCACCATCTTTGCCTTGACTTTCATTAGAGGAAGTAGACAGAGAATTTGCTGTCTGAAGTTCTGCACTCTTTCTGCGAGAAGACGAGCTAACATGGCGATTGTGTCCATTTCTGTGCCTATAAAAGTCACAAACTGAGAGGGCGATAAGGCAGACTTTTCCCAATTTCTTGTAATCCCCAACTGGGAACAAAGCTGGATAGTGGAATCTCTGGTTTGTAGGAGTAGATGCCTGTGGGGGCGGTCAGGAGCCAGTCGTCCAGGTATGGAAACACTTGGAATCCTAGAAGTCTTAGGTGAGCTGTCACTACCACCATACATTTGGTGAAGACCCTGGGGGCTGTGGTGAGACCAAAGGGCAGAGTACGAAATTGGTAATGACTGGCTCCCAGCCAGAAGCGTAGATGAGTCCTCGACGCTCTGTCCATTTTTATATGGTAGTACGCATATTGGAGTCCATGGAGCACATCCAGTTGTCTTTCCCTAAGAGAGGGAGTATAGACTGCAGTGTCACCATACAGAACTTGGCCTTCTTTATGGATTTGTTTAGCTTGCTGAAGTCCAATATGGGCCTCCAGTCCCCTGTACGTTTTGGCACTAAAAAGAATCTGGAGTAAGTTCCGGATCCTATCTGGTCTGCGGGGACAGTTTGGATGACTCTGTTTGCAAGCAATTTTCTCACTTCTACAGTTGCTTGATCCCTGTGATTGGGTAGAACATCCGGGATCTTCCTGGGAGCATGGGGTGGAAGAGAAAAGGGTATGGAGTAACCTCTGGTGACTATTCTTTCTACCCATTTGTCTTGGGTGATGTTTAGCCAGGCTTCTGGATACAAAGATATGCGACCCCTGACTGGCACCAGAGAAGCACAGCCGGGCCCCATATCAGGAGCACTGATAGGGACAGCCTCGAAATGAATCATGGCCTCCCTGGTTTTGTGGGCCGTCCCTGCCTCTAGGGCGACATCTACATTTGCTCCTCCTCCTCCTCCTCTGAAGGAGGAGTCACTCTGTGCATCCAGGAAAAATCTGTGGGACTTCTTGAACCACATCTTACCACCTCTCTGACCCTTAGGATATGGTCTAGAGGGGACGGTAAAACATACTCCCACTGCAGAGAGCATTTTCCCTTCTTGCTCTCACCTGGTGAGTGTATCTTTTACCTTCGGTCCAAAGAATGAAGGACCATCAAAGGGGGCGTTGGTAAAAGTAGACTTGAACGGCTCCACAAAATTACACAAGCGCATCCAAGAGTGCCTCCTAAGGGAAACTCCTGAACCCACTGCCTTGCTCGCTCTATCAGCTGCATAAGAAATCAGCCTCATGAAGGCGTTAACGATAGAATGTAAGGTGGACAACTGAGTAGACACCTTATCAGGAACTGCTTCAGTAGATGCACCTTGTAGAGTATCGCCTAGCTCCTTAAGGAGATCTCTTTGAAGCCTCGTAAAATGTGTAAGATAGTTCAGCGATCTGAGTGTGAATGCTGTTGAAGAAAAGATATGCTTCCCATATCTGTCCATCGTTCGAGACTCCTTATTCGGCGGATGGACAGATGAAGAAGTCTCTGCTAGCTCCTTCTTAGTGGCCGCCACCGCCACCACCATGGCATCCACAGGCATGCCCTGGGACAAAAATTCCTCTTTGGGGGCAGGCAGAAATTTATTGGGTCTTCTGGGAACTGGCTCCATGGCATCAGGAGTCTCCCACACCTTTCGACTAACAAGATCTGAAAGCTCATCAAAAGGTGGAGACACCCAAGAGGCTGAAGGTTGAGACCCAAAAGCCTTCAGGTACAGTGATTCCTCATCAGAATGGGTAAAAGTGGGCCAGCCGCCTCTCTGCTTAAGGATCTCTAAGATGTTTACAAAGGAGACATAGTCAGAGGACAACTTGGGGGACCCTTCTGACTTCTCGAGTTCAGTGTCAGAGGTAATGGACTCATCCTGGGATTCTACATGCTTCCTATTACATGTCCTCTTCCAAGGGGGCTCCACAGAAGGATATTCTGTGGAGGTCTCGGAAGACTGGGGCCACCAACCAGGGGCTCCTGAGGCTGTAGGTCTCTGCTGTCGCAAGAGAGAGTAGGTGCTGAGACAGAGGTCAGTGCCCGAGGGGGAAGAGTGTCGGTATCCTTGTGAGGAGCAGATGAGCAAGACAGCACACTCATCATCTCGAAGGCAGATCTCTCTGGCTCCAAAGACCGCCTCAGCTCCAAGGAAATGGAGGAAGTCATCGGCTCCAGAGCTATCAGCTCCGAGATGGATGTAGGGTCTGAGCTCACCCTAGCTGACGGACCGAGAGGGAGACTCGGAACCAAGGAGGTTCGGGTCCAAGTGTCCCTGTCGAGGCCGACCAGTGAGCTTCAGCTCCTAGACACCACGGACAGCACCGGTGACACAGCAGAAATTGGCTCCGAGACAGCCTCAAGAGAAGCTGGAACCAAGGATTCCAAAAAGTACAGTTTTGTACCTACCGTAAATGTAGATGTTCGAGTGCTAATACAGCTGCAGTAATCACATATGGGTTCTCTGCCGTCAGGCGGGTCCTCGGTCGGCCGAATTCCAAAGTCTTGGTCCGGCGTCAGTTGTTGTCGCCTTCTTCCCTGACGTCAGTGCGACAGGGGTATATAAGTCACAGCCGACGCCATATTCTCCAGTCTTTCTTGCCCCAGATGTCAGGTGCCCCCAAAAGGAAGGCAATAGATAAATTATATATATATATATATATATATATATATATATATATATATATATATAAATATATTCAAGCAATGCAATGTTATCAAAAAAGAGTAGTTGCAAGCAAATACACCATAGGAGGATAACCCAAAATAGATTGTATGAGGAGGCGTTAGCCACTAGTCCTGTACCTAGAGGGGAAGGAGGGAGGGAAACCTGTACTGCAGCTGTATTAGCAGTCGAACATCTACATTTATGGTAGGTACAAAACTGTACTATGTTCATCGTGCATACAGCTGCAGTAATCACATATGGGTATAATCCCAAAGCTACGCACAGGGTGGTAGGCACTAGGTAGAACTGGGATAAGCCAGAATGCCATGCAACACAGCAGTAGCAAAGCCTGCTCTAGTTTTGGAATATAAAGGCAGGTGGTAGTGTCTTGTGAAGGTATGTACAGAACTCCAAGTGGCTGCCTCCAAGATATCTTTGGTAGGAACTCCTCTGAGGAAGGCTGTAGAGGTAGCTGTGGCCCTGGCGGAGTGTGGTCTGATGCCTACAGGGACAGATTTCCCATGATAGGAGTAACAAAATCGTATGCAGTGGCCTATCCATTTAGAGATTGTCTGTTTGGTAACAGGCTTCCCTTGAGCTCCTACAGCACAAGACACAAAAAGTTGTTATGATTTCCTGAAAGGCTTTGTTCTGTCCAAATAGTAACGTAGCTGTCTATGGATGTCTAAGGAATGTAGCAGCCTTTCCCCTTTGTTTTGAGGATTGGGGTAAAAGGTAGGTAAGTGAATGGCTTGATTTAAAGCTACCCTGGATACCACTTTAGGCATAAATGACGGGTTGGTTCGAAGGGAAACCCTGTCCTGATGGAAGATAAGAAAGGGCTGCACAGCCATGAGGGCTTGAAGTTCCGAAACCCTACGAGCTGAGGTAATGGCCAGAAGGAAAGCTGTTTTCCAGGACAAATATTGCAAATCTGTTGAGGCAGCTGGTTCAAAGGGAGGCAATGTTAATTTTTCTAGAATGTAATTAAGATCCCAGGCTGGCACTGGTTGTTTCCTTGGTGGTCTTATATTCTTAGCCCCTCTGAGGAATTGCCTTAAAAGTGGGTGAGAGAATAACGGCGGATCTGTGTTGAATTCTGCAGAAATGGCTGAGGCATGGATTTTTATGGAGGAAAATGAAAGTCCACTGTTCAGCAGCTCAGCTAGATACTGTAATACCTGAGGCAAATTCAGTTTTCTAGGGTCCTGGCCTTTTTTCTCATTCCAAGAGCAAAACCGTTTCCATTTTGCGGAGTAAGTCTTCCTAGTAGATAGCCTTCTGGCCTCCAAAATGACATCCTGCACCTCTTTGGAGAGTAAGGTCTGCTGTGGTGTTAAGGAATTTTCCATGCAGCAAGATTGAGTGTTTTCAGCTGACTGTGAAGAGTTTTGTAGCTGTGCTGAGTCAGCAGAAGAGGCATTAGAGGTAGAGACCAGGGAGGAGTATGTGTTAGGCTCCTTAGGAGTGGGTACCATTGCTGTCTTGGCCAGTCTGGAGCAATCAGTATCATCTTCGGTCTGTCTGCTCTTGCTTTTAAGAGCACCTTGGGTAGAAGAGGCAGAGGTGGGAAAGCGTACACTGTCCATGCTGTCCAACTGAATGAAAGGGCGTCCACCCTCCAGGCCTTTGGATGAAAAGTCCTCGAACAAAACTTTTCCAATTGATGGTTCCTGTGGGAGGCAAAGAGATCTATGTCTGGCCTTCCCCATGCTTGGATTATGTTTGCAAACACCTGTGGATGCAGCTTCCATTTGTGTGGATCCGTCATATTTCTGCTTAGATTGTCTGCCAGCGTGTTTTCCAAACCTGGCAAGTACTGTGCTTGAAGTTCGATTTGCCATTCCAGAGCCAAGTTCCAAAGTGTCATGGCTAGTCTGCACAGGGGATATGAATGTGTTCCTCCTTGTTTGTTTATGTACCACATTACTGTGGTGTTGTCTGTTCTTATCAATAATTGTCCTGGATGCAGGGGGTCCTTGAATGCTGTAATTGCATTTATCACTGCTAGCATTTCTTTTTGATTGATGTGAAGGTGCTTTTCCTTTTGGGACCATTTGCCCTGAATGCACCTGCCTGTCATGTGCGCCCCCCAGGCGTAATCTGAGGCGTCTGTTGTGATGACTTGATTTGCTTGAGGCTTGCAGAATGGGAGACCTGTGTTTGTTTGACATGCTTGGGCCCACCATAGAAATTCCTTTTGCAAACATGGAATTATTGGTATTATTGTTTCCAAATTTTGGCTGTGTTGAGACCATAGGTTTTTTAGGTACCATTGAAGTTTTCTCATATGCAACTTTGCACATGGGATTAAAAGAATGCAAGATGCCATGAAGCCCAGAGCCTGCAGGATTTTCCTTGCAGTAAGCCTGGTACAATTTGCTAGTGTTTTGAAGTACTGAGTTAGTTGCCCTTGTTTTTCTGGCATAAGATAGGCCATCTGGGTGTTTGTGTCCAAGTTGGCACCCAGGAAAGTTATTTTCTGAGATGGTGTTAGCCTGGATTTCTCTTTGTTGATTGTATATCCCAGAGAATTCAGTAACAGTGTTGCATAATCCAGATGTTCCAGAAGAGTGTGCTTGCTGTCCGCTTGGATCAGGCAGTCATCCAAATAAGGGTAAATTTGTATCCCTTGAAGTCTGCAGTAGGCAATTACTGATGCCAGGCATTTCGTGAATATTCTGGGCACAGTAGATAAGCCAAAGGGCAATGCAGAGAATTGATAGTGGATTGAACCTGCAAGAAATCTGAGGTATCTTCTGCAGCTTTGTCTGATTGGGACATGCAGGTATGCCTCCTTGAGGTCCAATGTTACCAGCCAAAACTCCTTGCCCAGCATGGGAAGAAGCTGCTGTAATGTGAGCATCTTGAATTTTGGTATGAGTAGAAATGTATTTAGGATGGATAAGTCCAAAATGGGTCTCCAGTCGGTTCCTTTTCTTGGTACCAGGAAAAGTCTGGAATAAAAACCTTGACCTTGTTCGTGAGTAGGAACCTCTTGAATGGCTTTCATGTCCATGAGTTTTGTAATTTGTATTTGCGCCTCTGCCCTTTGATTGTGTGGCAGGTTTGGCATGCCTCTCATTTTTGGAAGAGTGTGAAAATGAAATCTGTTACCTCTGTTTATTATGGCCAGGATCCATTTGTCTGTTGTGATAATATGCCAATTTCTTGAAAATAGTGCCAGCTTTCCTCCCAAGGGAGCTGCCAGCTGAGATTTGCTTGGCATGAAAAGGAGGAAGTCATTGGGTTTGCTTTCTGTATTGTTGTGCACTGTCTTCGCCACCTCTTGGTGCTTGAGTTTGCCATTGTCTGCCTCTATATGATCCTTGAGATTGTCCTCTGCCCCTTGAGCGCCTGTATCTACCTCTTTGGGGCTTGTCCGTGGCTGGAAAGGACCAGTTTTTTTGAAGGCCAATTTCTGCTAAAACGAGGTGGCTGTACCTGTAGGAAAGCCTTGACAGTTTGCATAGATTTAGCTTTTTCTTCCATTTTCCGTAGTATCTCCTCGGCATTAGTACCAAATAGCACATCCTTTTGTAAAGGAGCATCTAGTAGTTTAGCTTTAACATGATCAGGCAAGCTTTGTTCCCTAAGCCAGGCATGTCTACGAATGACTGCACCTGTAGCAGCAGCTCTACTTAAGGCCTCTAAGGCATCATAACCACATTGTAAGGTGTGTTTACCCACTTGTTCTGCACTATGCATCATATCCTGCAATTCCTTCAAATCTGATTGTTCAGGTTGAGACATTTTGTTTCTTAATTGTGATAACGGAAACTGCTGATATTTAAGCATATGGAACTGACAATTTAAGGCCCTCATGGCTAGGGTGGCAGAGGTGTATACCTTTTTCCCCCACCTTTCTAAGGATCTAGATTCTCTTTCGGAAGGTAGTGGATTCTTGGCAGTAGAGGCCTTCATTCCCTTGGGGCCTTGAGAAATGGTTTCAGGGTCAGCATTATGGCTTTTGAAAAGAAATTGGTGAGAGTTAGGGACTCTGTAGTACCTATCAGGTTTGACTGGTGCAGGAGGCAGGGAATCCGGATTAAGACAAGCTTCCGAGTAAACATCAAGTATGTCCAGGACAGGAGGTATAGCCAGAGGTCTGTGTTGAGGTAACAAAAGAAATTCCCTAAGCCTTTTCTTGGAATCAGAAAAGTCTTGGCCTTCCCAATGGAAGTGCTCCCTCAAGGTGTGCAAGGTTTCCCCAAAAGAAAAATCCTCTGGGGGAGATACAGAAGGAATGGACTGTTCTGCATCAGAATCTTCATAAGGGGAGTACGAGTGTTCCTCCACATCAGAATGTTCTGAGAAAATGGAGCCCTGTTCAGAAGAGGGACAGTCTTCCTCCACTCTGGGTCTCTTGTCTGGAGGTGGTTGGGAACCCCAGATATAGGAAATTAAATCCTCAGCCATTTTAAGCATCTGCTTTTTAGGCATGGGGCCTGGGGGTGGGCCCTGTGCAACAGGCCTCTTGGGATGCATGGCTGATTTGGACTTAGTGAAGGCCTTAATGGAAAAGGAAGAAGAGGGTCTGAATACACCCTGGGTTGAAGTGGACCTGTCCACATTAGGAGGCTCAACACTCGCTGTGGTTTCGGTGGTTGTAGTCTGAGTAAGGGCCGAGGTACCAGCGGTCTCGGGTACAGAAGACACCACCAAGGAAGTGTCGTCGGTAGTCAGGGACTGCATAGGCGTCTCGCTGAGAAACGGACCACGTCCGACGACATTTTATAATCAAAGGCTTTACCAAAATAATGTTGGGCGAACTCCGCCCGACGCTTAATAGTGCGTTTATTGAAAGTAGCGCAAAAGCGACAGCCCGAGACGTCGTGGTCTGGGCCTAAACAAGGTATGCAGAGGGAATGGAAATCCTTATGCGGTATTTGCTTCCCACGAGAAATACAATTGTTAACTTTGTCTGACATCGGTCTGAGGCAAGAAAAGTTTCTAACGGGTACTTAGCTTTAAAGAAGACTTCGGTTTCCAATTTTTCGTAAATTCAGGAGCTGGCCGACCGGCACTTGCGAACTGCTTCTGCTTCGGGCACCGCGCGGCAAAAAAGACTGAAGAATATGGCGTTGGCTGTTACTTGTATACCCCTGTCGCACTGACGTCAGTGAAGAAGGCGACAACAACCGACGCCGGACCAAGACTTTGGAATTCGGCCGACTGAAGGACACGCCTGACGGCAGAGAACCCATATGTGATTACTGCAGCTGTAAGCACGATGAACATCAAGTGGTACCAAACATTCCAGCTCCAAAGGCCCGACACGGCTCAGAGGAGGAACCACAATGGGGGAGGGTGGACTCAGGTGGCTCTGGAACAGACTGGGTCGGAGCCAACAACATTTTTGGCAAGGCAGATGACTTCAGGAGTCTAAGCATTATTCTCTCCACATCTTCCTCTGACAAGCTCCTGGAGGATCTGAATGACAGTGTAGGCGATCTGGATCTCTGCAGAATTACAGATCTTAAGGTTGGGGAGAGCGGCAAGGGATCTCTGGACTGACTCCGATGTAGTCTCTCAGTAGTTGGTTCCGAAATGCTTGGGGCAGAAACTGAAGTGCCAATATCAACAACCTCGATCAGCTCCAAGGACAGTGGAGGTGAGAAGGTAGAAGTCTTATCTGGTTTAGATATTTTTTGAGGAGGTTCCGATACACTAGACAGCACCGGAGAATGCCTTTTGACCACCTTAACCGTCTCTTTCTTAGAGGAATGTGATTTTGAAGAGGAAGATGAATTGGCTAAGTCTTCCTTGAAGGAAGTCTTGAGGAGACCTTTCAAAATTAACTTGTTCTCCTGCTCCTGGAGAACACTGGAGCTGAAGGAATGGCAGAATAAACAAGTTTCCTGCAAATGAATGGCTCCGAGACAATAAACACAATTACTATGGCCATCTGTAACTGACATCTTCTGGGAGCACTTTACACATTTTTTGAAACCCGAAGGTTTGTGGTCTTTAGACTCTTTAGACATAATACCTAGCTAAGCAGGAACACACAAGCATAATGAGGACTAGGTCCTCTAACTTAAACGGGCCTAGCCCTAACCACACACGCACACACAAGGAAGAAGTAGAGAGGACTAGGTCCTCTAACTTAGATGGGCCTAGCCCTGGAAAAAAAGAAATAAGCAGAGAACTAGGTCCTCTAACTTAAACGGACCTAGGTAGATAGGCTAAGTCATAGAAAGACAGTCAGAGACTATCAAATGCCACTGCACACAAGCTAAATTTCTAAATATCTAAATTTCCAACTCTCTAAATTAGAAATCTACGGCTCAAAGAACTAAGTCGTAGAAAAAACAAGGTCAGAAACTATCAAACGACACTGCACACAAGCTAAATTTCTAACTATCTAAATTTCTTTCTAAATTAGAAAAGCACGCTCAAAGGGCAGAGTAGCAGAGAAAAACTCTAATAATCAAGAAAAACACTGCACTGATATAATAGCAAATATAAACGCAAACGTGCAATGTTAATAGAAAGAGTAGCACACAGGATACCAAAAGGGAGAACAAGGGCCAGTGGCCAACCAGTTCTCAACAACTAACTAATTTAAAAATCAAAAACACTCCAACAGGTCAGAAAATACTCCTAACACTAAACTCTATCTGGAACAAGATAAATCGCAATAGGTAAACAATAATGTAATAATAATAGAAAATGTTTTAAACTTAGCCACGGCCAAGCAAGAAGCACATCTCAACTCATAGACACGGCAAACTAGATCTGGGGATTGTGCTGGTGCATTATGGGATACCTACCTAGCCATGAACCAACTAAGAGACTTTGAGCTTGTAACAGGCTGAGTCGGAGCCGAGGATCGGCTCCGAACCCATATGTAAGAATGAAGGTGAGATAGGACTACAGAACATCAAAATTTAAGGGCACAGTATAAACAAATATTACAATGTTATAGAACAATGGGCATTCTAAATTTTCAAATGAGCAATCCGTATTTACAAAGTATATAACATTACAATGTTATAAAACAATGGGCATTCCAATGTTTCAAATGAACATTCAATATTTGCAAGCATATAAATAGCTACATTGTGAAAACAGAGTTATTTCTTGCTAACATCAGAGTTAATACTGAGAGTTAATGGTAAGCAAGTAGCAGATAGAATATACTGAGGAAGGTGTGAGACTAAAAAGACCTATAGGTTATACTGAGGTTGTGGCAGGCCTAGAGATGGAGAGGTGGCTGTTAGAGCTTTTGAGGTAACTGTTACTCAGAGGTAGAGCAAGGACACAGCCATTTGTTTAAGAGGTGATTTATTAGGGTTGTTTTGTATTGAGCTAGGGATGCAGTGGTGGTAATGTTTTCTGGCAGTTCATTCCAGATTTTTCCTATGTAGTTTGGGAAGAGGGAATCGCCTGCTTGATTTTTGGATACATAAATTTTTATATGGTGTTTGTTGGTGGACCATAATGGTCTGTTGTTGATATAGGGCTGAAGAAGTGTTTGTAGGGCAGGGATTTTCTCAGGATCAAAGAGGATTTTATGGGCCATTATTAACTGTGTATTGTGAAGGAGTTGGGAGAGTTCTAACCAGTTGAGTTGCTTGAGTGCAAGGCAATGGTGGGATCTAGTTGGTAAGTTTGCAGCATATCTGGCAATTGTATTGCAACAGGATTCAAGTTTTTGTATCTCACATTTCTTAAGGTTAGTGAGTATGGGGGCTGTATACAATAGTGTTTAGATTAGATGGGTTTGAGCAATGGCAATCTTGGTATTCTTAGTGAAGTAGTGATTGTTCCTGTACAAAGTACCAAGTTTTTATGTACTTTTTTTATAGTCTGGAAAATGTGAATGTCATATTTAAGTTTGCAGCCGACTTCTACTCCTAAAAGTTTTGTGTGGGGAGATGGGGTTATGATGGTGTTGTTAATAGAAGAGAATTTAACATGTGTTACTGTGAGAGGCAAGTTTATTAGGATAGAAGACCATAAGGTTTTTTTTTTTTTAGGGTTTAGGATTAAGTGTTGGTGAGCCATGACTCAACTGCAAAAAGGCTTTTTGTGTTAGATTCTGAAGTTCTAGTACAGAAGGTGCATTAATTATTACTGAGGAGTTGTCTGCATATTGTATGAGGGAAGGCTGAGGGGTTGACAAGTGGAGATTACTTGTAAATATTGAGAATAGAAGTGAGTCTACTATAGAGCCTTGGGGAACTCCTAAGGTTACTGGCAAGAGGGGTGATAGGGTGTGTTGCCAAGAAACTGCTTGCTGGCATCCAGTGAGGTAATCTTGGAACCAGCCAAGGGTAGAATTACAAAACTTTAGTTCAGAGAGGACATTTAGAAATTTAGTATGTGAAACCATATCAAAGGCTTTTGACAGGTCAAAGAAGCTAGAAGATACATAGTTATTGTTGTTCCTGTAATAGTTGACAGTATTAGTAAATTACATTACGGTGGCTGATGTGCTATGGAATGGTGGAAAGCCATGCTGGGTGTTTGTTAATATGCAGATAGTCAGTAACTTGCATGTGGAATTACTCTCTCCAGGATTTTAGATAGTGGTGATAACATTGCAAATGGGCGACAGTGAAATCTGTTGACGAGCCACCTTTATGTAAGGGAATAATGTAAGAGGTTTTCCAAATGGGAGGGACTTGATGGTCAGCTATGGACCTATTATTTAGTATTGATACAGGGTAGGCTATGCAGTCTGCTGTTAGCTTTAGGTATTCTGCAGGTAGGCTGTCTGCAGCTTGAGTAGTGAGTTTTAATTTTTGCAGTAGTTTTTTGATTGTGTCTGTGGCTACAGGGAGAAGGTAGATTTAATATTGGGAGTGGGAATAGAAAGTTTGATAGGTGAGGGGGATTTGACTGTTTGACAGTGCTAGGATGGTTTCAGTGAAATATTTATTAAATTGAATAGCAATATTGTCTGACTTATTAGTACTGGAAGGAGGGAGTGTACTGGGGTTTTGTCTGGTAGAAGGATATTGTTTATTGTAGACCAGAATTTTTGTGGGTTTTTTGGTGCTTAGTTTGAATTTTGTTGTAGTAATTTACTTTGCCTCATTTAAATTTGCTTCTTTGCTTTATTTCTAACTTCCTGATAAGTTTGTAAAGTGAGTTGGGACCTAGTTTTTTTTTCCAGGTTGACCAGGCCTTAACTCGAGTTTTAAGAACAGATATTGTTTCTTTTTTTTAGCCATAGGGCATAGTTAGATATTACACATACATATCTGCTGGGAGCTTGAGAGTTTAGTATGGAAAGGAAGGTGGAGTTGAAATAGTCAACAGCTTCCTGTAGGGGTAGCTGTTTCAATGGTCCTCAATTACAGTGTTTAAATATCTCTATAAGTTTGTTGGGGTTTAGTTGTTTTTTGTTTCTTATTTGTAGTAGAGTGGGTTATTTAGTTGGATTTGTTTTTTTCCTGACTAAATATGTTGGATAGTGATCACTGAGACTATATGGCAGACAACCAGAGTAGGGATAGAGGGCTGGCCTATTTGTTAATATCCAGTCCAGGGTGGAGTGTTTGTTAGATGGATTATTAACCTTAGTGGGTGACTGGATGAGTTAAGAGAAGCCATGTAGGTTAATGCAGTTTCTGGGGTTTGGAGAGCTGCAATCTAACCAGTCTACGTTGAGGTCTCCCATAATTTGTTTTCTGAGGTAAGGATTTGTTACACCAATGTAATATTTTCTAGCATCTGGATATTATCCCCTTGTGGCATGTAGATACCCATTATGTATATATGTTTCTTTGGGTTAATGTTCAGTTTGGCAAATACTATTTCAGCACTTTTAAGGTTTAGAGTTTTTTTCAGTTAGTATTTCTGTTGAGAGGTGGTTTTTAAAGAGTAGGGCTACACCTCCACCTCTTTTATTTATTTATTCTGCTGAACATACGATGCTATAACCTGGTGGTAGTACTTCATTACTGTTGGTGTTTGGATTTAGCCAGGTTTCGGTGCGAAGTACAATGTCAGGGGAGTAAAGGGAGAAGTTAGCATGGAGTTTGTGGACTTTATTGTTTACACTTCTTATATTCATATTCAGTACTAGTGATATCAGCTTTGGCCCTATTAGGAATGACTGATGCCTGATTAAGTTTAAATGTGTGCCAGACTATAAGACTAAGTTGGAAGGTTTGCAGGCTGGGTTGGGTTTGGATGCATGTCCCCACTAATGGCTAGCTTTAATGCTATGGTAACCACAAATTTCAAAAACTTGATAAAAAGTTTATCATATTTCTGGGAGATACTAGGTATTTTAGGATGGGAATTAAGTGAAAGTTTTGCTTGGTTTAAAATTGGGTTATTGAAGATGGAACTACATATAGGGATATTTACTGGACTGGGTGGTAGGGGATGGGTGTTAGAGGTTGAGTGGGAAGAGGGAAGTTTGAAAAGAATGGAGTGATAAGAGGTGTTGCATGCTACTACTATTAGAAGCTTAGACAAGCAATCAATAAGAGTATCTGGTTCAATAATTTAGTAGAGAGTTGGTAGGACTTGGGTCGGTTTGTTTTGGGAGGTTTGTTAATGGTGGGTATTTTAGCTAAGTTTTATGGCTTAGTTAAGTTTTTTTTGACTGTAGTGGTAAAAAGAAGTGGGTGGTTCTGAACAGGTGTTTGGATTTTCTGACTAGTGATTGACTGGAAGTGGGAGGGAATAGAAAAGAAGTATAGGGATGAGTTGTATTGGGTGGTGTAATTTGGAAATTGGGATGAGAAGTGTGGCTATGGAACTATAAATGTGAAAGTAGGGGGGTGGGAATGGGGGTAGAGTGGGGGAGCAGAGTGAAGCCAGAGTGCAGCGAGGGTGAACGGAGCGGGCTGGCCCAGGTCGCGTACTTGGCTGAACTACAAAAAACAATCAGCAAGGTAGGTTCAAATCGATAGGAGAACTCTTGTATAGTAAGAGAAGAAGAGGATAGTATGGAGGCTGTTTATAGAGGTGAGGAGGAGAAAAGATGATTGTTTGGTGGCTGAGTTTAAAGGTTAAACAAGATTTGAGGGGAAGGGAACCTTTGGCTCGGTCGAGAGAAAGTTAGGACGGACTTGGGAGAAAAAGGACACAGAGAAAGCTAGGCAAAAGGAAAAGTACAGTTTTGTACCTACCATAAATGTAGATGTTCGAGGGTTCACACTGCTGCAGTCATTACACTTGGGTTATCCTGTCGTCAGGCGGTCTCGCAGTCGGCCAGAGTTCCAAAGTCTTGGTCCAGCGTCGGTTGCCGTCGCTTCTTCCCTGACGTCAGTGCACCAGGGATATATAAGATGCATCCGACGCCATTTTCTTCAGTTTTTCTTGCCCCAGATGTCAGGTGCCGCCAAGTAGGTAGGCAATACATATTGCTACTAAAAAATATACATATAAAATAAAAACAATACCTTCAGATACAAGCAAATACACCACAAAGGTTGTATAGGATAGAAAGGCATAGATAAGTCCAGCTAGTTCAGAGGGGATGGAGGGAGGGTAACCTGGACTGCAGCAGTGTGAACACTCTGACATCTACATTTATGGTAGGTACAAAACTGTACTATGTTCATCGTGTTACACTGCTGCAGTCATTACACTTGGGTAGAATCCCAAAGCTAAGGTTGGGTGGATGGTCTATAAAAAGAGAGTTAGGATTGGCTATGAGCCCCTGCAGAACTGCAGTGGCAAATCCTGCTCTGGATTTAGAGTAAAGAGGCAAATGGTAATGCTTGGTAAAGGTGTGCACTGAACTCCAAGTTGCAGCCTCCAAAATTTCCTTAGTAGGTAATCCTCTGAGGAAGGCTGTTGAAGTGGCTGTTGCCCTGGTGGAATGTGATTTTCCATGCTGTGTGTAGCAGTAATGAATACAGTGTCCTATCCATTTGGATATAGACTGCTTTGTGATAGCCTTGCCCTGTGATCCTGCAGCATATGCTACAAACAGTTGCTCAGTTTTCCTGAAAGCTTTTGTTTTGTCCAAGTAGAAGCGTAGCTGCCTGTGTATGTCCAAAGAGTGCAGAAGTTTCTCCCCTTTATTCTGGAGGTTTGGATAAAAAGTTGGCAAATGGATGGTTTGGTTAAGAGCCACACTAAATACCACCTTTGGCATAAAGGCAGGGTTTATCCTTAAAGAAACCCTGTCCTGATGAAAAATTATAAAAGGTCCACTGCCATTAATGCCTGTAGCTCTGAGACTCTTTGTGCTCAAGTTACTGCCAGAAGCAGAGCTGTTTTCCATGATAAATATTTTAGATTGGCTGTATTGGCTGGCTCAAAAGGTGGCAGGGTCAGTTTTTCCAAAATGAAATTGAAGTTCCAAGTTGGTGCTGGTGCTCTCCGGGGCGGTCTTATGTTTTTAGCCCCTCTGAGGTACTGCTTTAGCAAGGGATGAGAGGATAAAGGAGGATCCGTGTTGTAATGTGCTGAAATGGCAGAGGCAAGGATAGGCCTTTGTCCAGCATCTCAGTTAAGTATTGTAAAATCTGAGGAATGTTTGGGACAAGAGGGTCAAGGCTTTGAGCCTGGTTCCAGGCACAGAATCTCTTCCATTTTTCTGAGTAAGCTTTCCTGGTGCTAGGCCTCCTGGCCTCCAAAATGACATCCATAACAGCTTTAGAGAGAGGTGTTGCCTGTTTGACTAATGAATCTGCCATGCAGCCAGGTTTAAGGTTTTGAGCTGACCGTGCAGGATCTGATTGTTTTGTTGAGTCAGAAGGTGTGGAATTTGAGGCAAAATCCATAGTGGGCCTTGAGTTAAGTTCTTTAAGATTGGGTACCAGTGCTGCCGTGGCCAGTCTGGAGCAATCAGGATCATCTGTGGTTTTTCTTGTCTGGCTTTTAGGAGTACCTTTGAAAGGAGAGGCAGTGGTGGGAAGGGATAAACTTTTAGGCTTTTCCAGCTGAACGAGAGAGCATCCACTTTCCATGCTTGTGTGTAATAAGTCCTTGTGCAGAATTTTGTAGTTGGCAATTCAGTGGGGAGGCAAAAAATCTAAGTCTGGACATCCCCATTTTTGCATTACCATGCTGAAGATTTATGGATTCAATTTCCATTCGTGAGGGTCCATGATATTTCTGCTTAGATCGTCTGCCAAAGTATTTTTCTTTCCTGGCAGGAATTGTGCTTGCAGATGAACTTGATACGTTTAGAGCTGTGTTCCACAAGGTCATGGCTTGCCTGCATAGGGGATAAGAATGAGTGCCCCCTTGCTTGTTTATGTACCACATTACTGTGGTGTTGTCTGTCTTTAATAATAATTGTCCTGGATGCAGAAGGTCCTTGAAAGCTGTTAGGGCATTTTGAACAGCCAACATCTCTTTTTGATTGATGTGAAGATGCATCTGATCTGTGGTCCACTTGCCCTGAATGCATTTTCCTGCCATGTGTGCTCCCCAGGTGTAATCCAAAGCATCTCTTGTTAGAGTCTGCCTGGCTGTGGGTAGGGTAAAAGGCTGACCCTTGTTTAGGTGACATGCCTGTGCCCACCATCGAAACTCCTGTTGTAGGCAGGGAATCATTGGTATTACTGCTTCTAAACTGTGAGAGTGTTGAGTCCAAACACTTTTTAGGTACCATTGTAATTTCCTCATATGCAGTCTGGCATATGGTATTAGTAGTATACAGGATGCCATGAATCCCAGGGCCTGCAGAATTTTTCTTGCAGGGAGATGGGACTTTTTTTTTCAGTAATTGAAAATATTGAGTTAATTGAATTTGTTTGTCTGGCGTGAGATAAGCCATCTGGGCTGCTGTATTTAAGCTGGCACCCAGGAATATAATCTGTTGTGAGGGCACTAGTTTTGACTTCTTTTCGTTTACGGTGTACCCTAGAAAAATTAGCAACCTTTTTACAAATGCCAAATGCTGTAGAAGAATGTCCTTTGTCTCTGCTTGAATGAGGCAGTCGTCCAGGTATGGATATATTTGAGTTCCTTTTTGTCTGCAAAACGCAATTACTGGTGCCAGGCACTTAGTAAAGACCCTGGGCGCAGCAGATAAGCCAAAGGGCAGTGCAGAGAATTGGTAGTGCATTGTACCAGCTTTGAATCTGAGGTATCTTCTGCAACTTTGTCTGATAGGGACATGCAGGTATGCCTATTTGAGGTCCAGAGTAACAAGCCAAGCCTTCTTGCCCAGCATGGGTAGAAGCTGCTGTAATGTCAACATTTTGAATTTCGGAATATCCAGGGAAGTATTTAGAATTGAAAGGTCTAGTATGGGCCTCCAGGCCTTGCCCTTTCTGGGGACCAGGAAGAGTCTTGAGTAAAATCCTTGTCCTTGTTCTTGTTGTGGTATTTTTTGAATAGCTCTCATGGCCATGAGGGATGTAATTTGTTTTTGTGCCTCTGTCCATTGATTCTGTGGCAGGTCTGGCTTTCCTTTTAGGCTTGGTAAAGTATGAAAGTGGAACCTGTAACCTTGAGACACAATATTCAGAACCCATTTGTCTTGGGTGATTGTTTGCCAGTTTTGAGAAAAAAGTGCTATTTTTCCCCTTAAGGGGGCTGCCAAAAGGGAAGTGCTTGGCGTACGAAGGGGGAAGTCATTTGGACTGTTTCCTGTAAGGTTGAAACTTGTCCTCACCTCCTTTTGGGGTTGAGGTGCCCCACTGTCGTTGTCTGTTAGAACAATGGGGTTGAGATCTGCCTCTTGGGCATCTGTATCTGCCTCTCTCTGGCCTGTCTGACACTGAACACCAAAAACGGATACTAAACTGATATAGAATGACCAACAATACAAAATAAAATATCAGCAGGGAAAGACCGCAACCACCAATAAATCACGACCAACGAGTTTATTAACGCAAGCAAACTGCCATAAAACGTTTTCGTCAAAACAAACTTTTGACATCAGATACAGTTAGAACCACAGCTTTACTGAATTTATAGCACAATCAATCATTCAATTATTATTGAAATTAGAATCTCTTAAAGAAACATTAAGATAAAACTTCTTAAAAAAACATAAAATGTATCAAAAAAATGTTTTTAAATACCATTCCCTGACCACGAATAAAGAAATAATAAAAAGTTTTTCATCAGAACTGTATATACATATTTTTTTTGAAAAATATATATCAATATATAAATATATAATATTCAAAAAGAATTTCATTTAAACACAAATGAATTAATAAATTATACTTTACCAGCTTTTAATTTAAGCAGAGGCACTATTGATATAAAATCATTAAGACCTGGAGCCTTATTGGCTTCTAATAAAATCTGCCAGTTTGTTTCCCTGTGCTCCAACTTAGTCTCCCAGGGACCACCTCGATTATCTTTAGTCATTGTCTCAAGGACAAAAAATTCATATCTAGCCGTAGGGCAAACCGAAAGATGTCTATAAAGGGCATTTTTAACATTTTCCTTCTGTATTTCATAAAAGTGTTCATAGATTCTCCTCTTGAGGCATCTTTCGGTTTTGCCCACATAGAATGCCGGACATTCTAAACAAGTTGCCAAGTATGACCCTCTGACTGTTGCAATTGGAAAACTGTGTAGACTTTATCACCCTATTTCTAGCTACAAGAAGTATTTGATCTGTATGGGAAATATATTTACATTGTGAAAGTACAGTTTTGTACCTACCATAAATGTAGATGTTTGAGTGCTAATACAGCTGCAGTAATCACATATGGGTTCTCTGCCGTCAGGCGGGTCCTCGGTCGGCCGAATTCCAAAGTCTTGGTCCAGCGTCGGTTGTTGTCGCCTTCTTCCCGGACGTCAGTGCGACAGGGGTATATAAGTCACAGCCGACGCCATATTCTCCAGTCTTTCTTGCCCCAGATGTCAGGTGCCCCCAAAAGGAAGGCAATAGATAAATTATATATATATAAATATATAAATATATACAAGCAATGCAATATTATCAAAAAAGAGTAGTTGCAAGCAAATACACCATAGGAGGATAGCCCAAAATAGGTTGTATGAGGAGGTGTTAGCCACTAGTCCTATACCTAGAGGGGAAGGAGGGAGGGAAACCTGTACTGCAGCTGTATTAGCACTCGAACATCTACATTTATGGTAGGTACAAAACTGTACTATGTTCATCATGCATACAGCTGCAGTAATCACATATGGGTAGAATCCCAAAGCTACGCACAGGGTGGTAGGCACTAGGTAGAACTGGGATGAGCCAGAATGCCCTGCAATACAGCAGTAGCAAAGCCTGCTCTAGTTTTGGAATATAAAGGCAGGTGGTAGTGTCTTGTGAAGGTATGTACAGAACTCCAAGTGGCTGCCTCCAAGATATCTTTGGTAGAAACTCCTCTGAGGAAGGCTGTGGAGGTAGCTGTGGCCCTGGTGGAGTGTGGTCTGATGCCTACAGGGACAGATTTCCCATGATAGGAGTAACAAAAACGTATGCAGTGGCCTATCCATTTAGAGATTGTCTGTTTGGTAACAGGCTTCCCTTGAGCTCCTACAGCATAAGACACAAAAAGTTGTTCTGATTTCCTGAAAGGCTTTGTTCTGTCCAAATAGTAACGTAGCTGTCTATGGATGTCTAAGGAATGTAGCAGCCTTTCCCCTTTGTTTTGAGGATTGGGGTAAAAGGTAGGCAAGTGTATGGCTTGATTTAAAGCTACCCTGGATACCACTTTAGGCATAAATGACGGGTTGGTTCGAAGGGAAACCCTGTCCTGATGGAAAATAAGAAAGGGCTGCACAGCCATGAGGGCTTGAAGTTCCGAAACCCTACGACCTGAGGTAATGGCCAGAAGGAAAGCTGTTTTCCAGGACAAGTATTGCAAATCTGTTGAGGCAGCTGGTTCAAAGGGAGACAATGTTAATTTTTCTAGAATGTAATTAAGCTCCCAGGCTGGCACTGGTTGTTTCCTTTGTGGTCTTATATTCTTATATTAGCCCCTCTGAGGAATTGCCTTAAAAGTGGGTGAGAGAATAACAGTGGATCCGTGTGCAGAAATGGCTGAGGCATGGATTTTTATGGAGGAAAATGAAAGTCCACTGTTCAGCAGCTCAGCTAGATACTGTAATACCAGAGGCAAATTTAGTTTTCTAGGGTCCTGGCCTTTTTTCTCATTCCAAGAGGAAAACCGTTTCCATTTTGCGGAGTAAGTCTTCCTAGTAGATGGCCTTCTGGCCTCCAGAATGACATCCTGCACCTCTTTGGACTGTAGGGTCTGCTGTGGTGTTAAGGAATTTTCCATGCAGCAAGATTGAGTGTTTTTAGCTGACTGTGAAGAGTTTTGTAGCTGTGCTGAGTCAGCAGAAGAGGCATTAGAGGTAGAGGCCAGGGAGGAGTATGTGTTAGGCTCCTTAGGAGTGGGTACCAGTGTTGCCTTGGCCAGTCTGGAGCAATCAGTATCATCTTCGGTCTGTCTGCTCTTGCTTTCAAGAGCACCTTGGATAGAAGAGGCAGAGGTGGGAAAGCGTATACTGTCCATGCTGTCCAACTGAATGAAAGGGCGTCCACCCTCCATGCCTTTGGATGAAAAGTCCTTTAACAAAACTTTTCCAATTGATGGTTCCTGTGGGAGGCGAAGAGATCTAGGTCTGGCCTTCCCCAAGCTTGGATTATCTTTGTAAACACCTGTGGATGCAGCTTCCATTCGTGTGGATCTGTCATATTTCTGCTTAGATTGTCTGCCAGCGTGTTTTCCAAACCTGGCAAGTACTGTGCTTGAAGTTCGATTTGCCATTCTAGAGCCAAGTTCCAAAGTGTCATGGCTAGTCTGCACAGGGGATATGAATGTGTTCCTCCTTGTTTGTTTATGTACCACATTACTGTGGTGTTGTCTGTTCTTATCAATAATTGTCCTGGATGCAGGAGGTCCTTGAATGCTGTAATTGCATTTATCACTGCCAGCGTTTCTTTTTGATTGATGTGAAGGTGCTTTTCCTTTTGGGACCATTTGCCCTGAATGCACCTGCCTGTCATGTGCGCCCCCCAGGCGTAATCTGAGGCGTCTGTTGTGATGACTTGGATTTGCTTGAGGCTTGCAGAATGGGAGGCCTGTGTTTGCTTGACATGCTTGGGCCCACCATAGAAATTCCTTTTGCAAACATGGAATTATTGGTATTATTGTTTCCAAATTGTGGCTGTGTTGAGACCATAGGCTTTTTAGGTACCATTGAAGTTTTCTCATATGGAACTTTGCACACGGGATTAAAAGAATGCAAGATGCCATGAAGCCCAGAGCCTGCAGGATTTTCCTTGCAGTAAGCCTGGTACAATTTGCTAGTGTTTTGAAGTACTGAGTTAGTTGCCCTTGTTTTTATGGCGTAAGATAGGCCATCTGGGTGTTTGTGTCCAAGATGGCACCCAGGAAAGTTATTTTCTGAGATGGTGTCAGCCTGGATTTCTCTTTGTTGATTGTGTATCCCAGAGAATTCAGTAACCATGTTGCATAAGCCAGATGTTCCAGAAGAGTGTGCTTGCTGTCCGCTTGGATCAGGCAGTCGTCCAAATAAGGGTAAATTTGTATCCCTTGAAGTCTGCAGTAGGCAATTACTGATGCCAGGCATTTCGTGAATACTCTGGGTGCAGTAGATAAGCCAAAGGGCAATGCAGAGAATTGATAGTGGATTGAACCTGCAAGAAATCTGAGGTATCTTCTGCAGCTTTGTCTGATTGGGACATGCAGGTATGCCTCCTTGAGGTCCAATGCTACCAGCCAAAACTCCTTGCCCAGCATGGGAAGAAGCTGCTGTAATGTGAGCATCTTGAATTTTGGTATGAGTAGAAATGTATTTAGGATGGATAAGTCCAAAATGGGTCTCCAGTCGGTTCCTTTTCTTGGTACCAGGAAAAGTCTGGAATAAAAACCTTGACCTTGTTCGTGAGTAGGAACCTCTTGAATGGCTTTCATGTCCATGAGTTTTGTAATTTGTATTTGCGCCTCTGCCCTTTGATTGTGTGGCAGGTTTGGCATGCCTCTCATTTTTGGAAGAGTGTGAAAATGAAATCTGTAGCCTCTGTTTATTATGTCCAGGATCCAATTGTCTGTTGTGATAATCTGCCAATTTCTTGAAAATAGTGCCAACTTTCCTCCCAAGGGGGCTGCCAGCTGAGATTTGCTTGGCATGAAAAGGAGGAAGTCATTGGGTTTGCTTTCTGTATTGTTGTGCACTGTCTTCGCCACCTCTTGGTGCTTGAGGTTGCCATTGTCTGCCTCTATATGATCCTTGAGATTGTCCTCTGCCCCTTGAGGGCCTGTATCTACCTCTTTGGGGCTTGTCCGTGGCTGGAAAGGACCAGTTTTTTGAAGGCCAATTTCTGCTAAAACGAGGTGGCTGTACCTGTAGAAAAGCCTTGACAGTTTGCATAGATTTAGCTTTTTCTTCCATTTTCTGTAGTATCTCCTCAGCATTAGTACCAAATAGCACATCCTTTTGTAAAAGAGCATCTAGTAGTTTAGCTTTTAACATGATCAGGCAAGCTTTGTTCCCTAAGCCAGGCATGTCTACGAATGACTGCTCCTGTAGCAGCAGCTCTACTTGAGGCCTCTAAGGCATCATAACGACATTGTAAGGTGCGTTTACCCACTTGTTCTGCACTATGCATCATATCCTGCAATTCCTTCAAATCTGGTTGTTCAGGTTGAGACATTTTGTTTCTTAATTGTGATAACAAAAACTGCTGATATTTAAGCATATGGAACTGACAATTTAAGGCCCTCATGGCTAGGGTGGCAGAGGTGTATACCTTTTTCACCCACCTTTCTAAGGATCTAGATTCTCTTTCAGAAGGTAGTGGATTCTTGGCAGTAGAGGCCTTCATTCCCTTGGGGCCTTGAGAAATGGTTTCAGGGTCAGCATTATGGCTTTTGAAAAGAAATTGGTGAGAGTTAGGGACTCTGTAGTACCTATCAGGTTTGACTGGTGCAGGAGGCAGGGAATCCGGATTAAGACAAGCATCCGAGTAAACATCATCAAGTATGTCCAGGACAGGAGGTATAGCCAGAGGACTGTGTTGAGGTAACAAAAGAAATTCCCTAAGCCTTTTCTTGGAATCAGAAAAGTCTTGGCCTTCCCAATGGAAGTGCTCCCTCAAAGTGTGCAAGGTTTCCCCAAAAGAAAAATCCTCTGGGGGAGATACAGAAGGAATGGACTGTTCTGCATCAGAATCTTCATAAGGGGAGTACGAGTGTTCCTCCACATCAGAATGTTCTGAGAAAATGGAGCCCTGTTCAGAAGAGGGACAGTCTTCCTCCACTCTGGGTCTCTTGTCTGGAGAGGGTTGGGAACCCCTGATATAGGAAATTCAATCCTCAGCCATTTTAAGCATCTGCTTTTTAGGCATGGGGCCTGGGGATGGGCCCTGTGCAACAGGCCTCTTGGGATGCATGGCTGATTTGGACTTAGTGAAGGCCTTAATAGAAAAGGAAGAAGAGGGTCTAAATACACCCTGGGTGGAAGTGGACCTGTCCACATTAGGAGGCTCAACTCTCACTGTGGTTTCGGTGGTTGTAGTCTGAGTAAGGGCCGAGGTACCAGCGGTCTCGGGTACAGAAGACACCGCCAAGGAAGTGTCGTCGGTAGTCAGGGACTGCATAGGCGTCTCGCTGAGAACCGGGCCACATGTAGCCGGCTTTGGCGTGGTGTCGGTGGAGACCGCGGGCCTCGCGTGTCAGTCTTTGTCCTTGCGTTTTTTGGACAAAATGGTAGTCGGAGTATCCGACGACATTTTATAATCAAAGGCTTTACCAAAATAATGTTGGGCGAACTCCGCCCGACGCTTAATAGTGCATTTATTGAAAGTCGCACAGAAGCGACAGCCCGAGACGTCGTGGTCTGGTCCTAAACAAGGTATGCAAAGGGAATGGAAATCCTTATGCGGTATTTGCTTCCCACAAGAAATACAATTGTTAACTTTGTCTGACATCGGTCTGAGGCAAGAAAAGTTTCCCCAATGGGTTACTTAGCTTTAAAGAAGACTTCGGTTTGCAATTTTTCGTAAATTCAGGAGCTGGCCGACCGGCACTTGCGAACTGCTTCTGCTTCGGGCACCGCGCGGCAAAAAAGACTGGAGAATATGGCGTCGGCTGTGACTTATATACCCCTGTCGCACTGACGTCAGGGAAGAAGGCGACAACAACCGACGCCGGACCAAGACTTTGGAATTCGGCCTACCGAGGACCCGCCTGACGGCAGAGAACCCATATGTGATTACTGCAGCTGTATGCACGATGAACATCATGTGCCACATCTATATGTACCCCTACGTCTATTACTAAAGGCATTAATATTGGGTTCATGTTCCAACAAATTTTTGATGTTATTCCCTTTGCGATATACCATCGACACTCTTTCCTTGTAAATTACTAAGATCTGTAATGTCCCTAAAAATATTCCATTCATGTAAAATAATACTTTGAATAGTGCCTGAATTGGCACTATAATCAGTAATAAAAGCTTGATTAAATTTTGTCTGGGAATAAGCAGACCCTGAAGTTTTTTCCAATTGCCCAGTACCCAAGACTGGTCGATATTTATCATTTCTACCCTCTTGGACTTCTAAACAAATATTATTAATGAAGTCTACAGGGTAGCCCCTTTCCTGAAACATCCCAGTAAGTCTGGAACATTCAAAATGATAGTCCGAATCATCAGAGGTCATACGGGATGTCCTGAAAAACTGACCCTTAACAATCCCTCTTTTTTGATATCCTGGATGTGAACTATTGTAATGGATATAACTGTTGGAAAACATAGGTTTCCTATAGATGTTAGATCTGAAACCTGTCTGACACTGGAAAGGGCCAATTCTTTGTTGGCCAATTTCTGCTAAATCGAGGTGGCTGTACCTGTAAGAAATCCTTGACTGTTTGCATAGATTTAGCCTTATCCTCCATTTTCTTTAACACCTCTTCTGCCTTAACACCAAACAAGGTATCATGCTGTAAAGGAGCATCCAATAATTTTGCCTTAACATGATCAGGTAAACTCTGTTCTTTTAACCAAGCATGTCTTCGAATCACAGAACCTGTAACTGCGGCTCTACAAGAGGCCTCTAAAGAATCAAAACCACATTGCAGAGTATGTTTCCCCACCTGTTCAACTGCATGCAATAAATCCTGCATTTCTTTACAGTCAGGAGCTTCTGAGCTTGCAAACATTTTCTCTTTTAACTGAGCCATTAAATATTGTTGGTACTTAAGCATGTGAAACTGGCAATTTAAAGCCCTTACTGTTAAAGTTGCAGAAGTGTAAACTTTCTTCCCCCATCTATCCAAAGCTCTGGAATCTCTGTCAGAGGGTACTGGATTTTTTGCAATGGAAGCCTTAACCTCTTTTGGACCCTGGGAAATAGTTTCTGGATCAGCAGAAGGGTTTTTATGAAGAAACTTGAGAGTCAGGGACTCTATAATACCCATCTGGCTTGGCTGGTGCAGGGGGCAAAGAATCAGGAGATAAGCTGGATTCAGAGAACACATCATCCACAATATCTAACACAGGCGGAATAGCCAGGGGCCTGTGCTGAGGCAATAAAAGGAAGTCCCTGAGCCTTTTCTTGGATTCTGAATAATCCTGACTTTCCCAATGGAAATGCTCCCTCATGGTATGTAAAGTTTCCCTAAAAGAATAATCCTCTGGAGGAGAGGCTGAAGGGATAGATTCTTCAGCATCAGAGTCCTCATAGGGGGGTAGAGAGTATCCCTGGCCTGAAGAGGAATCAGAGGAAATGGAAACCTGATCAGAGGAATCATAGTCTGCATTCTGCCTAAGCCTTTTCTCGAGAGGGGGATGGGAACCCCTGATTAGAGTAATGAGGTCTTCGGCCATTTTAAGCATCTGTTTCTTAGGCATGGAGGACTGTCCAGGAGAATGCTGTACTTGCTCCTTTGTCTTTAATGGTACTTTTGTCTTGGCTGTTGCTTTAATGGTAAGTTGTGAAGGTCTGAAAATACCCACAGAAGCCGATGCCTGCTCAGCGGCTCCAGACCTATCTGAGGGATTAGTTTCCGTAGGCCCAATACCTTGAGTTTCCAGAGGCCTAGTTGTCTCCACGTGGGAGTCGGAGGCGGCCTGTGGCTCTGAGGTAGCGGGTGTCAGGGGCTGCGAAAGCACCTCACTGAGAACTGGTGACTGGCCTAAAAGAGGTTTCGTCGGTTTTGGACCTCGGATGCCTGTCTTTATCCTTGTCTTTGCATTTTTTCAGAATTGCGGTCGTCGTTTGATCCGACGGCATAGTATAATTGAACCTTCGGCCAAAGTAGTGCAAAGCAAAATCAAAATGTCTTTTTATAGTGCATTTGTTAAATCTAGCACAAAACCGACAACTAGGGACATCGTGATCAGGGCCTAGGCATGGAATACAGTAAGAGTGGAAGTCCTTATGAGGTATTTGCTTCCCACAAGAAATACAATTATTAACTTTTTCTGACATCGGTCTGAGGCAAGAAAAAAGTTTCCCCAACGGGGTACTTAGGTTTATTGAAGACTTCGGATCTGAAATTCAACTTTGAAAATCTCAGGAGTCGGCCGACCGGCACTTGCAAACTGCTTCTGCTTCAGGCACCACGCGGCAAGAAAGACTGAAGAAAATGGTATCGGATGCATCTTATATACCCCTGGCGCACTGACATCAGGGAAGAAGCGACAGCAACCAACGCTGGACCAAGAATTTGGAACTCTGGCCAACTGCGGGACCGCCTAACGGCAGGATAACCCAAGTGTAATGACTGCAGCAGTGTAACACGATGAACATCTGGTATTGATAGGATAAGTAAATGAATAGTTACTAGTTACTGAACAGACAGTAAAGTGGGTCTCTACTAATTAGCAGCAGGTCACACAAACCAGTAGATATAAACAGCTTGAGGTAGAATAGGTAGAGGTCAGCGGGAGGTAGAGGGGGACAGAGTGGAGAGAGGTGATGACAGACTGTCGTTTGTAGGTCAAGAGCTACAGCAATGTAGGAATATTAATAATATAACTAGCTGGTTAAATGTATATACATTAAATTCTTAGGTGCAGGATCCGAAGTAGAGTGCTGAGCAGATCGACAAACGACTGAGGGTTTTGTCTTTAGGTTTGGCTGAGTTCCTGGAGTTTACAGGGGCCTCATTATGGAGGATAGCTAGTGGAAGATGCAAGTCCTGTTAAAGAAGGGGAGACTTATTATGTATGCAGACACTTAAGCATTACAGTCCGTAGAACAGTAAAAAAGAAAAAAAATGTTAGGTTGAAGAGGGAGCAGTATTAGGGGGAAATAGGTAGATGAAGGAGACACTTACGAAGAATAGGACGGGAGGGTACTGGAAGGTGAATGAAACCAGTACTACAGTGTAGGTAGGAGAAGGGGGGACATGGGAGACAGTAAGGCAGGAATGTGAGTTAGACAGACAGAAGTATACGAGGGTTACATAGGGAAAATTGGGACTTGTGTTATCAAGACAAAAAGAGTTGGGAAGAGTAAAGGAACTGCTCAAAACGAGTAATACACACTGAGGTGAAAGGTCTGGGCCAGGTTAGTAGGGAAGAGGTGAAAAGGGACTGCATACAAAAGAAAGGAAGCATGTGCGTTATGCAGAATATCAGCAATAAGACAATTATCTAAAGCAGTGTCATACAACCAATTAAGAGTATAAGGGGGTTAGGAGCTCGGACACTATGTTTTGCAAAACCAATACGGGTTAGTTTCAAAGGACAAAATAAACAGTTAAGGGGTTACGCTCCTGGCCCGGAACCCACACACACCTTTCCTAAAACCAAATGTCATATGCTGGTAAATAATCAGATTCCGTTTCCCTGGGAGACGACAATGCAGGGCAGAGAACACTGTCAAGGAAAGTATCAGGGATAGGGCCTGAAAAGGGATCCAGACTTCGTTGTTTGGCCCATATGGAAAACCTTCTCCATTTACTGGAATATACCTTCTTCATAGATGGCTTTTGAAAAACCAAAATAATATCCCTCAACAGGGAAGGAAGCCTGGACTGCAAAAGGATTACTGGAACTGGAGAAACCATGCAGTTAGAAAAGGGGTCTGGAGACTGGAAGTGGAAACCCCCAGGGATGGGAAATAAGATCCAGAGAGGGATCTAGTATCAAAGGAGAATACTTCGGATGAGACCTCAGGAAGGAGAACCATGCCAGAAAGGGGCAATAAGGATGTGAGGGGTCTTCAGGCGATGAGCTTTCTGATGGACTTTGGGTATCAGAGGAATGGGAGGGTAAGCATAGAGGAGACCCGGGGGCCAATCATGAACTAAAGCGTCCCGGGGTGACTCCCCTGCTGGGGGATCAGGGCAAAGAAATTGCTGGATTTGTGGTTGACTGGGGAGGCAAAGAAATCATGGCAAGGCTGAATCAAATGGTCGAAGATTTGTCTCGCCACTAACAGATTCAGGGACCAGTTGTGAGGACTAAAGATGGACCTGCTGAGTCTGTCGGCCAACACGTTGGAATCCCGGGAATGTGAGTTGCAAAGAGAAAGCACCTGCAAGACATCACCCATTCCCACACTCTCATGGCCTCTATGCACAGAGGATAAGACCATGTTCCACCTTGCTTTTTGATGTACCAAACAACATCCATGTTGTCCATCTGAATTGCTAATGTCCTCAGAGGGAGGCATTCCTGAAAGACTTGCAACGTTATGACTGCTCTCATCTCCAGGACATTTATGTACAATTTGGTCTCTGTGGGGGACCACGTGCCTTGAATTGTCCTATCCTGAAAATGCCATGGTCGCTGTGGCCTTGGGTAGGGGAAGACAAAATGGTCTGCCTGGACATAAATCCTGAGACTGAAGCCACAAGTAAGATGATTCCTGCATACCTGGGTCAATTTTATGGTCATGGACATGGGTTGAGACAGAATGGACCACTGGACCGCCAGGGTCCATTGGAGAACTCTCATGTGATACCTGGTGGGAGGAGCCAACTGAACTGCAACCGCCATCGAGCCTAAAGTTTGGAGGATCAAGTGAACAGGCAGACGTGACAGATCCAACAAGAGAGAGAGAGAGAGACCTGATCTCAAATTAGCTGAACCCAGTATCCAGTTGGATCCCAATGAACTCCAGATTTTGGCTCGGTATTGGTTTGGATTTTGGAAGCTTCACTGTGATGCCTATAGACTGGAAAAGATTAAGGACATACCTGGGGGCCAGAGATAGTCGATGCCTTGTGGGAGTCGTGAGCGGCTAATCATCCAGGTATGGAAAAATCTGGAAATCTTGCAGCTGGAGATGAGCCGCCACCACTGCCATACATTTGGTAAACATGCAGGGGTGAGGGCTGTGGTGACTCCAAAAGGGCAGGGCTTTTAACTGGTAATGACTGGCCCCCAACCAAAAGTATAAATGTCTCCTGGAGCATCTGTTGATAGTTACATGATAGTACACACCCTTGAGATCCACTGAGCACATCCAATCATCTTTGCACAGGAGAGGCAGAATGGACTGAACAGTGACGAAGCGGAACTTGGACTTTGACAGATCAATTTTGGACCTCAGAGAGCTAAATCTGATGAGGTCCCCGGTCATCTTTGGCACCAAAAAGAAGCAACAGTAAGTTCCGGACCCTCATTGACCTGTTGGGACCTCTTGAATGTCTCTTTTTAAAGAAGGTCTAGAGCCTCAAGATAGATCAACCCCCTTTGGCGGGGTGTAATTCCCAGGAGAAATGTTTGAATTGGAGGGGGCTGAGAAAAGGGAATGGAGTAACCGCTGGAAATAATTTTAGCACCCACTGATCGGAGGTGTGACTTGTCCGGGCTAATGGGTGAAGGGAGAATTGACTCCCGACTGCCTCCTGGGCAGGAAAGTCTGGCAGTGTCTTTGAGAAGGGTTCCCAGGAGCCCTGGTTCTGCGCACCCCCTTTACCACTGGGGCAGCATTTGCCACTGAATCCCCTGCCCTGGCTTGTGGAAGAGGATTTCTGGGGAGCATCCTGAAAGGAAGACCGTTGCCTGCAACTAAAGCTTACTTCCTCTCTGGGTCTTAGAAAAGGACTGCTCTGGAGTAGAAAACTTGATCCCTACCACAGAAAGAGTCTTGCCTTCCTGCTCGCTGCGGGTTAAGGTATCCCTAACAGATGGCCCAAACAAGGTGGGGCTTTCAAAGAAGGCATTAGTGAAAAACGCCTTAAAGGGTTCCTCAAACCTGCAAAGGTGAAGCCAGACATGCCGTGTCAGAAAAATATGTATTTATGTATATGTTTAATGCTTATTAGAAGCTAAAAGGGTTAACACATTTTCATTCTATTTTATATACAGCTTAATTCTGTATGAAATTATAAGATGCTTTTTGAAACTGCAGTATGCTACTGAAACTTGCAAGATGCCCTCTGACCTAGTAACTGCTAGCACAGCAAAATTCATGTTTATGCCTTTTTTGAAATGTACTTGAAAAACAGGTGATTATCTGCTAGGTCAGGAAATGAATGAATAGAACATTGAATATGAACAATCAGCCTTGTCCGTGCTATGAGAACATGCACAGCTGCAGGAAAGAAGAGATACATCAAACAAAGACTGTTTGAAGAATCTGTACTTGCTTTGTGCTCGAATTAGCCATAGTACCTTGAATGGTAACATAATATAGTGGGAAGCATATCTAACCGGTGGTTGCTAAGGCCACGTTGTTTTTCTTAGGAAGTTTTTCATAAAACTGATCATGCAAGCAGAAAATTATAGACAAACAGCTGCTATGAAATGATGATGTTAAAACTTGTGATCTGTCACGTCAGCTTGGTAGGCAATGTCTTATTAGAAAGTGTATAAAGATGAACTTACTTCCTGATTTTAGTTAGACAAACTCTGTATTAGCATGTTTTTGTCTCCTTGCTGCAAGATTAAAGTACCTTAACCTGAACCTGCCGTGTATTGATCTTTTTGAAGTTAATTTTTCCTTTGACAGATTTGGTCCTTCGGACCGAAAACTCTCGCTCTGACTCAGGTCAGATGGGCCTGGTGGCATGAAACCGTACGGAGAAGACACCACATCGGTTCTTCTGCTTTAAAAGCCCTCCGACTAAATTGTCGTTCAAAAGAGGCCGGCCACTGTTTCTGATCTGCGATTGGAGGACGAGTCTATGGCATTGTCAGACGATCAATCACAGAGGCTCAGGTAAGGACGAATTTACCTTTTTTTCTGTTTTAGATGAGGGACTTGTTACAGTATTTTTTGTTTTTGTCTGTAAAGTGCAGATCAGGGACAAAAAAGATTGCTTTCTTGTCATAGATCAGGGAAACAGAATAGGTAGACAGTTATTCTAGATAAACTGTGAAAAAGAGAGAAATCTTGGTACCACGTGATAAGAAGGGTTACGTAACATTTTTTTCCTTTAGCTAAAATGAGGACAATATGGGAAATAAGTGGACAAAAGGATCCCAAGAACCGCCATTAACTGAAGACACAAAATATATGCAATTACAACGTGTCGACAATGTTAGGTACTATACAAAATGGGTTAATAAATATGAATTTGATGGTCAACTAGAAAAAGTTTTGCTTATTAAACTTGTCAAACAACTCAAAACCGACGCAAAAGGTCAGGTAAAAAGGCAACGTCAATTAGGCATTCCCCAGGCACACAGATGGCTTGAGGAAGCAAACCGCAGGGAACAAAAGATAAAAAATTCAAAAGCAATGTTTTTAGATAAAGAAGATAATAACCTGGTAATAGCATCGCCCCCTCCGCTTCCCTTACCAGAATATGAAGTGAGTGGACAAGCTGATCCACCTCCGCTATACCCAACTGTTCCTACGAAACCAAAACCGTTTGTCAGAGATCCTGTCGAGACTAGGTCTCGAACACGTAAAACAAGAGGGGATATGGAGTTATATCAAATGAATGAAAATTCACAAGCTATGAGTGAAGAGGAGATATGTCCACTCATAGAAGTACCAAATCCTAAGGCAGGACAGGAAGGGCAGGACCAGACTATCCTAGTATATAGACCGTGGACACCGGAAGACATCCGGAAAGCCACAGAAGGGATTCCCCATCCAAAAGTTAATTTTAGAAAGTTCTTAGAAGATTTACAGTGCATGAGGTTAAGTTACCATTTGAACGGGGAAGAAGTAGAAAAAGTAGTCAGACAAATCGTAGGACCAGATTGGCACATGATCAGTGGCAACTGGAATCCCCGTGACGCAGAACATAAGCCACTCCCACATAGTAATGCAGAGCTGGATAACAGAGTGAAAGGTCTGACAGACCAAATCTCTGAGAAATGGAAGCCTAGGGCAGACTGGACTTGCATTAATCAATGCATCCAACAAGAAGGCTAAAATTGTTGATAGATATTTTGCTAGATTATTAGAATGTTTTAATAACCATTGTGGAATGCAGGTACCTGAAGACCAAACACATGATTCCCCATATGAGCAGCAGCTAAAGAATGCATTTTTGAAAGGTAGCATTGCACCTATCAGTAGTTTTATCACAAAACACATGGTAGATCATCGCACAAGTAGATTACAGTCCTTACTTGAATATGCAAGACATGCCGAAAGGCATTTTAATAGCAAGAAGAAAAAGAAAACTCAAGTATTTGCAGTAGAAGATGGAGCATAAGTCTTGGTAGTGCAGTCCGGGAAAAAGGGCAAGAAAAATGCCCAGGAAAACAAACAATCTGATAAGCGATCAGAAGAGTTTGAAGAGAGAAAGAAAAGGGGTGAATGTTTTAAATGCGGGAAAAAGGACACTTGGCAAGGGATTGCAAGCAAAACAAGAAGGTAACCACGGAAGATAAGGAGGGCGAGGACTGACTATATGGCAGTCAGGAATCACTAGAAAGGAATAATCAAGAAAAGACAAATGTAAATGTGAAATAGGGAACAGAGCAAGTGATGGTAGAAATAGAGGATGTGCAAGAAGTCACAGATAGTGAAGAGAATGAAATTTTCGATTTAGCATTATTGAGCCTGGAGCTCTACTTAGCAGACACAAAACCAGAAGTTACACTTCTGGTAGAGGGGAGGGAAGTAAAATTTTTGTGTGACTCAGGGGCATCACGAACCCTGATACATCCTTCCAAACTACCAGAAAATTCTTAATCACTTGACTATATATTAGTGAAAGCAGCTAATGGAAGCTGTACCGGGAGCCACTCTCCCATAACATAGCAATAACTGACCCTGTTTCAGGAATGACCCAGAAAAGCAAAATTGTTGTTTCTGCAAAATGCCCAGTAAACCTTTTGGGCAGAGACCTTATGCAGACTTTTGGCATAGCAGTAGTTCCAACCATGCAAGGTATGGAGGCACAGCAACAAATGGACACTTTTGTAGTGCGATCGGAGGGTGAAACATTTTATTGGTACAACCAGGACTTGGTTATGACTGGTCCAGGGGCAGTAACCGAAGAAATGATGAATGTAGCCATCAGCAAGTCCCCCTCCATTGACACTGATAAACAGCATTTGTTGCACTGTGCTCTGTATTATTGCAGCACACCAGGACCTGATAAGGAATATAAGCAAGAACTGTTTAAAAACCGTGCAAACAGATTAGTATTACGCAATCTGTACTGGGATACAGAGGGGAACAGTGTAGTTAACTGTTCATTGCCCCAGGAATTCTTTGCACTGTATAAATCTAATCGACTACCACATGTTAGCTTAACTAAGAACAAGAACGTAAAGTGGGCAGACCTAGAAGAAAAAGTCACAAGGTGGGAAAAACAAACAGAATTAGGCTATCCGAATAGGGAGTACAAAAGCAGAAGTTGAACTGGATAACACAGACACACCCAGCTGTGCACCTGCAATATAGCGAGGACAGCTGATTAGCACTCTTATTAGAAGAGGAAGAGAAAGCTTTACAAAGCATACCAGAAACTCTCTGGTCAACAGGGAAATCAGATGTAGGACTCATTCGTACAGCAGGACCAGTTACAATCACGCCAAAGTCAGCATTTAGACCACAAAAAAGACAGTATCCCTTAAGAAAGGATGCAGAAGTAGGAATCAAACCTATAATAGCAGCCCTACTTAAGGAAGGAGTACTGGTAGAATCTCCTGATTCACCATGTAACACACCCTTATTTCCTGTCAGAAAAGCAAATGGAGAATGGCGTATGGTCCAAGACCTACAAGCTGTAAATGATGCAGTAATACCCAGAGCACCTACGGTGCCAGATCCACACACCTTATTGAATGATCTAAAACCTCAACAGAAGTATTTTTCTGTGGTAGATATTAGCAATGCGTTTTTCTCAATACCGATACACCCTGACAGCCAACATTGGTTTGCATTTACATTTCAGGGAAAAAGGTATACATATACGCGACTACCACAGGGATATTGTGAAAGCCCAACAATATTCGCACAGGAAATGGCAAGTAACTTGGCGGGATTTATCCCACCGAAAGGCAGCCAAATTTTACTTTATGTAGATGATATTCTGCTGGCAGCACCCACCCAGCAAGAATGCAGAGAAGATACCATAGCATTACTACAATTTTTAGCCACTCAAGGACACAAAGTAAACAAAACAAACTGCAACTTTGGAAAAGGCAGGTTAAATACCTAGGATATGTAATATCCAAAGAGGGCAGAATATTAGATGAAGACAAAAAAATAGCAATCTTACAAGCACCTAAACCGACTACCAAGAAGGAAATGATGTCCTTCTTAGGTATGACTAATTTCTGTCGGAGTTGGATTCCAAACTATGCCTTGGAATCTGCTCCGTTGACTAATTTGATATACA
This sequence comes from Protopterus annectens, assembly GCF_019279795.1. Lineage (NCBI taxonomy): Eukaryota > Metazoa > Chordata > Ceratodontiformes > Protopteridae > Protopterus > Protopterus annectens. The sequence goes on from NC_056745.1 coordinate 511,164,350, forward strand.
AATAACCTATGGCAGCACAAGATTTATTGCAATGGACACCAAAAGCAGAATCAGCTTTCTGCAAACTAAAGCAATTGATAGCATCTTCATTAGTTCTAGGATTACAGAATTATCACAAATGTTTTTTCCAAACTGTGGATTGTAAGCAAGGTTATATGACATCAGTATTGACACAGCAACATGGGGACAAGCAACGCCCCATAGCTTACTATTCATCACAGCTAGACCCAGTGGTGCGATCTTTGCCCCACTGTGTACAAGCAGTAGTCGCAGCTGCAATGGCAGTGCAGGCTTCGGCCTCAGTAGTGTTGTTCCACCCTCTCACATTGAGAGTGCCTCATGCAGTTGCGATTATTTTACTGCAAGAAAAAGTAGCATATCTTTCCCCTGCTAGACATCTTTCTTGTATGACTATACTGTTGAGCCAACCTCATATGACAATTGAACGATGCACAACTTTGAACCCGTCAACCTTGCTCCCAACCCCTGTGGATGGCACACCACATTGTTGCCTGCAGGAGATTGAGCAAAAGACACTACCTAGAGAAGATCTTGTGGATGTTCCCTTGGATAATGCAGAGGTGACATATTACATGGACGGCTCATGCAGAAAGGGTCCTACAGGGCAGAATCTAGTAGGGTTGCAGTAGTTTCTGATACTGAGATTTTAGAAGCAAAGTCTTTACCACACAACTTATCTGCACAAGCAGCAGAATTGATTGCCTTGACACAGGCATGTACCTTAGCAAAGGGTAAATGTGTAAACATTTTTACTGATAGCCAGTACGCTTTTTCTACTGTACATGTTTTTGCACAACAGTGGAAAAATAGAGGAATGATAACATCTACTGGTAAACCGATCAATCATGTGCAATTTATTTTAGATTTGTTAGAATCTATTCAGTTACCTCAAAAAGTAGCTATTTGTAAATGTGTAGCTCATACCAAACAACAGGATAGAATTTCAAAAGGTAATGCGAGAGCTGACACAGCTGCAAAGCAGGCAGCTACAGCTTCAGAAGTATTTCTTTTGAGTGACGAATTACAACCTTCTGAGATTTTAGACTCTGAAATGTTAAAAACAATGCAGACACTCACTACGAAAAAAGAGAAACAGAAATGGGTAAAACGAGGAAAAATCCTTGAGAAGGGGCTGTACATCTCCAAGGAAGGAAAACTAATTTTGCCATCTAACTTGTTTAGATATGCAGCTTTGTTGAGCCATGGGCAGTGCCATGTCTCAACAGAGAGGATGGTACAGTTAGTGAATCAAGTGTTTACGACGCATGGATTTACAAACTACACAAAAAAAATTTGTGCAACATGCACAAGGGGCACTGAAGCCTAAGCAAGGGAGTTTTCCTACACCACCATATCCGTTCCATACTATTTGTATGGATTTTATAGAACTAAACAAATGCGAAAATAAAAAGTACTGTCTTGTCATTATAGATATGTTTTCCAAATGGGTGGAAGCTTTTCCGACCAAAAATCCAGATGCAGCTACTGTTGCAAAAGTCCTCGTTAAAGAAATTATTCCTAGATTTGGCATCCCGGAAAAGATCTACAGTGACAATGGCACACACTTTGTAAATCAAACCATACAACAATTGAGTCGATATTTCGAAATTTCATTAAAGAACCATTGTGCATATCACCCCCAATCTGCAGGATTAGTAGAGAGGCATAATGGGGTTTTGAAAAACAAGCTTAGAAAATTGATGAGTGAGACTCAAAAGAATTGGGTGCACTGTTTACCTCTGGCACTGTTGAGTACGAGAACCGTTCCAAATGCAAAGGGGTTAACTCCTTTTGAAATGTTATTTGGGAGGGCATATTACGTACCTCAGTGGAAACTTCTCATGCCTGCAGATCAGGAGGCTGACAGTTCACTGGCAGAGTACATGAGGAGGTTGCTGAGTAATAAGAGACTTCTACAGTTAAATTCTGTTTCAGATAAAAAACAGACCAGACCGTCGGAGGCAGCAGTTCGACCAGGCGTACAACCCAGAGAATGGATTTGGGTGAAAGTCATTAAGAGAAAGAATTGGAGCTCACCGAAGTGGGAAGGATCGTTTCAAGTTTTGCTGACAACACCCACTGCAGTTAAGATCGCTGAGCGTGCGTCCTGGATCCATTTAACACACTGCAAATTGGTCAAGAACTTTGAACTGGACAAAAATCTTGCTACTGTTACACAACAAGAACAAAATGACCAGGTATAGAGTAAACAGGGATGCAGAACAATCTCAGAAAAATTGCATAATTATCCTGTTAGCTATACTGGTGACAATGATCTTTTTTGCTGTGGCCTTTCCTTTTTTCAGCCACACGAGTTGAACTGAACAAACGTGATGCGTTACTCATAGACTGGCATCCAAACTTTAACACTTATCAAGCAATTAAATATGTGTATGCTGAGACTTTTAATGTTCTGAACTGCTGGATTTGCACAGCTATACCGACAGCATACGGGGGATTATTAATGACTGCTGTCCCCCTAGGGGTCAATGAGACCTGGGAAAACTTGATCTTTGATACTTCACCTGTAAAATCACAAGACAAAATAGCATTGTACCTACCTGTTACACAAAAGGGAGTTGTATGCTTTTATAAAAATGACACTATTCAGGTGGGTTGAAGCAATTGCAATGTGACTGCTTCTTATAAGTGTTATATTAAGGCCAGTAAGGCAGAAACTATTTGTGATACAAACTATGATGCATATTTTGAAAAAATGCATCGAACTGTTAGCGAAGTACAACATAATCCTGTTCTTTTAAAGCAGCTTTCTATTATTGATAAGAAAATGTTTCATGCAGGGCAAGCTTATATCAATACTAAAGTAGAGAATTGTTATTTCATTTGTGGGAAAAAGGCATACAAATGGTTACCTGAAAATTGGTCCGGCAGTTGTTTTTTTGGGTTACCTGGTTCCGGCCATATGACACACTGCAGCTTTGCCACAAGGAAAAATTTGAAATGTCAGGGAGGTCAGCAACAAACCTAGAAATCCAATCAAGAGACTAGAGAATTCAGTAGGACGAATCGAAGCAGGATGGAGAAACCATAATTCCGTGAAGAACAAAGATAAACTAACACACATGGACTTGAGTGACACTATTATATCATGGGCTGGCATAGCCCCTGCATATGGCGCAGTAAAATCGATTTGGGAGCTGAGGAAACTGTCCAAACTTCTTGAAGTTATGAGCAATGCAACTTTTTCTGCTATCGAATTAGTGACTGATGAACTGAATGCTATGAGAACTGTGGTGCTTCAGAACCGCATGGCTCTCGACTTCACCCTAGCGGCGAGAGGTGGTACGTGCACTTTAATCAAAGAAGAATGCTGTTCGTACATTCCTGACAACCAGCATGAGATAAACGACCATCTTGAGGTGATTCAGCAAGTGTCGACCATGAACAAACCAGGCCCAAACCCTCTCACGGACTTTTTCCAGAATTTGTTTGGGGGGTGGGGTTCCATCCTAATGAACATCCTGATTGCCATTTGTGTGGGATTACTCCTATTAGGAGCAAGCATTTGTTGTGGTATTCCCTGCATGAAAAAGTTAATCAAAGATTTTATAGACATGTCAGTTTCTGAGACTTTGTACCAAAGTACTGAAATTGAAGAGTTGTTGAAAAGTGAAACACTTTCATAAGTTTAAACTGAATGACTCTCTTAACTGCAAATCCTGAATGGAAGAGGTTAGGACAAGAAGCAAACTGTTTATGCTTTTGAAAATAGAATAAAAAGTATTAACAGGGGGGAAATGTCAGAAAAATATGCATTTATGTATACGTTTAATGCTTATTAGAAGCTAAAAGGGTTAACACATTTTCATTCTATTTTATACACAGCTTAATTCTGTATGAAATTATAAGATGCTTTTTGAAACTGCAGTATGCTACTGAAACTTGCAAGATGCCCTCTGACCTAGTAACTGCTAGCACAGCAAAATTCATGTTTATGCCTTTTTTGAAATGTACTTGAAAAACAGGTGATTATCTGCTAGGTCAGGAAATAAATGAATAGAACATTGAATATGAACAATCAGCCTTGTCCGTGCTATGAGAACATGCACAGCTGCAGGAAAGAAGAGATACATCAAACAAAGACTGTTTGAAGAATCTGTACTTGCTTTGTGCTCGAATTAGCCATAGTACCTTGAATGGTAACATAATATAGTGGGAAGCATATCTAACCGGTGGTCGCCAAGGCCACGTTGTTTTTCTTAGGAAGTTTTTCATAAAACTGATAATGCAAGCAGAAAATTATAGACAAACAGCTGCTATGAAATGATGATGTTAAAACTTGTCATCTGTCACGTCAGCTTGGTAGGCAATGTCTTATTAGAAAGTGTATAAAGATGCACTTACTTCCTGATTTTAGTTAGACAAACTCTCTATTAGCATGTTTTTGTCTCCTTGCTGCAAGATTAAAGTACCTTAACCTGAACCTGCCGTGTATTGATCATTTTGAAGTTAATATTTCCTTTGACATGCCGTCAAATAGCAAAGCCAGTGCCTGCCCCTTAAGAGGTGGACTCCGCAGTGTTGGAGATCAACCTCAGTGAAGCATTAGCCAAAGAGGTTAGAGTAGACAGCCTCGGAAAGACCAGTTTGAAACTCGCCATAGGCAACAACTCTGACAGGGAAGTGGTAAGCTCCGAAACCAAATCTTACTGAAGCTAGGTAAAATGGGCCAAGTGATTAGTTGCTCTTAGTCCAAAGGTAGCTGAGGCAAACACACGCTTTCTGAAATGGTCGCTCGGTCGAGACTCCCTGTTCGGGGGATGGACCGAGGAAGCTTTGCTCAGCTAGCACCTTCTTAGTAGCAGCAGCCACCACAATGGCATCTACGGGGATACCTTTGCTCCAAAATGTTCTATCCTTGGGAGGACTGAGGAATCTGTTGGCTTTTTTGGGCACAGGTTCCACCACGTCTGGCTCCTTACAAGCCCTGATGTGCCCATCCTGAAGGCCTTCAGGAACACGGATTCCTCTGAAGATGGAGTGTGGGAAGACCAACCGCCTCTTTGCTTGGGAACTTCAAGGATGTCCCCGAAGGACATTTCCTCAAGCAGACATCTGAGGGAACAGTCTCCCTCCTCAAAATCCATGTCCTCAATTAGGGACCCTGGGGAGTACAAGTGCCTTCTCTTACATGTTCTTTTCCGAGGGGGTTCCTCCACAGTGGGCTCAGGGGAGGTCTCAGAAGAGACGAGTATCCCAAGTGGGCAGTGCCCAGCTGAAGGTGCTCATGGGAGGGTTGACCCTGGAAGGATGGTGAGGTCTCAGCATCCAAACCAGAGAGAGGCTGGGGAGGACCTAGAGAAGTAAAGGTAACTGTCAAACTGGAGAAGGCCCTCTCTACTGCCCTGAAGGCCGATGCGCTGGACGATGCTTCCCCTTCCCCAGCAGCCAGATGCACCTGGGAAGGGAGAAGAGACGCTGACTAAGCACCAAAGCCCCCTGGTGATACCGACACAGAGCTGTCCAGCACTGAAGCCCCCAAGGGAAGGGAACATTCTGAAAAATCCAGACCTAAACCCACCCCCAGGGAACTCGCACCAACTTCTCTGAGACTTGGTGCAGCCTGTTCTAAGGGCATTGGAACAGAACCAGCCAGGGACCCTGTCTGTGTCAAGAAGGGGGGGGGGGATACCAGACACCATCAGCCTCTGACTAGAAATCCTCTGATCCAGACATTCCAAATCTGGATAGATTGGTAGAGGAGAGTGGAGTTGTGTACATGGGGAGGGTCCCATAGCCCCCTGGGCCGGAGACGGCATGAAGCCCAATTTGATTTGGGCCTTGAGGAAACTCTGCATCATCCTATCCACATCCGAGGTAAGGAGACTTTAGGAGGATCTGGACGAAGATGACTAGTGGCCGCTCTAGCTGGAGGTCTGACCTTGCAGCCCATTGCCCTATGGTCTCAAGAAGGGGAATTGCTTTGAGCCGAATCTGATTTTTTAGATGATCGCGAAGGAGAACTTTCGCTAATAATGGGATCCAACAGAACTGTCAGATCTGAAAGTCTAGTGGAATCTGAAGTTTTAGATGGTGTGCCAGACGGATCTGACAAGCGGTCAGATCTGGGGACGGCTTGCATCTAATCTGATATGAAGGCCTCCGCTCTGCCAAGGCCTTAGATCCAAGGGTGTGATCCGATGCTCTTGGAGCAGTGGATCTCGGATCCGAAGCCAAAGAGGCTGGGCTCAGATCTGGGGAGCTGCGATCTGAGAGCCTAGGCTTCTTAGAAAGAGACTAAGAATACCCCCCCCGAGGGGGGGGGGCTCTTTTTCGGTTCCTGAGAGGGCTTGGAAGGAGAATCTTAGTCTGAAGCGTTTCAGTGGCAAACTAGATCTGAAGGTTAGACAGTAGAAAGGGATTGTGGTAGGGGAGGCGCTTGAGCTCTGGATCTATCTGAGATGTTGCCGGCTTGGATCCAAGGCCAGATCCAAGACCCATCTGTGATTAATGACACGGATAGCATCAGATCTATTTTTTATACTTTGTTACTAGCATAGCATAACTTTTCTGGGTGCTATTATATGTCAAGTATACTATCAGTAGCAAGCATTCAGAACTATGGGATAACTGACAGTGGTTATGTAATAACTGACAGTGGTTTAGAATGCAATTCACTGTCTTTTGCTTATTATCTAACTTTTATTCTTTGACATCTTGGAATATAATTGAAAATATTATGATTATTTACTTTTAGACAGGGAGACATAACCTGGAAGTTCTTAGCATTTTTCAGAATTCCCGCAGTATCACAAAAATGCTCATGACTCTAAATTGTTTCAAGCTAGTTTTCATGATAGGGGCTTGAAAATGAACAGCCCATCAGTTACAATTCATACAAAAATGCTCACAAGTGAATCCAAGCCACCTCCACACCACACATCAATCCCTCAAACCCCTCTAATCCATCAAAAAAAACCCAACAAAAAACATCTCAAAGTACCTCAACCACTACAAAAAAAACTGCACTTTAACATTTATTGATTCAGCAAGCACTATTTATGTATTTATTTGACATTTGTTGACCAGGATAGTCCAACTGAGTTAAAGCCCTTTTTCAGCAGAGGCCCAGAAGAAAAGCTCCACAGAAAATTACAAGTTAGTAAATACAATAGTATTATATTCAGACATTACAGATATACTACATTATGACTCATGACTATTTTACAGTGACTTTTCATTTGGGCAAAGGTACAAAGAGCAGTAAAAATGCATATGTCATGTCCTCAGAACTGTAAGTCAGAACCAGTCCTAGCAAGGGTAATGCCAGTACTGTGCCATCCAGAAAAGGAAATGATATATAACAGCAGGGGAATGTGGGTGCGAAGTAATACTGCAACATGGAAGAGAAGGACATCTATGGTTATGGTAAGATTTTACAGAACTTTTCTGTGTCCTTCTATACACATGTTGCAGTATTCAGTACAAATGCGTTAGTGCCAAGGCTCACTGTGAAGGGGGAAGTGGCTTAGTAGACTTCTCCAAGAATCCAAGGAGGATAGCCCTGGCAACACCAGCACTGGCCCTAGAAATGTGGTCTAACTTGTAGTGTTTGATGAAGATATGCACTGAAGACCAAGTGGCTGTTTCCAGTATAGTGGAGGTATCCAAACCCCTGAAGAAGGCCCCTGAGGAGGCCAATGCCCTGGTGAAATGTGCTTTGACAGTACCTTGCTGGGATTTCCCATGGTGTTTGTAGCAAAAGGTAATAGTTTTGGAAATCCATGTTGAAATTGTTTGTTCTGCTGGGTAATTTCTCTCGAATTTTGGAATGGGAGAAACCAGCAGGTGTTTTACATCCTGGATTTCTTTCCCCTTTTCTTGTAATGACTTGAATAAGTCAGCCACTTTTGTTCCAAACAGGGGTGTATTGTCCAAAGGAGCATCAACCAGCTTGGCTCTAAAGTCATCTGGTAGCAATTGGAAGTGTAGCCGGGAAAACCTCAAGGCAGACGCCAATGCTGCTGACCTGGCTGAGGCCTCAGCAGCATCATAACTGCACTTGATAGAGTGCCGAGCAACCCAAGAGGTAAGGGCAACTTCGGAAGACAGTGAAGCTTTGGCAGCAAAATCAGGGGAGTCGGACAATTCCTTTGAGATCTTCTCCAAAAGGGATAAGGCATATTTAGAAAGCCAGAGTAGCTGAAGTATATATTTTCTTACCCAGACTTTCCATGGTTTTGCTGTCTTTGTCAGCAGGGAAGACAGTAGTGGAAGGCAATAGTTTTGAAGCTTTATCAGTGGAAATGGAAATACTGGCAGGGTCTGCAGCAGGACACAATTAGAAACGTAGCAGTCTCAGGGATCTTATAAAACCTCTCAGGTCTGCGTGGAGCAGGGGGCTGTGAGTCCAGGTTCAGGGATGCTGATGAGAAGGCATCCAAAAAGGCAGGCAGAATGGCGGAACAGCAGTAGAGGTTGGGGAATCCACCTGAAGGAGGTCATAGTACCTTTTTTTTGTACCTCTGTCATTTCAGATGATTCCCACTTGAAGTGTTCTTTCATGTTAGTAATAGTTTCCCCACAGGTTAAATCCCCTGCTGGGGAGTCATATCCCCAGGCAGAAGGCAGACAGGAGATAATATGAAAAGGATTCCTCAGAAGAAGAATCAGAAAATTCCTCCTCTTCTCTCAGAGGGATCGGATGTCTGAGGCCTAGGGCTCAGTATAGGAGGAGGGATAGTTGACATCCCTGGAGTGGTAGGCCGGAAGGCCATAAAGGCATTAAAGAGGCTTTGGCTGAATGCGTGCCAATCCGGGGTTCTCTCAGAGCAGGAGACAAATGCTTTCTTTTTTCCTTCCTTTTGAGAGAGAGCCTAGTGGGCATCTGAATGGAGGAAGGCCTAGTGTGGGGCAACTGTAAGGAAACGGAGGGATCCGACAGTCCTATCGAAATTGCAGGTCCCCCCCCGGCGTTGGAAACAAGACACCAGAAAAGACTCTGTGGACGTGCCCTCCACACAGGATTTTGCGGCTTCGCACCCACAATATCCGAAGTGGGGGAGCTTGAGTCTTCAACCAGGCTGACGTCGGCCACAGGCTAAGAGTTGGACAAATGAGGCACAGCGGTAGTAGTAGGCCTGACAGTCTTGGCCTTTTTTTTTGGTGGCTCGGCAGGCAAGTCGGCAGAACCCTTCATACCCAAAGCTGTTTGGGACATTGGTTTTCCAGGTATAAGTTGAGCGCGTGGAGATGGCTGCAAAGAGTTTTGGGCACAAACGCCTGGCAGATGGTGCAGGCCTTGTAGTCGTGTGACCAACCTTAACAAAACAGACACTGATCGTGAGCATCCTTGCGAGGTATCTGATGGCCGCACTTACACTTGCCCTTTCTGGATGACATTTAACAAGCATTAGAAATAAGAACTGAAAAAGATTCCCCAACAGGGCACTTATCTGATTTCTCTAGAATCAGACAGCCGGAAAGGCAGAAACACCTGACGTTCGACTGGTAGCTGAGAAGTTCTGATGACTGGTGCGTGCAGATGTCACTTTTATGGCCCATGCTCTGCTAGCCACATCAGATGCCCCATGCACCATACAGTGACCAAAATCTTTTGTATACTGACAGGACGTTCGGGTAGCAAGAGGAGTAAACCCATTGGTACCGAATACTGCAACATGTGAATAGAAGGACATTTTTTAATCCTCAACTACCACAACACAGGGAGAACCTTAAGGAAGGACATTCAGGAGCACTGCTGAGCCAAAAGCTGCTCTGTTCCTGGACACCAGATCCAACTTGTAATGAGCAATAAAGGTGTGTGGATAAGCACAGGTTGCAGCTACACAAATATCATTTAAGGATGGTCTGGACCAAAAAGCTGAAGAAACTGCCATACATCTCATGGAATGGGCCCTAAAAGGTTTTGGCAAAGATAATCCCAATTTTCCATACACAAAGGTTATACAGTAGTCAACCATTTAGCCAGTGTAACTTTAAATACTGGATTGCCTAATCTGGTTGGAGAAAAGGAAACAACTGGTCAGATTTCCTAAAGTCTTTGGTTCTATGAAGATAGAAACGAAGATGTATATTCACATCCAAAAGATGTAACATGTACTCGCCTTTGTTTGAGAAATTTGGAAAGAAAACTGGGAGATTAATTACCTGGTTAATATTTGACTCATAAGTTACTGTAGGCAAAAAAGGTGGGTTAATTTGCAATGACACCCTATCCTTGTGAAAAATTAGATAAAGATGCTTTGAAGACAGAGCCTGGAGTTCAGATACTCCTCTAGCTAATGTAATAGCCACTACAAAAATGGTATTCCAAGACAAAAAACTGTGGTCAGTTTTGGCCAAAGGTTCAAAAGCACATGGAGTTAAGGCCTGTAGCATTATATTTACATCGCAAGGTGGAGTAGGGTCTTTCAATGGCAGTTTAAACAGAAAGGCTCCCATTAGAAAAGCCTTGCAAAGTTTAGAACATAAGGTAGAGTTATTTTTGCCCAGGTAAAAATTAGAAATGGCAGCTAATTGAATGTTAATTGTTGAGAAACTAACCCCTTCACTTAAAACTGTAGCTAAGAATTTGAGGATAACTGGAATAGGTGCCAAAAAGGGGTCCAAGTCTTTGCTGAGGGCCCAAAAGACAAATATTTTCCATTTACTCTTGTACATCTTTCTAGTGGAAGCCTTATGGGAAAATAAAATGTAACGGATGAGGGAAGACAGCCTGGGCCGTCTCAAAGTCAGTGGAACTGGAGAAACACTACAGTTAACTTGAGGCTTGCTATGTTTGGATGAGTTATGCTTGTCAGATGAGACAGCAGATCCGGAGTTGGATCCAGACTCCAGGGAGGACGAAGAAGATGAGGACAGCAGAATGGAACCCAATCTGACAAGGCCAAAAGAGTGCAATGAGGATAACCATGCTTTTCAACCAAACTACTTTTGGAAGAAACTTTGGAATTAGTGGAAAGGCATAAAGGAGACCGGAGGACCAGTCATGAACCAGAGTATTTCTCGGAGACTCCCCTGGTAGAGGGATCAGGGCAAAGAATCTTCTGCGTTTGTTGTTGATGGCAGAAGCAAAAAGATTACAGCATGACTGGCTCCATTGACGAAAAAATTTTCTCCACCATGTTGACACAGAGACCACTTGTGAGGCATCAGTATGGACCTGCTTAATTTGTCTGCAATCACTTTGCATTTCCCCAGTGTCGCTCGTCCAGTCAGGATAAAGTAGACGAGTCTTTTTGGGTTCTGTTCAAGCAGCTTTATTATGTACAAACACATCAGGATTGAGGCTCAATAACTTTAACTCAAATAAACTTATAAACAAACTTGCTATTACACTCATACATGCTCACTCTCTGGCTGCACTCTCAAAATGGCACTGAAGGTAGCACATGCCGACCTTGAAATGCTTCTTAAAGATACAAGACCACACACACTATTCTACATCCTCCCTCTTTGAGAAATAAGTCATGCAATATTGATGACATTAATTGACATACAATCAATACAAATAATTCTTTGTCATGCAATTATACAGAACTAAATACATATAGACAATTATGTCCAGGTTGCTGTGCATTTCACACTAGGTCTGGAAATGCAACCAAATTGTGTGACATAGAAATTAGAATTAGGTCTAGCAACTGGAACTGTCTTGCTGAATGTTCAACTTTAAGGACACCAGAATCATCATCAGGAATGGAAGTAGAAGTTAAGAAATGTTCTGCAACAGGAACATTGTCTAGTCTGTATCACAAGAACAATGCTGCAATATTGATTCTGGTACAGGAAGAAGAGGTCTGCAATTTCTCCTGTACACCCTCAAATTCTACAAAGTAACCATTTTAAATCATCTGTAAATACTTCATTGTCATAAATAACCTGCATTCATATTTTCTTGTTTTTGGAAATTAATAAAAATATTTAAAAAAAAAAAATTCTACAAAGTAGGATCTTGGCTTGGTACATATACCTCTTGCTTGACCAATCTGGTCAAAACCTTTAGCTGTTTGCATCCTCACTGTCTCTCCTTCTTTCAAATCTGCTTGATTTATCATAGCTGGACGTCTGGATGCTTTCTGAATAATTGAGCTCTAATTGTTCAGTTGTTCTTAGCTCTAGGTCTCAACAAACTGGAACAGGCAAGGTTGTTCTGGTTTGCCTAGATAGAAATCTATGAGCAGGTGAGCCAAGTATAACGTCATAGGTATGTTTCTGAGAATAAGTAAATTCAAAAACACATCTGTATTATCACGCTTTGACTTCTCAAGTAATTGCTTTGCACTCTGTATTGCACATTCAGCTAGTCCATTTGACTGTGGACATTCTGGACTATTAGTAACATGCAAAGTCCCATTCTTTTGCAAATTTCTAAAACAACTGACTACTAAATTGGGTACCATTGCCAGAAATAACTGCGTGGGCTACCATGGACTGAGAAATGACATTTCAACTTGTTAATAACAACTGTGGATGTTAGATTAGGTAGTAAATCAATCTCAAACTAGATTGAATAAGGGTCTACCAGCACTAAGTAATGCTGATTGTTCCATCATCAGTGGCTGCTGTTGACCAAGGTAGTTCAGGAACTTGACTCGGCTGAAGTGGTTCTTTTTGCAAATGCAATTTAGTACTACTGCATACGGAACAAGAAGAAAGTACTTTAGCAATGTCTTTTACTAGAGAAGGCCAAAATACTAGTTTCTCTCGCCCTTCTTTTAGTAGAATCAGAACCTGGGTGACCACGATGCAAAATCTGGATATAGTCATGTTGTAAGAAAGCAGGAACAATTCTAGGACCTTTGAAAATAATGCCCTCTTCCATCAGCATCTCATCTTTGTAAGGAAAATAAGTTTGCACTTCAGGTGGTACACTAGATTGCTTTGACGGCCATCCAACATTAATGTAGTGGTTGAGCTTTTGCAAAATAGGATCAGTCTTTGAATGATCTCTCAGCTCATAAAGTCTTGTGTTACACACTTCCATGACATCAAAGTCAAAATTCTCTGCATGAAGCTGTTCTGTTGTATTTCTGGGCAATCTGTATAAGGTATCAGCCAGATAAAGACGTTTGTCTTTTGTAAAGACAATTTTGAAGTTCTACTTTTGCAATTTGAGCATCATTCTTTGCAATCTCACTGGAGCTGAATGAATAGGCTTCTTTAAAATATTCACTAGAAGTTGGTGATACATTTCAATCTGAATAGCTCGACCATAGAATTAATCATGAAACTTTGAACATGCAAATACTATTGCCGAAAGTTCTTTCTCAGTTTGAGCATATTGCATTTCAGTTTGGGTAAGAGCTCTAGATGCATAGGCTGCTGTACTGGTATGCCTTCTTGAAGAATAACTGCATCAATACCAAATTTTGAAGCATCACAGGAAAGAGTTACTGATTTATTGACATCATAGTATCAATGTAGGTGGAGTGGCAATTTTCTGCTTAAGGTCTTCAAATGCCTTCTGGTGCTGTTCCAGCCAAGACCATATAACATTTTTGTGCATCACCTCTGTCAAAGGTGCTGTCACCTCACTGAAGTCTGGTATAAACTTGCCTAAATAGTTGACCATACCAAGAAAGCATTGTACAGCCTGAACAGTGTCTGGTGCTGGCATCTCAAGAATGGCTGCTTGCTTGGATGGGTCTGGTCGTAAGCCAGTGCTAGTAAATAAATGACCTACATATGTAACTTCTAGTAGTCTGAATTTGCACTTCAGAGGACTGAGCTTTAAGTTCACTTCACGTGCTCTATCTAGAACTTTCTTAAGGTTCATGTCATGTTCTGCTTCACCAATGCCTCCAACCAATAAATCATCTACTATTATGGCACAAGGATAACCTGAAAGAAATTTGCTCCATTGCATAATGAAAGACTTCACTTGCAGAATTTATTCCAAATGGCATCCTGAGGGATCTATATCTGCCAAATGGGGTACTGAAAGTAGCCAGTAATGAGGATTTGCTATCAAGCATAACTTGCCAAAATTAACTTTTTGCATCCAAGACAAAAAAAAAAAAAACAGTGGCATTTGGTAATAGGGCTGTAACTTCTTAGACTGCACGCATTGGATGATGTGGTCTCTTTAATTCTTTGTTCAAATCTCCTGGGTCAATACATATTCTGATTTCGTCTGAGCCTTTTTTGTGGGCTGCTACCATGGACGACACCCATTCAGTTGGTTCTGTAACTGGACAAATTACACTTTGCTGCACCATTTTATCCAGCTAAGCTTTAACTTTATTCAGCACAGCTATCGGAACTTTTCTTGCTGGTCTAACTTCACAGAATACATAACTGAGAGTTTGCCCAACTTGTCATCGAAAGCATCAACATACTCTGAGAAAATGGCTTCAGTAAAACTGAACTAGGATATGTGCTTATATGATGAACCTCTTTGGTTAAAGAAAGTAAATTCATTCTCAGACTCTAGAGATCCAATAATGACTGTACAGGTCTTTGGACTACATAAAATAACAAGCTGCAACAGTTTCTAGCCAAATAACACGAAAGCGCTACTGAGCCTTCGGTTCAAATTTCTTCACCTCCATAAGCAACAAGTTTCGCACAACTAGCCACATTGAGTTGTTCATTAGTCCTCACCTTAGCAAATGTGTCTACTGACATAACATTACACTTTGAGCCACCGTCTACTTTAAGCTCTGTTGATTTACCATTGATCTGGACAGTACAAAACACTTCATTCTTTGCCAACAAATTTACTGCATCAATCTTTTCACCAATTACTGATATACCATCTACGTAGAAAGTAGAATAGCAGCTCTCTATATGATCAACTTGCTTTTTCGAGTGACTCTTCTTTATAACTGTGTGAGGTTTACTTGATTTGCAAAACTTTTGAAAATGGTTCCATTTTTTACTTGTGGCATTGCTGACCAAATGATAAGCATTTTTCTCTTTCAGACTCATGTCTAGCACCAAATTGCGACAGTTAACAACAAAGCTGGATCTGAGTTTTGCTGATTCACCCTTGTACTCCACTGATTATGTCCTTTTCTTAGAACTTGCTGGAAAACTATGGGGTCTCCCAGGAAAACCCACACGAGTTGCAGCTGCCATGTGTTTAGGCCTGATCCTGCTAGCCACATGTTGCATGATGTCTACATTTGCTTTGGAGCCTGCTGAAACCGTGCTCTTTATCACTTGCAAGCATACTTGTGACTTTCTGTAACTTCATGGCTTTGACAAATCTCAGTAGTTTTGTTCAGAGTTAAATCACTGTCATAAAGCAAAGGTTTTCTCACTGCAGCACTATTAATACCACACACAAGCCTGTCCTTTATTAACTCATCTTTTAAGTCACCAGACATGTTTTAGCTTTGTTTCTGAGGTCAGTAATGTAAGCTCTAAAGGTTTCTCCTGGTTTTTGATCTCGTGTAAAACAAATGCCTAATGTAATATTTGTCTGGGGGGTTACACATTTCCCTGAACTTGCTCTTCAAACACTCGGGGTCTTCCCTTGATTCAGTCTGTACACAATATGATGGCTTTCACACCTTCTCACTGATATACTGCTGGTGCATGCACAAATGATTGCTCCCATTCAAAGACCTCTGACCCAACTAGGTTTTGCAACACGGATGCCCTGGTGCATGCATCTTTGTCAGAATAAGCTGCTTGTATAAAACTATTGCATTCTTGCTCAAATACTCTCCAATTCTCTGCAATATTCTGATCAAACACCAGTGGTGATGGTTTTCGAAATCTGCCTGCCATATTAGCACATACCAGCATAGACTTCTGCAAGTATGCATGAACACACACACACACACATATATATATATATATATATATATATATATATATATATATATATTATATATATATATATATACATATGCCAGAAATTTATGACAGTACTTGTAACTATGACCAATAGCACAACAAACCTCTGAATAACTGAACATTGTGAAATACGTCTCTCGGGCACTGTAATACTCTTGAAATCGGTGTATTGTAAAAAAAATCACCTCTTATCAGTGTAAGAAACATTTGAAAACAACTGCAAATTCCGAATGAACTTGGCAGAAGAAGCTCAGAGTAAGAAACATTTCAAAGTAACTGCACTTTGCAAACAAACCGTACACGGCACACAGACTTTCACAAAATGGCCGTACTTTGCCAAATAACTCTTTACAGTGCAAGAAACATCCTGTAATGGCGGCATTTTGCGAAATGACACACCCAGCACAAGAAAATGTTCAAAGTGGCTGTATTTTGACTGTACTTCATGAAATAGTTGCCCTTTGCACTAAATGCACAGTAATAAGCACACACTGTAAGCACTTTACACACTATGAGATACTTCAAATAACTCTAGTTATGCCCTGGTTACAATGCAAAGTAGTAGTTAAGCCAAAACATAGTACTTTGCCAAAAAAATGCAGTCACCGTGCTTATTTATGCTTAATGTGCCCTTTTTGTCCTTATTATATTCGTTTTGCTCATTTAGTCTTTTTCCATGCCCATTACACTTTTCTTGTGCTCGTTTTACTTTAAACATGCTCGTTTTGCAATTCCAAGGTCATTCCAAACCCTTATGTGCTTTTCTGATGATCATTTTATCAAATATCTTAACTTTAAACATTTCATTTAATTAATAAACCTTTTGTGCCTCTCGCTTGTATTCTCTCCCCCAGGAAATATTATCAAATATAACTCCCCATACTATCACTAGGGAACAGGTCCTTAATGCTCTCTTCTAAGACCAAGAACACTGGATCAATGGGCCCAGACAATATGCCAGGATGCCTTCTAAATAGATTGAAACATGACCTATCAGGGCCTCTGGAATTACTATTTAACTGTAGCCTCCAGACAGGCTTTGTGCCTCATGAATGTAGAAAAGCAACAGCCATTCCTCTGCACAAAGGTGGGCCATCTACAGACCCATAAGTCTCATTAGTCTTATATGTAAGGCCATGGAAAGAATTAACATGGAGAAGATCAACAGATGTACAGTAAACCTCCAGACACTGGACCCAACCCAGTTTGATTTAGTTAAGGGTAGATCATGCCTACTCAACCTGGTGGACTTCTTTGAGAAGGTCACCAAAGCAATGGATGAGGGCAAAATTGTTCACACTGCCTACCTTGACCTGGCCAAGGCATTTGACACAATACCCCACTCTAGCATTATTGACAAACTCAAGAGGTTATGTAGAAACCCGTATGTCACCCGGTGGATAGCCAACTGGCTCACAGACAGGACCCAGGAAGAGTCCACCTCTACAAAGAGGCCAGTCACAAGTGGAGTCCCTCAGGGATCAGTCCTTGGACCGCTCTTTTTTGGCATTTACTTCTCAGAAGTCAAGGCCAAATGTCAGTGCTCTCTGGCTGACTAAATCTGCAGATGATTGCAAATTAGGAGCTGCCACTGAATCTCACACTGACACAAATGTTCTCCAGGAGGGGATGACACAGACAAACAACTGGTGTCAGAGCCATGGACTAAAACTAAATGCCAATAAATGCATAACAGTATCCTTTGGAAGTCATCCATCCCTTGTAACTTTCATATTGACAACACAGCCCTTAGAGTTGAACCAGGAGTCAGGAACTTAGGGACATACATAGATACTAATCTAGCCTTTGATCACCACATGTCTACAGTGGTGAGGAAATCATTCTATGTTGTGCAACCTTATAAACAAAGGTATGGCATCTAAGTCCAAGAAAGTCATTGTTTCACTGTATTCAGCATTCATCAGACCTATCATTGAGTACAATGCCCCCTTTGGTATGTACCTAACCAGGCATATCCAACAATTGGAAAATCTACAGATGTTCCTCACTAAAAGAAAACAGGGCATAAGTAAAATGTCCTATGTAGACCAATTCAAGGCCTTATCCCTGTATTCTGCCTCCTACAGACTTTTGAGGGGAGATCTATGCTTGGCATACAGGGCATTGTCAGACCCCACTCTGATGGACCTCCTGCATATCCACAAAACAAACAGCACCAGAATTATCCATTCTACAGACTTAAACCTTGCCTGTGATATAAATAGGACCTGCTGAAGAGATAGGTATGTATCGCAGAGACTACCTCGTCTATGGAACAGGCTCCCCATCCATGTGAAGCAGAGTTCCTCCCTAACCCAATTCAAGTGCAAGTTGAACAATTGGATGGGAAACCAGAAATTCATCCCTGTTTTGACATCTATGTCTCTAATGGACACAGGTAACCTGTAAATGGTTCATCTCCCAGGCCCATGCTAACACTTATCAAGGGTATCAGAACTTGTCAGAGATTTGGGATGCATGGCTAGGATTAAAAAGGCCCTAGTGGTCATCAGCCTAGCAAACACCTATGAACAATGCGGCCTGTGCCCTTGTAATACTCCGTTTTATCTTTTTTTTTTTTTAAAGAATTAATTCGAGTTTTCACTACCTTTGGTTCATTTCTGGCCCTTTATCGTGCTCATTTCTCTTAGTTTACCTTCACTGTTAACTCTGCACCTTGTAACTCTGAAAGGCAGTCTCTGGAATCCTGGTTATGACACCATGTCTCTTGTCCAGTCAGGCTAAAGTAGACGAGTCTTTGTGGGTTCTGTTCAAGCACCTTTATTATGTACAAACATATCAGGATTGAGGCTTAATAAATTTAAGTCAGATAAACTTATCAACAAACTAGATATTACACTCATCATACACGCTCACTCTCTGGCTGCACTCTCAAAATGGCACTGAAGCTAGCATGTGTTTGCTATATATAAGCATGTGCCAACCTTGAAACCCTTCTTAAAGACAAAAGACAAAACACACACAGACACACACACACACACTATTCTACACCCAGAATGTGCACTGCTATTAGAAAGAGACCAACCATTGCCACACTCTCATAGCTTCTCAACAGAGGATAAAATTTTATTCCCCCGGTTTGCTGATGCACCAGACTGCCGACATGTTGTCCATCTGAACTGCAATTGTCCTGGATGGGAGAATGTCTTGAAATGCTTGCAATGCTAGGAAGGCTCTCATCCCCATCACACTATGTGCCAGGGCCTTTACAGGCCACAATGTGTCTGGTACCATCCTTCCCAAGCAGTTCCCCCTCCCCCCGAAGCTGGGTGGCATCCGTACTCACAGTGGACTTGGGGAGGGGAAGAACAAAGGGGCAGTCTTCATGGAGCTGATTTGAATGAATCCACCATAGGAGACATCTTTTGCATGCTTGAAGTATCTTAATAGGCATAGATAACGGATGTTGGAAAATGGACCACTGAGTCGACAGGGTCCATTTAAGAATTCTCATATGGAACCTGGTCAGCGGAACAAGAGTGATAGCTGTTGCCTTGGAACCCAAAGCATGATGCCTTGGAACCCAAATCGTGAAGTATCAGTTGAGCTGGAAGGGATGAATTCTGGATCACTTTCTTGATTTGAGACTGTAGAGCGTTTATTCGAGTTGAGGGAAGAGAGGCTATCTGACTGTATCCAAATGAGTACCTATGATCTCTAGACTCTGTTGGTGTGAGTTGAGATTTGTTATAATTGACTGTTATTCCTAGACTGGAGGACAGCTGGAGCAGGGAGTCCCTTGCTTGTATCAGTTGATGCCTGGTTGAAGCAGTAAGGCACCAGTCATCTAGATATGGAAACACCCGGAATCTTAGCAGTATCAGGTAAGTGGTTACAACTGCCATGCATTTGGTGAATACTCGGGGGTTATGACGATACCATTAGTCAGAGCGGCAGAGCTCTGAACTGATAATGACTGGCTCCCAGCCAGAAGCATAGGTATCTTCTGGAGTGCCTGTTCATCTTGATGTGATAGTACGCATCCTAAAGATTTATCTAGCACATCCAATTGCCTTTCTGCAAAAGAAGTAGAGTGGACTGAACCAGGACCATCCCAAACTTTGTATACTGCACAAACTGGTTTAATTTGCTGAGATCCAGAATTGGTCATGTCTCCTGTCTTTTTTGGCAGTAAGAAGAATCTTGAGTAAGTTCTGGACCCTCTCTGGTCTGGTGGACCTCTGGATGACTATTGTCTAGCAGCTTTTTTACTTCTAGAGATCCTGCTTCTCTCTGACCAGATGAAACATCCAGGATTCTCTTCTAAACTGCTGGAGGGGGTTGGGAAAACGGTATGATAAAAACTCTGGCTATAATCCTCTGCACCCATGAATATTTTGTGATAGATAGCTAGGCTCCAGACAGAGACAGACAGTCATGCTTCCTTTCTTTCTCATATAGGGCCTGTCAATCCTGCTGAATCTCTAGATCCCTGGTTTTGTGGACCACCTCTGCCACAAGAGTGGCATCTTCCATTCGAGTTTCCCCCTTCTGCCCTGGAGGAACCATCTCCACATGACTCCTGGAAAGGACCCTGGGACTTTTTACAACACATCTTTCTACCACCTCATTGATTGCCTTTGAGGGGTAGAAATTTTACCAATGACAGATAAGGTCTTTCCTTCCTGCTCACACCTGGAAAGTACGCCCTTAACCTTGGGGCCAAAAAGAGAAGATCTGTCAAAGGGCACAGTGACAAATGAAGACTTAATTGGTTTCAAAAAGTCACATAAGTGCATCCAGGCATGTCTCCTAATAGCTACTCCTGAACCGCCCATGAGATGCCATCCGCAGCATGAGAGTCTAACTTCATGAGTGAGTTAGAGATAGATTAGAGGGTGGCCAGCTGTGACAAAATTCTGTTTCCACCCTTGTAGGACATGAACCCAGAAAGAGATTTGGTAAGCTCCTTGATCAAATCATTTTGTAGTTTTATAAAATGTGCCAAATAAATCAGTGACCTAAGTGCAATGGTCACTGAAGCATAGACATGCTTCCCAAATCTGTCCAATGTCCTGGACTTCCTGTTGGATGGACAGAGGAACTCTGTTCCACTAGTTCCTTTCTTGTAGCTGCAGCAACAACCATGCCATCAACAGGGACTCCCTTATTTCAATGCACATTGTCTCTAGGACAGGCAAGAATCTCGTCTCTTAGGAATTGGCTCAACCATGTCCAGCTCCTTCCACGCCCACTGAACAGGGTCTACAAGCATGTTGGTTAGGTGGGGGGTTTACCCAGGAAGTAAATGCTCCACACCTGAAAGCCTGTAAAAACACAGATTCCTCTTGGGACGGGGAATTGGAAGACCAACTATCTCTTTGTCTTAGGAGATCCAGGATGTCTCCAAAAGGAGATGCTGTCAGGTGGTGATCTAGGGGACACTTCCCCCTCATCAAAATCGGGGTCCTTAGTGAGAGATTCCTATGGGAAATCTAAGTGCCTCCTTTTGCACATTCTCTTAAGAGGGACTTCCTCAGTGGGGTGTTCTGGGGAAGTATCAGAAAAAATAATGCCTTGATGGGCTGGCTGATGATTTGTTTGGTCTGGCTGTTCCAGTGGAAGAGATGATCGAGGCTTAGGACACAGAACAGCATGAAGTAGAGTTATTTGATACGACGGAGGCAGGGATGTCTGTTCTCTAGGCATAGAGAAGACCCTCTCCACCACCTTAAAAGAGGAATGCCTAAGAAGGAGAAATCAAAGGGATGTTGTCAGTCATCTGCTCTCAGGCCCAGAGGGTGTAGGAGCCAAAGGAATCCCCATCTGCACATTCGGGAACTTCATCATCCTGCCCATATCTGCTTCAGAAAGGCTTCTGAAGGACCAAAGAGAATAGTGGAAGGGAGTCCAGAATGTCTTTGAGGCAACTCTTCAAGAAATGGAAAGGGGAGCCTGGATGAAATAGGCTCCAATGGCAATATAGAAGTATGGATCAGGGGAGGAGATATTTGAACAAGAGAAGCTGGATCCTGTAACAACAGATCTGACTTTAACACACTGGTAGGTTGCTCCTTGGAAGTAGCCAAAGTCAAAGTTGAAGGATGGTCAGGAGATCTTTTTCAACTCTTTTGTCCTTGGATTGAAGATAACCTTTAGGTTTAACAGGGTTCTTAGGGGTTTGAGCCCCAGCCACTGTGGAAAACGATTTAAAGTGCAAGAGTCCCTTTAGAATCAATTTATTTTTATGATGAATCAGGGCCAGAAAATTGAAACTGGGGCAAATATCACACTCAATATCAAAGTGAGCCGGGCCCAAACAATGTGCACATTCCCTGAGGGCATCAGAATTTGGAATCTTATGCACACAAGAAATGACTTCTTAAAACTGGAAGTTTTTTTCCAACACATTAACAGTTAACCACAAAAAGAAACTACGATAAAAATAGCAGAAAACCAAGTAACCACAAAAAATGGTATCAAAACAATTAAACTTCTTTTTTTAAAGGTAGAAAAGAGAGAATGGAGATGGAAAGAATAAAAACAATAGCAGAAAGGGGTACTCGATGAGTACAAAGGAATAACCATAAAAAAGGGAATGCTGTTTTAGGAATTCCAAGATCCAAAATTTGAATGCATAAATCTAAGTAAAAATGCTTGTATTTAACTTTTATGGGATTATAATGGTTTAGGGAAACTCTTGTTGGTTGTGACTTTTTCGATATTAGAAGGATTAACTTACTGGTTCATTTAATAAAATTATTGTTGACCAACAATTTTCTGTACTTTGAAAGTGAATACTTTAAACAATTAGCAAGTGTAGCCATAGCGGCATGTACCCCCATTTATGCCAACATGGTCATATTGAAATGGGAAACTTTGTATGTTTTAAACTCCTCATTTTCAAAATACTGGACTAGATATTTTCATTTTTAGACGATGTGTGCATTTTCTGGATACAGGATAAGGGTGCGTTTGATGTATTTTTTCAAATACATTAATGAAACACACACATATATATATATATATATATTTTATTTACCTGTAGCTATACGTAGAATGCTGTGGATTACTTGGATGTCACAATTTACAAAAAAAAAAAAAAAAAAAAGACTGTGGTTTTGATTCTAACATTTACAGAAAATCTACATTACAGACATACATACATACAAATATTTCAAGCACGGGCATTAATGCCCTTCTAGCGTGCCAATATACCAAAACACTTGTTCTCATAATAAGTGCCCAGGCTGTTCTTAAAAATATCTAAACTAGTACTTGCTTTAATGTAATTTGGTAGTCTGTTCCATGCATCGGCTATTCTGTCAGAGAATCAATTAGCACACTTGTCATTCCTACAGAATATTCTATATAGGTTGTCTGAAGATTCTATAGTACTTTTTAATAACCCCAAACAATTCCAGAGATAGTTGTCACTAAATGCTGTATATACCCGAATAAGATCTCTTCTTGTATATCTGTAAGAGACACTGTACAAGTTCAGATATTTCAGTCTTTCATAATAGCTTAAATTTTCACATCCATTGTTGCCCTTGGTATATTTCTGCTGTACCTCTTTCCAGTTTACTCATGCTTGTTTTCTTACAGGGTTTTCCATATTGATATTCCATACTCAAGTTCGGGTCTAATGTAACAAAAGACGACTTCATTATTTCCGATTTCCTAGACTTTATATATCTTTTTATACAACCTATAGTTCTAAAGGCAACTCGGCACGTAAAAATCTACTGCCAGTCATTAGCGGACCAGAGTTCCGCTGTGGCGACCCCTAACCGGGAAAAGCCGAAAGACACAACAACAACAACCTATAGTTCTATAAAAAGAAGTTATGTACCCACCATAACGTTCCATCTGAGTAGTTCTACTTCATTTGTCTTCAACCTGTGGGATACCGGATCCGAGCCGGCAATTTCACTAGCATCTGCTCCAAGCTCCTCCCCTTACCCATAATACACCTCCACTACCGTCCAAATCCCAGATCGAGTTTGCTGACCCTTATGCTGATAACCCGACCTGAAAAAATACTTTATGACCTATAACTGCAGCCCGCAGGCTGTTCATATGACAAGGTCAGGGGGAAGGAGGGAGGGACGGTTGAAGACGAAGTACAACTACTCAGATGGAACGTTATGGTGAGTACATAACTTCTTTATCTGAAGTGGTTTACTTCATTTGGTCTTCAACCTGTGGGACAGAGTCCAAAGCTACTAAACTACTGGGTGGCCCTCATGGAAGGATATTCCGGAGAACCGTGGAACCAAAGGATGCTCTCTTTCTAGAAGTCAAATCCAATTTGTAGTGAGAAATAAAGGTATGAGATGAGGACCAAGTAGCTGCAGAACAAATATCAACCAATGAGACTCTAGACCAAAAGGCTGCAGAAGTAGCCATGGACCCAGTGGAATGAGCTTTCACCTCACCCAGAGGAGACATACCTTTGTCCTTATAGACCTGAAGGATGTATGAGGAAATCCACCTAGCAATAGTGACCTTGGAGATAGGTTTACCCAAAAAGGGTTTACAGAAGGACAAACAGCTGATTGGATTTACGGAAGTTTTTGGTCCTGTGTAAGTAAAATCGTAACTGTCTACGAACATCCAACAAGTGGAGTTTGTATTCCATTTTGTTAGCAAAGTTAGGAAAGAAGACAGGTAAATTAATGGTCTGATTGATATTAACTTGTGATACCACCTTAGGAAGAAAGGACGGATTGGTCCGAAGGGAAAACCTATCTTTATGGAAAATCACACATGGAACTTTGATGGACAAAGCTTGCAGTTCTGAAACCCTTTTAGCAGAAGTGACAGCCACCAGAAATGCTCTTTTCCAGGATAAGAATTTTAGATCTGTGGTTGCAGCAGGTTCAAAAGGCAGAGCGACCAAAGCTTGAAGAACCATAGTAAGGTCCCATGGGGAACAGGATCCTTGACCGAGGGGCGTAACAGAAAGGTCCCTTTGATAAAGGCTTTATACAGTCTGGAGGAGGCCAGTGAAGCAGAATTCTCACCCACATGAAAGTGAGAAATGGCAGCCAATTGAACTTTGATAGTAGAAGAACTAGCTCCCTGTTGAAAAATATTGGCTAGGAATTCAAGAATGGCAGAAATAGGAGCTATGAAGGGGTCTAAACTCCTTTGAGAAGCCCAAAAGATAAAACATTTTAATTTGCTGCGGTAAACCTTCCTGGTTGAAGACTAATGAGCAGCCACCAGAATAGACCTAACTGAAAAGGATAACCCAGGAGTCCTAGCGATCATGGGAACTGAAGCAGCCAAGCTGTGAGCTTCAAACTGTTCAGGTTCGGATGAGGAATACCCCCCCAATGGGTGTGAAATCAGATCATG
Organism: Protopterus annectens; assembly: GCF_019279795.1. Taxonomy (NCBI): domain Eukaryota; kingdom Metazoa; phylum Chordata; order Ceratodontiformes; family Protopteridae; genus Protopterus; species Protopterus annectens. The sequence goes on from NC_056745.1 coordinate 511,189,490, forward strand.
AATGGGATCCAAGATCCAAGGCAGAGCCAGAAGGTGAGACCAAAGGAAGGGAAACCATACATAGCAAGGCCAAAACAGGGCAATGAGGATCACTTTCCTTCCAAGTCAACGAGCTTACTGTAGAAACCTCGGAATAACAGGTATTGGGGGGTAAGCATACAGAAGACCGGGAGGCCAAGCATGGACTAGAGCATCTCTGGGGGACTCCCCGGCAGGGGGTTCAGAGCGAAAAACTCACTGCACTTTGCGTTGGTAGGAGATGCAAAGAGATCGCAGCAAGGCTGATCCCACTCCAGGAAGATCTGCTCCGCTACTGAAAGATTCAGAGACCACTCGCAAGGCATCAGAATAGTCCGACTTAACCTGCTATGAGAAAACGACCGGTGGAGATCGCCCATTCCCACATTCTCATAGCCTTGTGACAAAGGGGGTAAGATCTGGTCCCTCCCTGTTTGTTGATGTACCAGACCACTGACGTTGTCTGACTGCTCTGCAATGGTTCCCACAGGAAGAAAGGCATGAAGGACTTGCAACGCCAAAAGCACCACCCTCATCTCAAGAAAGTTTATGTGCAAGCTGGTCTCTACAGGGGACCACAGGCCTTGGACTGTCCTGCCCAAACAATGCCCCCCCTCCACCCGAGTTGGGAGGCGTCCGTAGTCACTGTGGCTTGGACAGAGGCTGAAACAAAGGGTCGTCCCTCCAAGATTTCCGGACAGCACATCCACCACAGAAGTGATGACCGACACTCGACTGAGATGTATTGGATACGATAATGGAAGTTCCAACATGGACCTTTGTACAGCTAGTGTCCACTGTAGAATTCTCATATGTAACCAGGCGCACAGAAGAAGCGTTATGGTCACTGCCATTGAACCTAAGGCCCTCAACACTGATTCTGCCGATGGAAGATGAAAACAGTAGATCAGAGAGACATGCATCCTCAGGTTTTCTACTCTATCCAAGGTCAGGAAGATTTTGCATTGTAAGGTGTCCATCCATTCCCCAATGTAGTCCATCACCTGGACAAGATTTAGAAGTGATTTGGATGCATTGATTGTGATCCCCAAATGCAGGACAAGCTTTCAAAAATAATCCCTGGTTTGAGAAAGTAGATGCTTGGTGGGAGCAGTGACGGACAGACCTGAATCCCCTGAAGCATCAGGTGAGCCGCTACTACCACCATCACCTTTGGTGAACACCCGGGGGATTGTGGTGAGACCAAAGGATAGAGCTCAAAATTGGTAATGATCAACTCCTAGTCGGAAGAGGAGGAACCTCCTGGAGCTTCTGTGCATCTTTATGTGATAGTAGGCATCCTGGAGGTCTAACAAGCACATCCAGTCGCTCTCTTGCAGGTACGGCATGATGGACTGTAGTGTGACCATCCCGAATTTTTCTTTGGCAACTGACAGGTTCAGGATAGATAGGTCCAGAATGGGCCTTAAGTCCCTCATTTTCTTTGGCACCAAAAAGAACCTGGAGTAGAAGCCCGATCCAGACTGATCTGGGGGGAATGGTTTGCTGGCTCGTTTTTCTAGCAGCTTGGAAATTTCCTGTGCTGCTGCCTCCCTTTGCGTGGGTGGTACGAGCGGGAGGTGTTTGGGAGGAACCACAAAGGGGATAGAGTACCCTCTGGATATGATCTAAAGCACCCAGCAGTCTGATATTATGGACTCCCATGCCACCAGGTGCAATGACAATTGTCCCCTGACTGCCTCCAGAGTACAGCAGTCAGGCAACTCCTCAGGGTTGCTGTCTGGGTATGTCCAAGAAAGGTTCTCGAGACTCAATATTCCTTGGACCCCTCTACCTCTGGGCCAGCATCCATTCTGTCTCCCTCTGCCTCTGGGGAAAGAAGAGCCCTGAGTGTCCCGGGAATACTGTAACTTCCAGAACCACATCTTCTTTTGCCCTCTCTGATTCTGGGAAAAGGATCTTTGAGGGTTCGAGAAGCAGATTCCGACGGCAGACAGTGTCTTCCCGTCCTTCTCACTCTGGACTAAAGTCTTTTTGATGGTCTTACCAAAGAGAGTAGAGCCGTCATAAGGGGCATTTTTGTAAAGGACGCCTTGAAAGATTCCGAAAACTAACATAGTCTGAGCCATGCACACGCCAGACCCAGCCGCCCTAGCCACTCCTTCAGTAGCATGTGAGAGGAGTCACATGGACATGTTGAAGACTGCTTTCAATGTGGCCATCCTCACGGAGAATGAGTCCCTGTCCTCCTGTGACATGGACTTAGGGGGGAGACTCAGCTAGCTCCTTGACCAGGTAACGCTGGAGTCTCATGACGTGGACCAGGTAAGTTCAGCTCCCTAATGGAGAAGGTTGCTGCCGGATAAACCCGCTTCCCTAAGCGGTCCTCATCCATGACTCTCAGTCAAGTGGATGAATCAAGGAACTCTCTTGGGCTAGTTCCTTCTTTGTGGCTGCTGCTACCACCATAGAGTCCATGGGGGAGCCCTTGTTCCATGCTGGCCTATCTGATGGTGGACTTAAGATCTTATCAGGACATTTAGGTATTGGTTCCACTGTGTCCAGCTCCTTCAAGGCCCACGAGGTGACCAGGTCCACCAGGGGATCTGCGGGAGGGGACACCCAGGAAATAGATGGGCCCATGACGAAAGCCTCCAGGAACACGGACCCGTCAGAAGAAGGTTTGGGGGTGGACCAACCTCCCCACTGGCGAATGATTTCCATGATGTCTCCAAAAGAGACATCCTCGGGAGGTGACCTGGGGGAACCTTCCCCATCATCCAAATCCGTGTCCTCGGTGAGGGACTCAGGGGAGTCCAAGTGCCTCCTCTTACACATATGCTTGCGAGGCACGTCTCCGGTGGAGCTCTCCGAGGTGAACTCACAAACCACTTGTTCCTCAGGGGGAAACGTCTGGGGCTCCTCGAGCATGGGCTGTTCTGCTGGTAAAATGATGGGATTCTTAGAAAGAGCCGAGGGGGTCAGGGCAGAGTCCGAGGGGATAGTCAAGGGTCTCAATCCGGCAGAGAGAACCCTTTCTACCATGAACACAGAGGGAGAACGAACCTCCTAGGGAACCAATAAGACAGTCTGTCTTCCCTGGATCCGACGTGAGAATCGGAGACGGGCCTGAAGTGGACAGAGCTCCGCGGGAGGGAACTTGGCCCGAAAAAGCCAGAGCTGATGAAAAAAGTTCTGCTCTCCTGGATCAGACACCCAAGCTCCGGTTCCGAGAGCCGCTCAGATCCGAACTGGTCGGATCCAACACGCTCCAAGCAGCTGTCGGTGACGAGGAAGCAGGTATCGTCGGCGCCAACCCCCTAAGGCCATCCTCGGATCAGAGTACTCTGAACCCAGGACAGATCAGAAAAGGAGAAATCGGTGTAAAAAAACGAAGCGAGCTCCCCCTCCAGAGGGAGAGGGGTCTGGCAAGACCCCCATCTGGATACAAGTATAAATGAACCTCCTTATCATTTTATCCATGTCAACGTCCAATAAGCTCTGCGTGGACCTCGATGAGGCCACGGACTCTGACCTTGTGGGTCGAGGAAACGAGGCCCTAGATGGAGAACGTGTCTCCTCTGGCTCTGGGGAAAATCTCGGAGATCGGAGCCAAGAGGAGTCACGGATCCTAGGCTGACTTTTGGCGGGAGAAGGAAGGTCTGGAGACCTCTTACATTTGTCAAGTCTGTGAGATTTTGGCTCTCTCCCCTTTTTTCTGCCCATTTTCCACTCCACTTCCACAGGCTTTGAAACGGGAGGTTGAGTCCCAGCCAGGGAGGGAGGAGAAGCAAGGGCAAGAGAGGAAGGAGAGGTGGCCACAGCAGCCACTGTGACCGATGCAGAGGATGAGGCAACCGCCTCAGAAGTGGGAAGAAGGCCTTTCAGGACCAACTTTGCCTTCCTGTCCTTGATAGCGCAGGGGTTAAAACCCATTCATATAGAGCAGTCAGTATTTAGATGGGCAACGCCCAAACACATTACACAAAGAGTGTGGCCATCTGCAGGAGACGATTTATGGCCAAACTCAGTGCACCTTTTGAACACAGGCTCATCAGCCATGCTTCTATCCAGCCACTCAAACAAGAGAAGGGAAATAAAGAGAGAAACATTACCGGTTTTCCCACTCACACCACTCACTCAAGTCACACCGAACACATTGAGGGGGGAGAGGAAGCAAAGCACACTAACAAACTAATGCTAAACTACAACAAAGGTTCAATTACACGACACACCAGCGAGGGATGGTGAAGAGGGAACCTACACTAAAACATTTATACTAATATTTCAGAGAAAAAAGCTGCTTAAAAGCAGGAAAAACCCACTCACTACTCAGAGCTCAGGAGATCACGATGCTTCAGCAAGCTGCAGCAAATGAGATCTGGGGGTTGGAAGGTAGTGGAGGTGTATTACGGGTAAAGGGAGGAGCTTGGAGCTCGGAGCAGATGCTAGTGAAATTGCCAGCTCGGATCCGATACGGATCCAGTATCCCACAGGTTGAAGACCAAATGAAGTAAACTACTTCAGAGTTATCGTTAACCAATTGGTTGACATGATTAGAAAAACTCACAGCTGAGTCTACCCATATACCTAGATCCTTAAACGAGTCTACAGCTTCAAACAATGTGTGCTGCATTAAATATGCACCTTTCAATTTATGTCTCCCAAATCTCATATGCTTAGTTTTTGATGCATTTATCAGCATATTATTCTCCTGTGCCCAAAAGGTCAATTTAGTCAACTTATTTTGCAGACATGCCTTATCTGTAACACATGCAATCAGTTTACCCAATTTCAGGTCGTCTGCATATAGACTGTACAACACCTCAGATGAAAAAGTTAGGTCTGAAAGATAGAATCTAAACAAGTAAGGGCCTAGGGCAGAGCCCTGTGGGACACCCTGACTGTAACCAAGGATTTCACCTGTCCAGTTGCTGTATGATACTTGCCATGTCCTATCTGTAAGCCATACAGCTATCCATCTTATCAAGAGTACATGAACACCTTGCTGTACTAATTTCTTGATCAGTGTTTTGTGTATTACCCTGTCAAATGCTGAAGTTAAATCTATATAAAATTACATCACAACACAATATTTTCATTCATAGGTTGGTACTAGGCTATCGGCCCTAGGGCCTATGCAAGCCTAGCCATAACAATTCCCTGGATATTTCTTCCCACAATATTTACTTCCCTGGATCCCTGTCTAGCAGGGTGACTGACGTGATCCCCGAGGTGAATTTCCTATCTCCCATCCAATCATCAAGGTTCCTTTTGAAGAGGGCCAAGGAGGCGCTCTGCTTGACATGTACGAGCAGTCTGTTCCAGAGTATGGGGAGTCTCTGGGTCAGAAACCTATCCCTCCAGCATGTTTTGTTCATTGTGATGACAAGGTTTAGATCCCTGGAGCTTGTGACTCTGAGGGATTGGGATTTCTTTAAGTGGAGCATGTCCAACAACTCAGGGTTTGACATGGCCTTGTATGTTAAGCAGAGATCACCTCTGAGTAGACGATATGCCACAGAGTACAGCTGGAGTTTTTTTTAGACGGTCAGCATAGGGCATCTGCTGTAGGCCTGTGATTCTTTTACTGAGGTATTTCTGCAGCCTTTTCAGCTGTTGCAGATGTCTTGTGAGGTACATACCAAACGGGGCATTGTACTCTATAATGGGACTAATGAGGGATGAGCACAGTGGGACAATGACCTCCTTTTTTCTGGATGAAAAGCCCTTAGTGATGAGATGTGCCACATAAAAGGATTTCCTGACTGTTGTGACAATGTGGTTATCGAAGGAGAGACCACTGTCCACCTGTGTCCCTAAGTCTCTCATCACACTTTCGGTGTTTAGTGTACTGCCACCTATGTGGTAATTCATGGGTATGTGTTTTTTCCCAAAGGGGATAACTATACATTTCTTGGCATTAAGCTTGAGCCCCAAGTTGTTATTATATTGTTATACAAGATCATGTTACAGGTGGTAATTTCAACATATGCATCCTGATATATGGTTTCAAGTCCCAACCTATCCAGTTCTGACAATAACTTGCCCTCCTCCCCTTTCCCTTAAAGACAGGCTTAATAAGCGCATGTCTCCAATCTTGAGGAATCTCCTCATATTTATATGACCTAGTGAATAATAGATACATTCTCCAACTCCTACTTGCATTACAACAGTAACCATCCTATAACACAGGAAAAAACAACTTAGTAAGAGAACAATTTATTAAACTGTCCAGGGTGATTTCAAATGACTTAACTTATCTACATCTTTCTGAAACATTATTTTGTATGTTTCCAGATAGGGGATATTCCCCCAGGTGATTAATAAAAGAAGTGACAGACGAAGGCAATATATACAGACTTCAGCCCCAGGAAGGCAATCAGTTTTCAAGGGAAATGTATTGAAATACACTTCCATTTCCAAAGATGTCAAACAGTTTACTACAAACAACTGGAACAGTTTTAAAATGGACCCAGACTGGAAGATTCTATAGGAAAGATGCCATGCTTTATTTACAAGTGTGGGTTCAACATCAGAAACATTTTTGAAAACCCTGGGGCTTAGAATACTCACACTTCCAAAGCATCTGGTGCATAGAAAGGTGGGATGTGTCACTACTGTCGAAACATCTTAGAAGGGGACACTTTCTCAATAATATACAATGGAAGTAATATGAAGTCATAGGTATGGGCTAATTGTTGTACAAAAGGTGCTGTATATATAGCAATATTTTGCGAACGTTTAAATTTCTATGCAGGAAAACTGAATGATTTTTGAAAAAATTGATCTACAAGCACCTGTGTGATATAAAACAAGATATTAATAATGCTTTTTACAAACACTCAATGGGTCCACTTAATGAAAGAACTAAATTTAAATTTATAGTGATTGATAGGATCGAACTTTCACTGAGAGGTGGATGTTTTGAAACATTGTTGGAACAAGAAGTACTGACATGGCAAATATGCTTAAATACAACTCAGAGGCAAAGGCTGAACAAACACATTTCAATCTGCAGTATTTTAAAAATTAAGGCTGCTACACTTTAAACAATGTTTTAACAATTTATATTATTCTTTGATTATGGATATCATGTCTTAACAATGGTACAGGAAGTGTTTTACGTGGAGTCTCCAAGATTAATTGCATATTAACAATATTAAGTTGTTTTTAAATGATTGATTAATTAAAGGTGTATAAAAAAGAATGGTTACTTTCACTTTACATCCATGCTCTGAATAGGTCCAATGTGGTTCAGATGAAAACGCTTAGCAAGGGTGTTTAACTGACCACAATAAAAGTTAAATACAAGCTTTTAACTTGAATTCATTTGCATTCGAATTTTGTATCTTGGAATTCCTAAAACAGCATTTCCTTGTTTTTTATGGTTATTACTCAAATTTCATGGGATTGGTAGTTGTTGGGTTTTTGTTATTGTTTTTCGAGTACAAAAAAATACCAACGATGGTAAGCAGAAATTACCTAAAAAAAACAGTAATCTAGGAGCAGAAATTAGTATATTATGGGAGGGACAAAAGTGACAGGTAAAATATGAAAATGGTAATGACTCACGAAAAAACCAACAAGGAAAAAAAAACTGAAAAACACTACAGAGTTCATAATCCATATCTGAACCTACTGACAGCTACGCGATCTGAGGTATATTAGGTTGGTGGGGCACTATGGGCAAAGGGAGGAGCTAAATTGTTCTAGGATCCTACATTCTGGAAGAAGCGTCTAAGTTGGATCACAGTCTTGGATCCAAACCCATCAGTTGAGGAATGAATGAAAATAACAGCATCAGATAAAGTTTTGTTCTTAACCGTATTTTTATAAAACAAATATACTGCATGTTACACAGTAAAGCATTTTCAGTTACTTTTGTGTGTTATAGGGATACTAAAGCAGACAGGTGCCCTTTTTCCCCCTTCTTTCTTTGTGGTTGATTTTAAGAAATGTAGGCACTGCAGTGTAAAAAGAGAAGAAAGCCTGGACAAAAAGCTGTAATCTAAGGTTGTTGAAGTGAGTCAGGTTGTAAACATATACGGAGCATGATACAAGTATACGGAGCATGACACAAGTAAAACTGATAGGCTTTTTCTTACTTTTGCATAGGGAAATGACTAGATTACGATCTTTTGCTTAGTCTAATACATTTTAAGTGGAAGCAAGTAAATACAACAGCATTGAATGTAATGAAAAGTTTACCTTTAGCAAATTAATGTTCACAGTGTAACACAAGATTGTAGCTGAAGGGAAATGTGTATCTGGTTCTCATGTTTCTATGGAGGCAATCTGATGGAGGGGGCAATAAAAACAGAATACTTTTTTCAATGGCTAAAATATGTTTTCTGAAAGCATTCAAGTTGTTTTCTGCATCTGTGAGAGGAATACAGACAAAACAAAAACAGACAGCAGTTAGTGTAAGTAGAAGCACAAGTTGTACCATACATCTTAGCATAGATAAACTTCATTAAAGGTCAATTAAAGCCTATTAATGTAGCTGTCAACCTGAGACAAATGTTGCTGTGAGGAGGATCAAGTTTCATTATGTACATAGTTTTCTGCATAGTTAACTTAATAGGTTGTGGAAGTGTTTTGGGGGCGTGCTTTTTCATTTGTTTGAGGGTTTTCATTAAAACAAAAAAGTCTTGTAGATGTGACAGGTTCAAATGGTTATAACAAGAAACAACTGTATAAAAGATCAATCTAACAAACATAATTTAAGCATGTAACAAAAGCTGAAACTAGACATTTAAAAAAAAAAACTGTTATGCATAAGAACTTATTTCCACCTATTGTCATAACGGCAGCACTTTTCTATAACATGTTTGAACATGAATGGTCTCACAGGTACATACAAAAAAGAAAGAAAGAATAGTGAACTATAAGAAATGCAGTGTGCAAGTAGCTATGCTACAGGAGTCACATTTGAAAAAAACTGAGCATGTGAATTCGATAAAGAGAGGACTTCAGGATGGTTATTCCATGGAATACGTGGGACAAAGGAAATGGAAAGTACTTACATTAACTGCTAGAAGAGCTCCAATAGTGATAGAAGACGGAAAAAAGATAATTGCAGACTTGTAGTAGTACGAGCTAGGGAGGATTATGCTGGCATGTATTTATATTCCACCTAAAACTGCTACAACGGAGCTTAAGAAAATTCTTGGAGAAATAATAAGCTATCAACAGGGAATATAACTTATAGGTGGGGACTGGAATTTAATTTGCAACAGTGAGGACATTATGTACCTGGAGGGCTAGAAGGGATATTATAACAAAAGAGAGTATATTTATGAAGAAAGTTAAGAAAATATTTGGCATGAAGGATACGAGTTCAGTAATAGCAGCTCTGAGAGAATTTACATATTATTCCCCAAGGTACAAAAAGTGGACTAGGCTACACAGGAACAAGAATTTAATTGAAAGCTTTGATACACATCTCAGATCATGTGCCAATAATAACTACAATAAAATGCAAGTAATGAAATAAAGAGGCAGGGAAGTGCCCTTGTCATCTGTTAAATAAAGAAAATTTTAAGAAATGGTTACGGGAAATTCTTCAGGAGTTATTAGGGAAGATAGAAATTTCTTCAGAAAATAATAGCTGAAATGAAAGTGGAGTTTCAAAATATGGTAGAAACAAAAGGAAAAAAGATATGCTTAAGTAGTGACAAGAATTCTTCCCAGAGACTGACAAAAGTTACAGTATTGCAGAATAGGGGGAATCTCGCAGAACAAGAAGAGGCGCAACTGCAGAGTGCAAAAGAGAAAATAAGGGACTACCTCGATTAATATGCATGAGTTTAGAAAGATTGTTGTTAAACACAGTAAGACCTTGCTGAGTTTAATTCTGGTGGCTACCAAAAAGCAATTACTAGAAAATGAAAATTAAAGTCTAAACCAAAAGTACTAGAAGTAGTGACTATAGTAATAGAAATAAAGGAATTGGAAGTGGGATCTTTAGAAAAGGGTGGGAACAAACTACATAGAAAAGACGGAATTGAGGAGAACAGTACATACACAATAATGTTTTGGAGGAGGAATGAGGTTTAAAGGAAGGTAGGAATTGTATAAGCTATGAGGCTTGATTTACAATGACTGTGCTGAAGATAAGTGACATATAACATCTGCAACTGAAGATATGTCAATATTATTTGTTCTCATTTATATAAATTATTGAATTATTACTTATGACATAGATAAAGATGATTCTTGTTAAAAATACAATTCCTACTGCTGTTTTAAGTCATCTTTCTCTATGTAACAATAAATTTTTTTCTGTGTGTCTTTATAAAGGAGTATACTAATGTAATATGAAGAACCAAAACACTGCAGCATATATGACACAATAAGATAAACTGCACAAATGGCAGAAAAACACCAAAAAGTACTAATAATTATTTTTTGAAGGGGGCAAGTCTCCCTGCACTCACAACAAACCTGCTAAATTAAATATGTCAAATCTAAAACTGTACAACATAAGGGAAAAAAGAAACTAGCTTACTACTGTTCAATAATCTCACACACAGTCACATACCACGCAATCTATCCACTCATCAAATGAAACTGTACTAAAAACACAAGCCAATTCCCACTTTGACAAGCCGATAACTTTGACAAAACCAACTGCAATCTTATATCTTAGCAAAAGTAACTGTTTAACACTGTTGCTGCCTAATGGCCCAGGACATGGCTCAAAAGGGTCCCTATTACCAATCTACCTGATTCACAAAGTTAGCAAGTAAATAAAAAATAAACATATTTACAAAGTTTAGCTCTTCAATGCTTCTGGTCATTTTTGTATCAAGTGGGTTTTGAGTAAACTGGAGGGTTTGTGAAAGAAAAGGTTATTTTTCCTATACAAGTTATGAACTGCTGATGCAGTTTGACTATCCCGTTTCCTGCACTGAAGTGCAGGGCTTTACCCCCCCCCCCATGTATTAAAATGTGTAACCTGAACTCAAGACTATAACCACAATGCTTAAACAGCACATACAATCCTTGCCCCAACCTTAATCTCAACCCAAACAGTAACATTGACCTATTCCTACTGCCCCCCACACTCTCTCTCTCAAAATAATGATATTTAGTATTTCAGAGGTGTTTTGAAATTTTGGCTCAATCTCACTAATTACTCGAGAGACTGTGCTCAACGTTCTGACTTTCAGCAGATCATGTTCATTCTATTAACAGGAATCCTATATATTTTACACACACACACTCATACACTGTCCCTCTGTAAGGAACCATATCAATAACCATTTAAGTGTAATCAGGCAAACACCTTCTGTTTTCTCAGACTGCCTCTCCAATTCCCCTAAAATATGTAACTTTTCTGTGTACACTTCTGATAATACCCAACCTTGCCCCGAACCTGCTGCAGTCAGATAAACAGAATATTCCTTCTTGGCAAGCCATATTAATGATCAATAGTGATTATGTCAATACCCACTGCTTTCACACAATCCACTTCCAAACAGATGTATGCCCTCTGATGTAGAACTGTAATCAATGGAAATGACGAGCTAAATAAGTGACTATTTAAAAAGGACCATGTAATGGTCATTTACCTCAACAACTTGCTTCCACACACCCCAAAGATAACCACTTTCTAGTTGTTTCTTTCTAATATGTGACCGATCAAAGTGAGAAAAAACTGGACAGTAATGCATGCCAGCTTGCTGCTCTCAGGCACACAATACTCCTTCCTAATAAGATACAAGAATGTTCATGTAACTGTAATTAAATTTCTCCTTCCTAGGCTACCTCTAACCTCTCCTGATAGCCACTTTAGGTAAGTGCCTCTAATATATATCCATGACAAGAGATAAAGAAATTATGTCAATGCTAGAATATTTAAGATTGCTTCTGTCAGACATATACATGTTCTCCATGACAAGCCATGACCAATGATCATTTAACAATGATCACATAAGTCACATAAATGTTATTTACTTTCACACAGTCTGCCTCACCACCTGTCACTCAACTGTATGCTCAACAGCTGCAAGACTATGATCAAAGTTAAAAAAAAAAAATGGCCACTGTATGCATTTCAACTTGCTATTCTCTCACAGGCATTCCTCCCTCCCTGGGTAGCCATATCAACAATCATTTGAGAAAGATCAAATAATGCTATTTTCCCTTCATATTTTGCTTCATCACATCCTAACCTAGATATTTTACCCAATGGATATAGGTTATTTGAATATCACCAATGGGGAAAAAATATAAAGGCCACAATATTGCATTTTAAACTTCTTTCTTTTACACACAGGTCCCACACTCCTATCACTACAACCTGTAAAGAAACAGAAAATACAATGCCATCAATCTGTGTTGTGATGAGTATGTACTGTTATTTGTCAGCAAATATATTGACTTGTGACACCCTGCCACTGGACCAGTAATCAAGGAACCTCAATCATCACCACTGTCCCTAGTGGGGGATGTACACTGAGAGGATGAGTATTTCCAGATGCAGCTCTCTGCATCAAGTGCAATTTCCCTTAAGAGCACACAGAGACCACAGTCAGTCCGGGGCTGGCTTCCCTCTCTTTCTCCAGCTCCCCAATAAGACTCCCCACTGGCACAGCTATAGAATAGAGATCTAAGCTAAGGGACCAAGCAAAGACCTCCGGCACCCTCTCTGTCCCACCAGTGCTTTGTGTCCCTGTTCTAGTAGCTGACACAGACACTCTGAGGTTTGATTTACACACACACACACACACACACACACACACACACACACACACACACACACACCTGGGAAAGGCTGGCACAGGTTTACTAGCTATGCCCCCTTCCGCCCAGACTATAAGGTAGTTTTTACTGCCACCAGTCACTCTTGCCATCTACCTTAAGGCCCTGAACAAAGGGTGTCCACTCAGTGTGTAATATTAATATTAACACAAATGGTAGTTTGACCAAGAGCAAGGCTATTAGGAGTGGCCCACACAGTGTCACCAAGTAATTATGCAAGTACTCTCAAAACCTAAACATCTCTACACAGATCAGCCAGATTGAAAGGTTTAAATATATTTAATAATAAATAATAAAGCACAAGACAATACTAAATATATCTATATATATATATATATATATATATATATATATTCACAGTGACATCAGAGTTCAAAATCACAGGAAATATTTAAAACATTGCAGGAGAGTCTCAAATAAAGAAAGAAAAATATCTAAACTAAGCTTCACTATATTCCTGACAATCTAAGAGAATTATACTGTACTCTAGAAAATTACTAATAGAGCAAGGCAGATGTAGTGAATGCATTTTCTAGTTGTTGTCCAGTCTAAGACAGAATACAGAATGCTCTGTCTCGCTAAGAGACTTCTCAGATTAATATCTCAAATATTACTGCTGGGATAACTTGCAGAATTACATAATTTCTTGTCATCTGACTGCTAGTTCCCAGGCCAAACAACCATTGATAAAGCTGGCAATATTTAGCATCTACTTGTAAAAATATACAAGCAAGGTCTTCTCAGACCTCTGGCAGATGCTGGAAGTCATAAAACAATTGCATTCCTTCAAGCTTTCAAGACTAGTAATTTCTTCATCCTAAAGACAATACAGAAAAATTCCTACTACAGACATTATGTTTCTTGCTGCATTGAAAACTGAAAGATACCATCTTTTATGGCCTAGCCATAAAGTAAATTAATTTCAGTTGTTTATTTTTCTAAAATTTATTAGACTGAGGTTAACCTCCTGTATCCCAGTTTCCACTGTTAAAATATATACATTTAAACAGTTACAATAGTGCATGCACATTTCTGTTCTTTTCCAATAGATCGCACTGTGGTTACATTTCAAACAGCACTTTGCAAATACCTTTTCAGCACACAAGTTTTTATAAGTAGTTTAATATATGCATGATATACAGTTCTAGTGCATTTGTAACACAAGCATCTTGCATAAATCATTTCGATATTCACCAATGACATATAATTAGTTGCAAAATTCCAGCTAGTGGGTTGGCAGTATTTCCTTTCGTTACATGACTATTCTGCTATGTCAACTCAAATGAAATACTCGGGCCGTTACTTAGCCAGCTCAGAGCAAATAACGACATCATATTCTCTGAACAACTGATGTTAGCAATTTCTCCACAATGCAACATGTCATGGGCTGGTAAGCCACTGCCTGTTATTATGCTAGGCGGAGAGAAGAGAGAAGATATACCAAAACATAGCACAACGTCCTTTCTGGGTGGGACATTTCAATCATTTTAGACAAGTTAGGGCAATTATTTCATTAGTATAATTGTATATATTTCATTTATATTCCATGGTCATAAGCTCATTCACGCTTTGCCAGTACCTTCTCCATTATGTTGCACCTCCTTTCATTACTGGACCACATCAGTTAATCCCAGTATACATATGTGGCTAGCCATCCAGTCATCTTGGTATTGTTTAAACACTGCTTAACATGTAGGGGAAGTTTGTACCAAGGGTTTTGCAGATTCTGGGTTATAAACCCATCTCTCCACATTGGTTTATTAATACAAAAGTTTTAGTTTCCTGGTTCTAGTACTTGTGGAAATATTGGGACCTGCACAGACACATGAGGTACAGGAAACTGACTTCCTAATGGCACAGTAAGTGAGACACTTCTCACCTCAAACATCTATAAGGCACTCTAAAAGGCAATAAAGCTTCCAGTCTTTCTTGGTAGCTCAAGGGATTTAGGCCTGTGATCTTTCTGGTTAGAAACATTTGGGATCTTTCTATTTGTTTGATATATTTCGTTAGATGCATTCCAAGGAGGGCCTTGCTCTCCATAATTGGTCTAATCAAGGTTGAGTTAAGGGAGTGATTACATCTCTAGACCTTGATAACATTCCTTTGGCAAACAGACATGTTAAAAGGATTTCCTGACAACTGTTGTCACATGATGATCAAAAAAGAGGGAGGTACCTTAGGTTCAAGACTACATTTTAATTTTGCAGTGCTGTGCTGCCTATATAATGTGATAATGACAGGGTGTTGTCTACAAAAAGTAACAATTTTACACTTCTTAATTTGTAACCATTTTCAGTAAACAAAAAGATTATTAGGTGACTTCATTCTGGATGGTTTGGGTGTTTGAGAGTGACTTAACGACCCTCCACCAATTCCAGTCCCAGCACAGAGGCCTAAGTTACCAACACTATCAAAATACTTGCAACTTTCACTGTGTGGGTTCTGATAAAACCAGTAGCTAAACGTAGGTTAAACACTTTGAGGAGTATATCTGTAAGGGCATATTTAACATTAATTAAACAACCAATTATATTATCATGTCCTATGGAGGAAGTAGTTTCCGCCTTTGTTAACACTTTCAATAAATGGTCTTTAAAGAAAACTGGATGAGTAAGGGATTCAGATAGTTTACAGCTTTGGATAGAAGCTTCAAGAGGTGAGCCTGGCACTACATTTGTTTAAAAGGATATTGAAAATGCCTACTGGGTCAGAAAGGCGTCACAGTTTGTAAACCTGTAATTAGAATAAGAAATAGCCTATGGCTTGGCTTATAGCCCTAGTTACAGTAGTAATCCCATGTTAATTGCTTGCTATCTCAGAAAGTGTATGTGTCTAAGGTGTTTTTTGTTATCACTGTTATATCTGTGTCTCATCCTAATTCTTATGCTTAACACTGAATTTACTGCTGTCTTATCATCTTAATTTGTTCTTTGTTTCATAGGTAGGTACTAGGCTATTGGCCCTAGGGCCTATATAAGCCTAGCCAAAGGTACCCTGGCTTTCCCACCCAAGAAAATTATTTTCCTGTGCCACTGTCGAGCAGAGCCACAGAAGTGATCTCTGGGGTGAATTTCCTATCTCCCATCCAATCATCAAGATTTTTCTTGAAGAGTGCTAATGAGGAGCTTTGTTTGATATAGATAGGTAGTTTGTTCCAGAGTAGGGGAAATCTCTGGGACAGGAATCTATCCCTCCAGCATGTTCCGTTTATTGTGGTGACGAGGTTTAGGTCCCTAGAGCGTGTAGCTCGTAGGGATTGGAATTTCTTTAAGTGGAGCATGTATAAAAGCTCTGGGTTTGACATAGCTTTGTGTGTTAGGCAGAGGTCGCCTCTGAGTAGGCGATATGCAACGGAGTAAAGCTGCAGTTTTTTGAGACGGTCTGCATAGGGCATCTCTTTGAGGCCGGTAATCCTCTTTGTGAGGCATTTCTGTGGCCTTTCCAGTTGTTGTAGATGTCTTGTGAGGTACATACCAAAAGGGGCATTGTACTCTATAATGGGTCTAATGAGTGACGAGTACAGGGGAACAATGACCTCTTTTTTTCCTGGATGAGAAACCTTTTGTGATGAGGTGTGCCACAGAATGATTTCCTGACTACTGTCCACCTGTGTCCCAAGGTCTCTTATCACACTTTCGGTGTTGAGTAGACTACCACCTTATCCTGCTTAGCTCTCAACATCCTATCCTGCATTAAGACGGGAAAACCTACCTACCTGCCTGGTCTATTAAGACCCCTTTCAGATAATTCCAGACAGCTCATCTCTATCCTAAAGGAAACTAGCAGTCCTAATTTTAAACTCCCTGTTGCCAAAGGATACAAGGAAGTATGTTTACCCTAGACCTAACTGTGAAGCTGTATTGTTTTCTACACAAAGTACTGTCTGTATGAAGTATGATACTGAGCCAGGTTACCCAGCAGCCATACCCCTCTTTTTTTCCCCACTGGAAATAAGTCTTCTCTCCTTGTATCTATGACCTGAGCCACCCCTCCTAGCTATCTCTATCTCACTAATGTTTGTTGTAATATTCCTTTTGCCCACAAGGTGGCACCCTAATCTAGGATTGTGTTCCATCCCTCATCCCTTCTCTCTTGAATTAACTGCTAACTTTCTTGCTGAATTAGTCTGCTCTTATAACTTTCTCCTCTATAAGCTCCTCCTCTTTTGAAAAGGATTACTGTTTGTTTTTCTCTAGGTGCCTGCTGTTCAGTTACTGAGTGCAGTTCTTACCTGCTCCAACTGATACTTTTTCCCTGATCACCTCGACTGGGGGTGTTTCTGCCCACTTTGCTCCCCACCCGCCCGTACCACCTCCACATTTATACCCACATAGCCACACCTACTTCCTCTCCTACCAATTATCACTCACCTCTCCCATATCTCCAAAAATTCTACTGTTCAACCTGCTCCTACATTTAGTTTCAGCTGCTATACACCCACTTTTAGCAGCTCCAGTCTATCATGCTTTCAATACCTATATCCTTCTCTATTCGACTACTATTACTTCTCAACTTATCCTATATCCACTACCTCACCCAGCCCATTTCCACTAAACACTCACCATCTTTTCACACAACCAACCACCATACCCCCACCACTCTCAGACTCACTTATCCCTATATCCCCCAGCCTATATCCCATAAATAACTTTCTACTTTTTCCCTATAAACCTATTACTCAACACAACCAATCTACCCCCTCTCTAACCATCAAAACACTCACAATTCTAACAAAGTTCAACCTAGATTCTAAGCAGTCCAAATACCTCTCCAGCCTAATCCAACATCTAAATACCATCCTGCTATCTGGAGATATACATCCCAACCCAGGCCCCCACACCTCTCCCTCTACATCTAAATCCATCCTACTAGCTCCTCTAAATGCCCAAAGCATAGCCAACAAAATCCCCAACCTACATACCTGGCTTGTAGACAATAAACCTGACATCCTGTCCATCTCTGAAACTTGGTCAAAACCTCACATAAAAGACTCTGAAATAGCACGACCCAACTATTCCATCATCATAAAAGATAGAACCCACAAAAAAGGGGGAGGAGTAGCTCTCCTGTACTCATCCTCCTTGTCAGTTACTCCCTATAACAAACCTACTCCCCACTTCACTAATGCTGAATTACTCCTATCATTACTTCAAGTAAATAAACACAAATACATATGTATAGACTCTCTTTACATCCCCCCCTGGTACCAATATTTCAATACTCTAAGACATCTTCTCATGGCTTTCAACCAACATTAACAATGAAACAATAATTTTGGGAGACATGAATATTAATTGGTCCTCCCTTCAGTCTCCCACAAATCCATTAAATATAAACGTCTATAATTTCTCTCAACTAATCAACTCCATAACTAGGCCCTCAAAAAACTTTGCCAGTGGCAGCACCCTAGACTGGATCTTAAGTCTCCCACCCTCAAAATTTCTCTAACAGTGGCACCCTTCCCGATTCCCTCGGTGACCACCTCCCCACTTTCACACACCGACTTCCTTCACCCTTACATCTAAGTCACAACTATATCACTACTCGCAACCTAAAAAAAACTTCAACCCAGATACCTTTTCTAACTCCCTAAAATTAATAAACTAGAACCCTCTGAAAACTCTACCCCTGGAAAATGCAGTTGCCTACTTCAACTCAACTTTCTTAAAGCTCTTAGATTGCCATGCCCCCATAAAATCAAAAAGAATAAAAATCAAAACTGCCCCTTGGCTAACCAAAAACATACTAGCTATCATGTACCTTAGAGATAAAGCATGGGCACATCACCAGAAAAACAAGTCTCCCTCCACACTTAATGAACACAAAACATTCCGTAACAAAATCAAAAAGCTTATCACTGCAGACCGACAGAATTACTTCTCCTTGCTCCAAAACAACCATTAAACAAACCCACAAAAATTCTGGAAAGGTATCTCCACCCTCCTTAATCCCGACAAAACAGAAAACCCCAGCCCTGACCCTTATGCACTAGACATAGATCTAGCCACACAATTTAACTCCTTTTTCATCGACTCCATTTCCAAACTAACCTCATCCTTCACAAACACTACAACCTCCACTTCTCCTTCACCCTTCTCTAACAATACTTCACCCTCCACTTCTGCATCCCCTTTCACATCTTCCCCATCATCACCACTCACTTAACAGCCTCTCTTCTCAACCCCTACCTTTCTCAGTAAACCCCATACCCACATCTACCAATCAAAAAAACTCCTCCAGAAACTGAAACCATGTTCAAATGCCCCTGATAACATTCCCTCATACTTTCTAAGCATAGCCACAAAAACCATTGCCATCCCCATCAATATTCTAGTCAATCGCTCTATCCAAGGTCTTGTACCCCAGATTTGGAAAAAGGCTTTTATTATACCCTTACATAAAGGAGGCAACAATAACAATATCTCTAAATTTCCATCTTATCGCCATCCTATCTCCCATCTCCAAAATTCTAGAAAAGTGCATCTATCTACAACTCCTACCCTATCTTATTGACAATCACCTACTAACTCCCACACAACATGGATTTAGACCTGGACACAGCACTACGACTGCCCTGCTTTCCTTCCTTGAAATTGTAAATAAAGCATGAGACTCTGGCAGCATTGTATCTACCTTCCTACTTGACCTTTCTAAAGCCTTTGACACCATCTCTCACAGTCTTCTTCTTGCTAAACTCTCTAAACTAAATCTATCCCCCTCCTCTATAAACTGGTTCAACAGTTACCTCTCCGACAGACAACAAGCAGTAAAATGGAACAAAGCCACCTCCTCATTCATTAACACCCCTACCAGTGTTCCCCAGGGATCCATCCTAGGTCCCCTCCTCTTCAATATATTTATAAACGACTTCCACCGCTCCATCCCTTACACTAATCTTATCCAATATACAGATTATTCATCTATAATCTGTTCTGCCACCTCCATCCCCACACTCCTAAAGCTTACCCAAGATGCATTCTCAACCACAGAACAGTGGATGAAAGAAAATCACCTAGCACTCAATGCCTCAAAAACCAAACTAATGGTATTTACCCCCTCTAAAGCCACCTCCATCAATTAGCACATTCTCCATCTCCTGCCACAACAACACATCTCTCAAATTGGTATCTGAGGCCAAACTACTAGAGGTCCTCCATTGACAACCAACTCAAATTCAACTCCCACCTACAACTAAATATTAAAAGAACCCACCAAAAACTTGGCATGCTCTACCGCCAAAATTGCTACCTCAACCCTTCCACTAAATTTACCCTCTCTACCACATTTCTCATCCCTTTTCTCCTCTATGGTACCCCACTCCTAGCTAGCCTACAGTCCTCTATTAAGACACGACTCTCCTCTTGCTATATCAAAATTGCCTAGTTTGCCACCAGTCATAGGTCTTCCACTCACCACTGTGCATCTCTCCACAAACTACGTTGGTTAGAACTATCTAATCATCTCACCTACACACAACTCACTCTTGCTCACAAACTCATCTTCAACCCCTCCCTCTGTCCCTTCCTCTCCTCTACCTTTAAAATGCACCTCCCAGATAGACTACTGAGATCTAACAACCAATACCTAATAGAATTGTATAAACCAACTCGTCCCCCAGGTAAAAATCTCCTATCCTTTGCCCTCGCACACCTCTGGAACTCCCTACCACCATCCATCCGCATCACCACAAATCACTCTTTATTCAAAAAATCACTTCACTCGCATCTAATATCCCTGTGGGAATGCTCCTGCTCCCACCCCACATAATCCCTTCTCCTCTTTACACTGGCAACATCTACTTCACTTCATTCTCTAATGCTTACAGCTTGCTCTAGCATGTGGTAAGTCACGAGCAACAAGCTACTTACAATCTATAAAGTGTATTTCCTTCAGAAAATATACCTTTAAAATGCAAAGCTTTTTATTTAGTTTATATATACAATGTTCTTTCTAATGTAGTTGTTTTTTTACTATTCTGTAATATTTGTACTTAATGTAACCTAAAACCATGACTGTAATCTTTGCTTGTATTTGGAGCTCCATTGAAAACGGGTTCTTTTTTGGCCCAATAGACTATCCTGGTAAAACAACTACAAATAAATAAAATAAATAAATAAAAGGAGGCATCATTGTGAATAAGTTCAGATTAATGTAAGGTACAGTTTCCTTGTTTTCTTAAAGGTAAAGAACTGATAATTATCTGACTTCAGAGGGCAGCCTATATTCATGGGCTCCTTTAGTGGACTCGACAGCATGCTTCATTTTTTTTGTAGTGCTTTTGATATTCTTAAGAAGGGTTTTGGATCCACTAAATCATTTAAGGAGTGCCTTTGTTTTGTTGTACATATAGATCAATGGTGGTAGACCACCAACATGGTTTACTTTTGAATTTCCAGTGATACCTGTTTTAGGGTAGAACTGCAAGCTCTATACATTTTCTAAATGGGCATAACATTCCTTAGTGAAGCTTGCTGCTGTATCAAGATCATGGCAAGTGCTGTCATACGTGAATTTTAATATTTTGTCCTAGAATAGGCTGAGTTTGGCATGTTTGTAATCCTTAAATTCTGCAGGGTTTGTAGTAGGGGCCTTTAAGAGTTTAAAGAGAAAGTCACAAGTTTGTTGTTAGACTTTACTGGGGAATGGATACCAGACGAGTAGTGCAAGAGGCAGCCATATATGTAAAAATCAGGTCAGGGGCAGGAATGCTGTTTCCTCTAGTATGTTTATTTACCAACTGCTCAAGAGAATTAAATCTAGGAATTTTGGGTGTATCCCACACATTGGAGGTATAGGTGTCCCAGTTTATTGAAGAGTAATTAAAAGTTACCAGAGTAATGAAGTTTTGGGCACTAGAGAGATCATTCAAAGCACTAAGGAATCATACATACATGGTCACTAGGAGAAAAAGGTTTCTGTAACAAGCTATTAACTGGTAGTTCGTCCAAGCTAGAGGTCTCTATAGCTCACTGAGTTCAGTGGGTGGGTCCCTAGGGATAGGCTCCTTAACAAATACTGAGACTCTACTATAGTTGCCCCTGGGTCTGAAGGCATGAAAAGCACAAAATCCCATTATAAATGGAGAGCTCTCTTTACCTTTCAGCAAAGTTTCAGTAATACTCAGACATGGATGTTTTCCAAAAGTAAGACAGTACCTCAAGATCAGATAATTTATTGTTTAGACTTCTTGTATGGAGGAGAGCCACTTTAATGCAATTTGATTTTTGGGACTGATATTTTATAGTTATGCTGGAACGTCCACCAACTAAACTCTGCCTAAACGAGGCACTAGTGGGCAGCAAAGGCTTCAGCCAGTATGTGGAAGCCTAGTAACAAAAGGCACAGCCCATCCTTAAATGAAGCAAGCTGGACTATCCTGCATCTCATCCCATGAGGACACATACTGGGCCCCCCTAAAATGAAACAGTTATTTACCAATTACTAAAGGAAGTTATCTTTTATTTGTATTAATTTTCTAAGAAAATAATAGTACATAAAATGTTCAGAATATTGGCAGGAGTTTTTCTAGCCGTATTATGCATAATTTTAAGAGTGATCTCTGCACCTGCACTTCTGCCCTTGTTCGTGCATTTAAAATACATGGGAGTACTGTAATTACACTTTAAATTTCTGAAAAAGATATTTTTATTAAGCACGCTTCTTGCACCAGAAAGGTCCATAAAGTTTTGTTAAGCATCCTTCAATATTTATTTATTTATTCGACGATCGTTTACTGGGATAGTCCGACTGAACACAGGCCCATTTTCAGCGGAGGCCCGGGGGGTGGGCCTCAAAAGATACAAGTAACAAAAGACATTGGTTGTAATCTTATTCAGTAGTAACAAACAAAAGAACAGAATGTATACATAATACATATACAAAGTTATACATAAAAAGGCATATATAAAGGAGCATAAGTAGTACATAGAAATAATAGATAAAAACAAAGCTGATCCAGCACAGCAAAATGTCTATTAAAATAAAATACAATAAAATAAGAACAACCATAACATTTCAGAACAACACTTATGGTTGTTCTTATTTAAGTGCCTTATTTTATTCCACTTTATTTTAATAAAGACATTTTGCTGTGGTAGATTAGCTGCATTTTTATCTATTGTTTCGGTGTTTGCTGAAGCTTTCATTGACTCTCCAGACATGGCTGTTTTTCAATAGTACATAGAAATAGTAGAAAAAAAGCATTTGTTCCATGCGTTATACATATATAATCATGAATTTATATAGATGTGACTATTTTACTATTTCTAGCATACAAAAAAAATGTACATGGTGTAGGTGAGGAGTTTGAGTACAATGAAGTAATTGGGGTGACAGTGAAAAGATTGGACAGAGTATCTGGAGAGAGAAAGTAAGGTGATATTTGTGATGAGTTTATAGGTGAGTAAGATAGACATATATCAAGGAGACAGAAAAACATCTACAGAGGAAGATAGACAAGTAACAGAAAAATCAATACAGCTGGATGTCAGCCACAAGTTAGACAAAAGGGAAATTATAGTCAACCAGGAGTTAGACAAGAGCAGAGCCAAGAATTAGATAGATGAGACTTTAGAACTATTTTGAACTGTGAGTGATCGGCAGTGGTTAGGATGTGCTAGGGGGTTAAGTTTCAAGTCATGGAGATTCGATCAGAGTACGGAGCATCTCCAAAGTAACTGTTAGCTTTTGTGACTTGTAAAAGAAGTTTGTTAGAAGAGTGTCTTCTGTTAGATTGAGGATGAAGTAGCTTATGGAGCGCTGGATACTTGTCTGGCTGGTATATTACGTCATGGGCCATTATAAGTTGGGCAAAAGTTAGATAATTAGGCAACTCAAGCTAATTTAGTCAGTGGAAGGCAGTGCAGTGATGGGCTCTATATGGTGAGTTGGTAACAAATCTGGCAATCTTATTGTAACAAGCATCTAGTTTTATTAAATCTTATTTTCTTCATATTGGTGAAGATAGGAGAGGCATAAAGAAGAGTAGAGAGTAGATGAGTCCTAGCAATAGATTGTCTAGTGGAGTCAGTGAGCAAAGGTTTAATTCTGTAAAGTGAACCTAGTTTAATGTGGACTTTTTATGGTAAGAAACAAGTGTTTGTCAAATCTCACGTTATTATCGACTGTAACCCCAAGTAGCTTAGTGTGTGATACAGGTTCAATCTTGAGATTGTTAGAAGTATATATCTGAAAATGAGAATGCAGATCTGAAGTTCTGTTACTTGAAAAAAATCATAGGTTTAGTTTTGTTGGTATTCAGAATTAACCAAGAGTCAGAGAGTCATTCTATTGCTGTGAAGGAAAGTTGGGTTACTTCTAGGAGTTTAGAGAGTGAGGGGGTAGAACAGATGAATGTAGAATCATCAGCGTACTGTAAAATTGTAACTAGTTGAATGGTATTGTGGAGCCTCTTGATGAAAATGCTAAACAGCAGTGGACCCAAGATAGAACATTGTGGAACACCTAGTGGAACAGGTAACAGACAGGATAAATCACATTCTCATTTTACAGCTTGTTGTCTGCCAGATAGGCAATTATGGAACCATGTGAGGGATGTATAGCTTAAATTAAGGGATGAAAGCTCATTAAGAAGTTTTTGGTGGGAGACCGTACTGAATGCTTTAGACAGGTCTAGGAATATGGAGGAGACAAGATAACTTATTTCTGTACTGGTTGATGGTGTTTATGAAGGTCAGGAGAGCTGTAGTGGTACTGTGGTGGGGTTGGAAGCCATGTTGGGAATTATTTAGGAGGTTATTTGATAGCAAATAGTTCAGGAATTGGGAAGAGATGCATTTTCAGTACTGTTAAGCTCCATTCTCATGGCAGGGCATTACAAATGTTTGCCACAGAACAGCTTCCAAAGCATTTAAATATCTTTAAAAGTCATAACACACTTCACTGGTGTAAAAGTGTGGCCAATAGACATGCCAAACAGCTTTTAAAGCCATTAGTTCAGAGGGACACTGAGGTTCTAGCTATTGTTTGTGCAGCAGTACTAACGTTTAACGGCTTGCTAAGCTCCAAAACATTTTGTGTAACTAGTAGCACATCAAAGATGTTAAAGCTCTACACTCTACAAAAATTATGATAAGGTCTCTTCAGTCAAACTGCTCATTATCTCTTGGTTGTCAAGATTCACTTTGAGCCTCACTTCATTCACAAGGTAACCTTCTCAAATACATAGTTACCGGAGACCAAATCATAATCATCTGTTACTCATGAAAAAAAGGTCTTTAATTCTCTCCTTGAAACAATCTTTCTGTTTTAAGAAAAAAAATATAAAGTAAATATACCATATCTAACAACTTCTTTGCAGTTATTTCCCATAAATCTTTAAAATACTAATATGGTAAAATGCTTTTTAGACTTCCGCGGTGGTGCAGCAGTAGCGTTGTTGCCTCACAGCAAGAGGTTCTCCTGTGCGATTCTCGGCTGGAGTTCGGGGAGTGCCTTCTGTGTAGAGTCTGCATGTCCTCCCCACAGTTCGGTGGACGTTTGAAAGACATGCGAAAATGGGCATGCCTTCGATGAAGGTTGAACGTCGAGCTGGCACCTCGGCATTCGTGAAAATCTACTGCCAATCATTAGCGGACCAGAATTCCACTGTGGTGACCCCAAAAGTACAGTTTTGTACCTACCATAAATGTAGATGTTCGAGGATCCACATTGCTGCAGTCCTTACTATTGGGTAGTCCGCTGTCCAGTCGGCCCGAATACCAGAGTATATGGCTGACGTCGGTCAGGGCGCATTAGACTGACGTCAGTACGTCAGGGTACTAATGCGCATGACCGACGTCATATCCTCAGTCTTTTCTTGCCCCAGATGTCAGAAGACCCTAAAAAGACAAGGCCCAAAATACCTGCACCAAAAATATATACAAAAATATATACAAAAATATCAGCATATAACCTCACCTACACAACCACCCCTAAACAGAGAGGGGAAGGAGGACTGCAGCAATGTGGATCCTAACATCTACATTTATGGTAGGTACAAAACTGTACTATGTTCTTCGTTCCACATTGCTGCAGTCCTTACTATTGGGTAGAATCCCAAAGCAGAGGTAAGGGAGGCTGGCAAATCATAAAGAAGTAGGAGCTGACAACATGCCTTGCAAAACAGCTGTGGCAAAACCAGCCCTAGACTTAGAGTAGATAGGAAGGTGATAATGCTTGGAGAAAGTATGCACTGAACTCCAAGTAGCTGCCTCCAAAATATCCTTAGTTGCCACCCCTTAGAAATGCTGTTGAAGTGGCAGTAGCCCTAGTGGAATGAGGCCTAATCCCAGCTGGAATCTCCTTGCCATGATGGGAATAACAAAATGCAATGCAAAACCCAATCCACCTAGAAATAGTTTGTTTTGACACAGGCTTGCCCTGCGAACTCAAAGCAAAAGAAACAAACAACTGCTGAGACTGCCTAAAATCCTTAGTCCTGCTTAAATAATAACGCAATTGCCTGTGTACATCTAAAGTGTGCAAAATCTTTTCCCCTTTATTTTGGGGGTCTGCATAAAAAGTAGGCAAATGAATAGTTTGGTTTAAAGCCACACTAGAAACCACCTTAGGCATAAAGGAAGGATTAGTGCGTAATGATACCCTATCCTTATGGAAAATCAAAAGGGCTCTACTGCCATAAGGGCCTGCAACTCAGACACCCTTCTTGCAGAAGTAATAGCCAACAGAAAAGCAGTCTTCCATGACAAGTATTTCAATTCAGCAGTAGCCGCAGGCTCAAAAGGTTGTAGAGTAAGTTTTTCCAACACAAAATTGAGATCCCAAGCAGGAGTAGGAGCTCTACGTGGGGTCTTATATTCTTTGCCCCTCTAAGAAACTGCTTGAACAAAGGATGCGAAAACAATGGTGGGTCACAATCATAGTGAGCTGAAATTGCTGCAGCATGAATCTTAATGGAAGAGAAGGACAAACCTTTGTCCAATAACTCAGTAAGATATTGAAGAGCCACACTCAAATTAGGCTCAGAAATCTCCAAATTCTTTGCTGTACTCCAAAATAAAAATCTCTTCCATTTTTTGCATTACACTTTCCTTGTACTAGGTCTTCTAGCTTCCATAATCACATTTAAAACTTGTTGAGGAAGTTGAGACCTGCTGTGTTTCAACACAGAATATGCCAGGCTGTTAGATGAAGAGAGTGAAGCTTGACATTGAGCAGATGACCGTCCTTCTGAGATAACAGATGAGGAATCAAAGGTAAAGGCCATGGAGGCTTCCTTACCAGACTCCTTAGTAGTGGGTACCAGTGTTAATCTGGAGCTATCAAAATCATCCTTGGCTTGTCTTGTCTGACTTTTAATAGCACCTTTGGAAGAAGAGGCAGAGGTGGAAAGGCATACACATGAAGGTTTTTCCAACTGAAAGACAGAGCATCCACTTTCCAAGCTGTGTGATGAAACCCCTTTGTGCAAAACTTTGGCAGCTGGTGGTTTAGTGGAGAAGTTTAACAGATCTATGTCTGGAGTTCCCCATGACACTGTCAATTTCTGAAATACATGAAGATCCAGTTTCCACTGTGGGGATCCATGATTTGTCTGCTTAACACATCTGCTAAGGAGTTCTGTGCTCCCGGCAGAAACCTTGCCTGAAGAGTTAGTTGCAAGCTTAGCGCAGTCTCCCATAAAATCATTGCTTGCCTGCATAGAGGATAAGAATGTGTTCCCCTTGCTTGTTGATGTACCACATGACAGTTGTGTTGTCTGTTAGAATCAACACCTGCCCTGGAAGAAGTAACTCCTTGAAAGCCATTAATGCAAACTGGACTGCTAACATCTCCTTCATGTTGATATGTAGATGCTGTAGTCTGGCAGGCCACTTGTCTTGTATCCACTTTCCATTCAGATGAGCTCCCCAAGCAATGTCCGAGGCATCTGTCGTTAAAATCTGACTCGGCTCTGGCCGGGTCACAGAGAGTCCCTTGTTTAGGTGACATTCCTGAGCCCACCACAAAAATTCTTTTTGAAGGCAAGGTATTATTTGAATGACAGTGTCCAAATCCTGGCAGTGCTGTGTCCATACATTTTGAGATACCATTGTAGCTTCCTCATATGCAGTTTGGCATTGGGAAGCACCAGAATACAAGATGCCATGAACCCTAATGCTTGAAGGACTGTCCTTGCAGTCAGCACGGACTGATGAGATAGTTGATGGAAGTAAAGTGATAGACTCTTTTGTTTGTCCGGGGTTAAAAGGCCATCTGGGCTGCTGTATTCAGTCTCACACCCAGAAAGCACATGTCTTGAGAGGGTACTAGACTGACTTTATTTCGCTCACAGAATACCCTAGGCATCTTAGCACTGCTATAACATATTCCAGATGCTGTAGAAGGTCTTCCTTTTCTTGAGCCAGAATCAGGCAGTCGCCAAGTAAGGATAGATTTGAATTCCTTTTAGCCTGAAGTAAGCTATCACTGGAGCCAGAACCTTTGTGAATACTCTGCACAGTAGATAAGCCAAAGGGCAATGCAGAGAACTGATAATGAGAATTTCCAGCTCGAAAACGCAGATACTTCCTGCAACTCAGTCTTATAGGCACATGAAGGTAAGCTTCCTTGAGATCTAAAGTTACCATCCAGTGATCTTTGCCCAGCAGAGGTAAAAGCTGTTGTAACGTCAACATCTTGAACTTGGGAATGTCCAGATAAGTGTTGAGGATAGATAAATCCAAAATTGGTCTCCACGTGTTCCCCTTCTTTGGTACTAGGAACAGGCGAGAATAAAATCCTAGGCCCCTTTCTGATACAGGGACTGGCTGAATGGCCCCTATTTGGAGTAACTGAGAAATTTGCTTGTGAGCCTCTTTCCTTTGTAGAGGAGGAACGTCTGGCATGCCTTTGAAAGGGGCAATGTATGGAAATAAAACCTGTAACCGTGGTGAATGATATCCAACACCCACCTGTCTTGAGTAATTAAATCCCAATTTTCCTTGAAAAGAGACAGTCTTCCTCCCAAAGGAGCTGCCAGACGAGAATCTACTGGCAGCTGAAAAGGCAGGTCATTGGGTCTGTTTATGAAAGGACTGACCCCTGCCCTCACCAGAAGTCTGAGCAGGTGAACTCCTGTTCTAGGCCTAAAAGAACCTTGAGCTCTGCCCCTACCACGCCTAGACCTACCCCTAGACTGGGAATCATAAGCAGGATATGTCCATCCCTTAGTAGGCCAATTTCTACTAAACTCGGTGGCTGCACCTGCAAAAATCTTTAACAGTTTGCATAGACTTAGCTTTGTCCTCCATTTTCTTTAAAACTGCTTCCACAGGCGAACCAAACAACACATCAGACTGTAAAGGAGCATCCAAAATCCTTGTCTTAACATGCTCAGCTAAATTCTGATCCTCAACCAGGCATGCCTGCGAAGAACAGAACTAGTGGCAGCCACCCTCGAGGAGGCCTGTACAGCATCAAAACCACATTGCAAAGAATGCTTACCTACTTGTTCAGACACATGAACTAAATCCAGCAACTCTTTACACTCAATACCTTCCGCCAAAGCATCCACCTTAGATTTCAGTTGTGAAAGGAGATAATTTTGATATTTAAGCATGTGAAACTGACAATTCAAGCCTCATGGCTAAAGTGGAAGAAGTATACACTTTCTTTCCCCATCTATCCAAAGCCCTTGCCTCTTTATCAGTGGGAACAGGGTTTTTAACCACAGAGGCCTTAACACCTTTAGGTCCCTGAGAAACAGTTTCCGGGTCTGCCCTAGGACTCTTAAAAGATACTTATGAGCTTCAGGCACCCTATAGTACCTATCAGGTTTAACAGGAGCAGGAGGCAAAGAATCAGGGTTCAGGGAAGCCTCTGCAAAACATCTTCCACCACATTCAACACAGGAGGTATAGCTAAGGGCCTATGCTGGGGCAAAACAAGAATTCCCTAAGCCTTTTCCTGAATCAGAGTAATCCTGGCCTTCCCATTTAAAGTGCTCCCTCATGGAATGCAGAGTCTCTGAAAATGAGAAATCCTCAGGAGGAGAAGCTGTAGGAGTGGAATCATCCACATCAGAATCAGAATAAGGAGGATACTCCTGCAAATCTTCCGCAGAAGACTCAGAAGCCTCTGAACACTGTTCAAAACTATCAAACTCCGGTTCCACCCTAGGCCTCTTATCAGGAGGCATAGAACCTCTAATCATAGTAATCAAATCTTCTGCCATTTTAAGCATATGTTTCTTAGGCACAGAACCTGAAATGCTAGGAGAAGCCCCCACTGAAGCTGAACTTGGCCTACCTCTCAAAGAAGTTTTGGCAACAGAAGGAGAGGCCCTAACTACCTTGGGAAGAGAGGGAAGAACAGTCACGTGAGAAGCCCCTCAGCCTGGCCTACCTCCTGAGAAGGCACATCCTGTAACAGTAAAGTCTCTGCCTGAGACTCCAAAGAAACTCCTGGCAAAACCTCTGGCTCCACAGAGTTTCTAAAGAACCGACGTCCGGGACTGCCGGTTCATCAACCCTAGGCTTCGCTGTTTTGTCCTTGCGCTTCTTGGACGAAGCATCCGACGGCATTTTATAATTGCAACGCTTCCCAAACACTAACCTGGCACAGTCTAACGTCTCTTAATAGTGCTTTGTTAAACCTAGCACAAGAGCGGCATCCAACAACGCCGTGCTCAGGCCCTAAACAAGGTATACACAAGGTATGGTAATCCCTATGAGGTATCTGTTTCCCACAAGAAATACAGTTATTCACTTTTTCTGACATCCGTTTAAATACTGGGGCAAGAAAAACCAAAATGTTCCCAACGGGTACTTAGCCAACTCGATTCGGTCTGAAACTCCGCTCGAAATATTTCAGAACGCCAACCTGCACTCGCAAAACTGCTTCTGCATCGGACCATGCGGCAAAAGACTGAGGATATGACGCCGGTCATGCGATTAGTACCCTGACGCACTGACGCCAGTCTCGCGCCTGACCGACGTCAGCCATATACTCTGGTATTCGGGCCGACTGGACAGCGGACTACCCAATAGTAAGGACTGCAGCAATGTGGAACGAAGAACATCCAGGAAAAGCCGAAAGGCAACAATAACTGGTACTTTTCCTAATTCAGTTCACTTTATTACTCCTCTCAATACCCTCTTTAGTAAACTGTATACCATTTCCAGAAACACACCTTTACCCTCACCATGTTTGTCCTAAAGAAATCTTGCAAACAGAAAAATGCAGTTTAATTTCTCCTTCTAAGTTCTCCATTTTTTTTTTATCTGCACTCGCAGCCAGCTTTTTCAGCAACAAAAGTTACACACTTACTGCAAGATTAGATATGATGGTACTTTACCGTAGTTAGCTGGAAACACTGTATGCCATGAGACGGAGAAACAAAAGTCTTCAATAGGTGTCAGTCTCTCCCTTATGAACCAAGTCTTGTGCACTGTTTAGCATGAATTTTTCCAAACACTGTAGTGCATTTAATAAGGTTTTATTAAATGTTCACAATATCCAAAATACTGTTTCCATTAACAGTTCTGATAAACAATTCAAGTTGCTGTACATCATTCTGATTGTCTTGAACAACGTAAACTGACAGTCTCTAGATGGCCTGTTTCCAGTACCCATGCTAGACATCTTCTCTGAAGTAACAGGTTGAGTGAACTTACTAACCTTAACTGCCCTGCTATCCTGGACGCAGCATATTATATTCTCTTTTTCAATAATTTTCCTCTATTGGCTATATCCACCCCCCTAATCCTTGATCCTTAGGCTACGTCTTGTTTTTAGCTTAACTTATCTCTCGATTCTTTTTTTGAGAAAAGAACATAAGTACTCTCTGCAATCTTCCCTTGACAAACCATTATTTCAGCAAGGTCAACATTCAGTGGAAGATTCTTTGTTACTTCTGTTTAAAATGTATGCATAAATAAAACACCATTTCCTAGCCAGCAAGGTCAACATTTAGTGAAAAATTCTTTATTTCTGCTTTCTAAAATGGATGCATAAATGAAACACCATTTCTAGCTTATTTTATTCTCTTCACCTGTCTAATATCTGTAAAATATCTAACACACCCTAAACAAAGGCACTGAATTATTATGGTACATCTTCTTTTAACTGTTAAGACTAAAGCTACCAGAGCTTAGGCAGGTCAACATCTAAAACATTCCCAAGCTCTACATCCTCATCATGATGCTCTGCACTCTGGCAACCTTTCCAGATCTCAACTGTGCTGCTTAAAAGTAAAACACCTACTGTTAATATGAAGCAACAACATAGGATCATAAGGTCATAGGAGGTTACTAGGCTATTGGCCCAGAGGCCCTTATAAGCCTAGCCAAGAGTTTAACCCATGTTTAGACAAGTCAGCCACCAAATGCCCTGTCCAGCAGGGACACAGGTGGAATCCCAGGGGTGTATTTTCTGTTTCCCATCCAGTTATCCAGGTTGCACTTAAAAAGGTATAATGAGGTACTCTGCTTGATGTCGAGAGTGAGTCTATTCCACAGATGGGGGAGTCTCTCCTGCCAACAAGTTCTATTGATATCACAGACCAGGCTGAGGTCACGCGTATGGGTTACTCGAGTGGAGCTTGACTAACACATATGCAGCAGTCCCATCAAGGTGGGGTATGAGATTGCTTTGTATGCCAGACAGAGGTCACCTCTGAGGAGTCTGTATGAAAGTGAGTAGAGGGACAGGGCTTTTAGCACAAACAAGACTTCTGAATCCTTCCAAGACCACCTTGACCACAGGCTGGAAGGAGAAGGGTGGATATACTGAAGGCGATGGACCATGATCATGCAGATCCATCACTATATTGAAAAAATACTTTTCATATCCAACACAATCAGGTCAACCTTCTTCAACCAGTAGGACAGTGTCCTAAGCTCAACCTGCTGTATAGACATTATGAATGTATACCTTGAAATACTGTGGTCCTGAAGGAAGACGGAGGCTTGGAGATCAAATCCAGATTGCAGTGTTGTATGAAAATATTCAGTGAAGCCCAGCTCAGAGCTGCACAAATCACCAGATGATGCATGTCTGAAAAAGGCCTGACAGGTAGCCACTTTAATGGCTAAATGTGCAGACAAAGTTTTGTCGTGTACAATCTGAGATCTGCTTAGACAAAGTTAACCTTAGACACTACGGAAAAGCAAAGGAAACAAAACATCTGATGGTTTTTCCTACTGATTTTTTTGGGTAGTTGGGAAAGAATGCAGGCAAAGTGACAGACTGATTCAAATTAATTTCTCTTGCTACCTTTGACACGACAGGTTCGCTCTCAAGTACATTCTTCTTCTTCAGCTTTTCCCAGTTAGGGGTTGCCACAGCGGATCACCTGTCCGCTCATGATTGGCAGTGGAGTTTTTACGGTGCCGAGTTGTCAGTCCGGTGGCCAACCTTCCACGCACACACATGCACGCACTCATGCCTAGGGCCAATTTAGAGTATCCAATCCATCTACAGCATGTCTTTAGGATGTGGGAGGAGACCGGAGCACCCGGAGGAAACCCATGCGACCACAGGGAGGACATGCAGACTCCACACAGAAGGCACCCCAGCCAAGGACTGAACCGGAGAACCTCTTGCTGTGAGGTGGCAATGCTAACCACTGCACCACCGAGGCAGCCCTGCTCTCAAGTACATTCTATCCTAAAGAAAATCAAACATGTAAGCTTTACTTGTAAGGCCTGTAATTCAGAAGCTCTTCTTGTACAAGTTGTTACTACAAGGCAAAGGGTTTTCCAGGTTAAGTACTTCAAATCTTCGTTGGAGACAGGCTCAAAGGTAGGCAAAGTCAACTTTTCTAGTATAAACTACAAATCCCAAAAAAGCAGTTCTTTAAATGAAGTCTTATCTGAAAAGTGCCTCTAAGAAATGTCTTGCATACCTTTAAGTAAGCAAAGTGAAGAGTTGTAAAGTTTGTGGCAAAAATTCAAAATTGCTGCAAGATAAACATTTATAGATGAACAACCGAGCTTTGTGAAAAAAAATGACAAGTACTCAAAGACAGCAGGGACAGATGATGGAAAGGGATCTAACCATTTGGAAACAGGTAAAATGAAAAATCAAGTCCATTTACTTTTGCATGTCCTTGTGTTGTGCCTAAGGGCAGATGTGAAAATATGGATGCACATAGGGAGTATGTAGTGTTTTTGGCCATCACTTGACGTGGAGTAAGCAAGCAGATATGCCCAAGCAGTGAAGACACAGAAAAAGGATTGCCCCAGGGTGATTCGAAAGTTCTGAAGGGCCTCAGTCCTTCAGTCTTCTCCAGAAGCTAAGGCTAAAGCATACTTGTCAAAGCTAGAGTGGAAGAGTGACCAAGAGATTGACTCCAGACTTGTTCTGCCTGGCTTTCTGGATAAACTTTACATCAAGGGAAATGGGGAAGGAATAAAGCAGTCCTAAAGGACATTTTTGGATGACAACATCCCTTGGATGTTCCCATGGGGGGGAGCAAGGGGAGTTAGTGAATCAGTTTCTGCATTTGGCACAGGTTAAGGATACATGGAGGTCGCAACAATACTTCATCCAATGATAGAAGAGTTTCTGTCTGCACTACAGACAAACTAAAATACCACATGTGTGGTGTTAAGAAGCAACAGATTAGCCCATCTGTTAATGGAATGGCTTCTTGGGAAAATGTTTATTACTAACAGGCTGGATTAACATGCTCATTTTCAAACTCTCATGGCTTCTTGTCAGAAGGTATAGTAGTATGTTACTCCCAACTTGTTAATATACCAAACCACAGCCATATTGTCGGCATGAATGGCAACTGCTTCTTGATGAGCAGAGTCCTGAGAGACCTACAGTGTGAGAATACCCACCCTCCTATAGAACACAGATGTCCAGACAGGTCAAGGAGTGTAACTATGCATTCTGAAATGTCTGCTGTTGTTAATGCTCCCCCCTACCCTGGAGCAGATAGCCACTAAAGGTGGGGGAAGGGGAAGGGTAACTGCTCAGACTAAGGTTAAGATTACAGAGTTACCATCACAAATTAATTCACTTTGCTTGCCTTAGAAATAATTATTTGAATGAATAAATGGCCTGTCATCTGAGACCAGTGAACTTCAAGGATCCACTGTAACACCTGAACATGAAACCTTGCATGAGGAGCTAATGTAGAGCATCACTGACATCAAGCCTAGCTTCTTGATACAATCAGTTGCTATGACTACTTGACACTGAAGCAGCTCAGCTGAGGCACCACTAACTGAACGGAAGGAATTCTGTCTAGATGAAGGTGGGCCTTTCAGGAGAAGAGAGTCCAGAGTATATATCTAACAAATGTGATTGTCTGACTGCTCCATTTGGGATTTTAGTGTTGCCATAATTCCCAAGGGCTGACTCCTGGGCTGTTATTTGGTGTTGCCAGGAGCCAGTCACCCAAGTAAGGAAACCTCTTATCTCCCTAAAGTCTCTGGATTGAGCAGTTCCAGACATGCATTTGGTAGACATTCTAGGATTGGCCAAATGGAAGAGCCTGAAAACAATGACTAGCTTCTACCCAAGAAGTAGAAAATTCCTAGACTGCTTTGTGATCTTTATGTGGAGTTGACACATTCAGTTTCCTTCTGACAAAGAGAACAGTCTGCAGTATGCCCATCCTAACTTTTCTTTGCTTGATAAAATCTATTTAGGCCACTTGGGTTCAGTATTCATCTTAGGTCTTTAATTTCCTTAAGAACTACAAGATGGCATAATACCTGGATCCTCTCCGGTCTGGTGAGACTTTCTGGAGGACTCTTTATGAATGAGGTTTGAAAATTTTTTTTTTGCCATACTCTTCTGAAAGAGTGGAACACCTCACAATGGGAGATAGTGTCACCTTGGAGGGGTAGGGAAGGTAAAGCTACAGCCTTTGAAAATTATTGTCCAAAATTATCTGTCTCATGGGACTGCCTCCACAGGAAAGCCCTCGGGATAACACTGCTGCCCACCAACAGGAGGGTTATCACTGGTTTTACTGAAATCTTTGCCTTTGGACTCTCATCCCTTCTGTTGCTGCTGGCAAACCTGGTACAATAACTAGCATGGCCTCTTCTGCATCCTAGAAGGATGGTAGGGAGTCTACAACACTATGCCAACAACAGTAAAGGTTTTCTCTTTTTCACTATCCTCCACTTCTCCTTAGGACACAAACTTGCTTCTAACAATGATCCAATGACCTGAACTCATTCTGCAAGTAATAAAGAACAAAGCTGTTGTGACAGTCTTTCTGAGGGCTGTTGCTATAATAATGTCAATTACTGGAGTTGACTGCGGTGGTGGTGCTGCGGTAGCGTTGTCGCCTCACAGTAAGACGTTGTCCTGTTTGATTCTCAGTTAGAGCGTCTTGTGTGTGGAGACATGCGTGAATGGGCATACCTTCGTTGAAGGATGTGCATCAGGGCCGGCAACTCGGCACGTAAAAATCTACTGCTAATCATTAGCGGACCGGAGTTCCGCTGTGGTGACCCCTAACCGGGAAAAGCCGAAAAACACAACAACTGGAGTTGAAACTCATCCATTAAAATCCTTGGGAGGCTGAAGACATTCTGCACTTTTTGGAATTGGTGCCACATTACATTTTTTTTCCAAACCTTTCTGATAACAGCAGCAACCATCTTGTCAGCAGAAGCAGCCACCTGGTAGAGTGGCATGGGAGACCAGAAAGCCTTGTGCAGGCTTCTCATTGGATATGTACAAGGGCAATCATCCCCTTTTCCTTCATCATCTCTACGATCTGCCTAAACTTGTGGTGGGGGGGAGGGGCAGCAGGGACTCTACATTTCTATCGTCTTTACCTAATATCTGGGACTTCAGTTTGGACTCTGGGTTTCTCCTACATGTACAGTTCTGCCAAAACAAATATCTTTTTGCCTAGCTTTTAAACCATTCACATTCTTCATTTAATCTTTCTTTCTTTTCTTTGATAGCAACATGTTGCCTTTTTTTTTTTGCTTTCACTATCCAACTCAGACCTCTCCCACTAGTTATTTCATCTACAGATCCATTTCGTCAGAAAGATCTAACCATTTTGTCTTTACTTTCTAAAAAGCTGAAAAACATTTGCTTGCTCTAACATGGACTGTGGGCCCTTCTATATCTTCTTTTGATTTATTCTAGTGATTTTATTCTTTTCTTTATCCACTACCACTACTGCTTTAACATTTCCCCATCTCCTACACCATAAATATTTTTGTTTCCTCTCTTTAAACACTATGAGCTCAAATTCAGCATTTTGATCATCAAATCTATTCAATGTTGTGCATTCAAAAATGAAAATGATGTAACTTACCATAACACTAGATCCATGTTGTTTGAATTTTGTCCACTTCAAACGTGGGATTTCGGGTCCGATGGGATCCAACCTCAGTGCTAATCTTGTAGCTCATCAGATCCAGAGCTCTGACTCTTCCCTACCCATAATTCCCTAGGTTGTACCTCAGATGCTCAGATCAAGTTTTCCCCCACTAGTCTGAAATATATGATAAAAATTACCTAGGGAAAGAAAACTCCTTACCAGAAAGTAAGTCAGTCTTGGTGATCTCAAATAGTTGATGGAAGGTATTTCAGTCTAGTGTGACTATGCACAGACAAGGAGCAACAACCACTCAATCATCTAGAAGCCATAGGTGACAATTTGACTTATTTTGGCAGTGGGTGGGGGAGTTAGAAGTGGATGAAAATCAGACATGGATCTAACATTAAATACATAAATTTTGTATCCAATGCTATCTATTTTCATCTGTTCAAACATGTGGGACAGAAACCCAAGCTGTCAAACTGGGTGGTATGAAGGAAGGACATTCCCCCAATATGGTGGAACCAAAGGATGAATGAGATCTGGATTGAGTGTTCAGCTTATTACTGATACACAAAGGTGTGTACCATTGCCCATGTGGCCGTGGCACAGATGTCATCAATAGATCATACTCTGCTGAACAATGTCGAAGTTGAAACTGCTCTTATTGAATGTGCTTTTGGTTTATCTGGTAAAGGTAAATTTTTCTTATGCTATACAAAGGAAATATAATCTGAGAGGTATCTGGAGGAGGTCACTTTGTAAACGGCCTTTCCCAACTTTGGTTTGGAAAAGGAAAGGAACAATTGATCATACTTTCTGAAGGCTTTGTCTATGAATACAGAATCTGAGATGTCTAAGAACATCTAACATACATAGTAGGTATTATCCTTTGTTTGACTACCTTCGAAAGAAGACAGGAAGATACATGAATTGGTTTAAATTAAATTAGTTTTGGATGCCACCTTAGGAATAACAGATGTGTTAGTTCTAAGGGAAACTGTCTTTGTGAAAAACCAGATAAGGGGGCTTTGAGGAGAGGGCTTGTAGTTCTGAGATCTGTCTAGCTGATGTTACATGAAAAACAATTTTCCTGGTTGCAGTAAGAAATTTTACGTCTGCAGTGGAAGTCGGTTCAAAAAGAGCCTGGGTTAAAGCTTGTACCATATGGTAATGTCCCACGGGGGTGCTGTGTCTCTAATGGGAGGTCTCAGCAGAAAGATTCTTTAGAGGAACGCTTTTGACATTTGAAGAGATGCTATCGACATTATCATGTCCAGCATGAAAACTGTGCCTTAATAGTGGCAAAACTGGAGTCTTTGTCAAAGAGATCAGTCAAAAAGCACAAGTATGGAAAGATCTGGTGCTAAAAAGGGATCCAAACTTTGAAACAAGCCAAATTTAAAATCTGTTCTACCATGGTAAGTTTTTCTAGCTTACAGTTTCTGTGAAGCAGAAAGAATACAGACTACTGTGGGGGGTAGCATGACATCTCTGACTATAGTTACAGTTGTGTACACTTACCATAAATGTAGATGTCCGAGTGTATTCACTGTTGCAGTCATCACACTTGGGTTATCCTGCCAGGGGTAGCCCTCAGTCAGCCCGAATACCAGAGGCTTAGTATTTCTGCATCAGTTGCTGTTGCTTCAGGACTGACATCAGGTCGTCAGTGGTATAAAAAAGTACAGTTTTGTACCTACCATAAATGTAGATGTCCGAACAGGATAGCATCTGCAGTCATAACAAATGGGTTGTCCTGTCGTCAGGCAGCCCTTCGGTCGGCCGGATTCCAAAGTCTGGGTCCGGCTTCGGCTGATGTCGCACTTCACCCGACGTCATCTCTGCTGGTCTTCGGGTATAAAGGCATCAGCCGACGCCATTTTCCTCAGTGTTTCTTGCTCCAGATGCCAGTTGCCCTCTAGGAAAGCTAAATTTTGGATAAATGCCAATGTTTCCAAAATAGTAGAAGGCAAACACAAAAAATAAGCATGTATGTACATATATACAAACAAATACACCATAAGAGACTCCCGCCCAGCTAGCTATTAGGAGGGTAAATACCCTAGGAGTACCACAGAGGGGAAGGAGGGTGGGTAATCCTGACTGCAGATGCTATCCTGTTCGGACATCTACATTCATGGTAGGTACAAAACTGTACTATGTCCTTCAAGGATGCATCTGCAGTCATAACAAATGGGTAGAATACCATAGCCAAACTAGGGGAGGAGGAAGAAGAATTATGGTGTAGTTAGGATCCCTTGCAATACAGCAGTGGCAAACCCTGCTCGGGATCTAGAGTATAGAGGTAAATTATAATGCTTGGCAAATGTATGCACGGAGGTCCAAGTAGCCGCCTCAATAATGTCCTTGGTTGCCACTCCTCGTAAGAAAGCTGTGGTAGTGGCTGTAGCCCTTGTAGAATGAGGTCTTATGTTCTGTGGAACTGGTTTTCCATGGTAGGAGTAACAGAATCTTATGCAATTTCCTATCCATTTGGAGATTGTCTGTTTGGAAATTGCTTTTCCTTCCCTTCCTGTTGCATAGGCTACTAAAAGCTGGTCAGTTTTTCTGTTACTTTTGGTTCTGTCCAGGTAGTAGCGTAACTGTCTATGTACATCCAAGGTATGCAGCAGCCTTTCCCCCCTGTTCTGTGGATTGGGAAAGAAGGTAGGTAGGTGGATTGCCTGGTTTAAAGACACTCTGGATACCACCTTCGGCATAAATGTAGGATTAGTTCTCATGGACACACTATCTTGATGGAAGATTAGGAAGGGTTGTACTGCCATTAAGGCCTGTAGTTCGAAACCCTCCTTGCTGAAGTAATTGCCAGTAGGAAAGCAGTTTTCCATGATAGGTGTTGAAGATCTGCTGTTGCTGCTGGTTCAAATGGAGGGAGTGTCAATTTTTCTAGCACAAAGTTCAAGTCCCATGCTGGTAATGGTGGTTTCCTAGGAGGTTTTACATTCTTGATCCCTCTGAGGAATTGCCTGAGTAGAGGATGCGAAAAGACAGGTGGATCGAAGCTGTATTCTGCGGAAATAGCTGATGCATGTATCTTGATGGAGGAATAGGACAGGCCCGTATGTAGAAGCTCTGCCAAGTACTCCAGGATGTTAGCAATATCTATGTTGAGACATCTTTTCCTCTTTCAGTACTCCAAATGACAAACCTTTTCCATTTTCCTGCATAGTTCCTTCTTGTTGAAGGTCTGCGGGCTTCAAGGATAATGTCTTTAACCCTTTGGGATAAGTCTGGGTTAGTAGCTGTTATGTGATGTTCCAGGCAGTCAGTTGCAAGGTTTTTAGGTTTGGGTGCATGATGTTGTAGTTGTTCTGAGTTAACATCAAAGGCATCAGGGTATTGGCCACATTCTCCCTGAGACATGCTCCTCAGCAAAGGATACCAGTGTTGTCTTGGCCAATTGGAGCTATCAGAATTATCCTTGGGCGTTCCTCTTTGATTTTCAGTAGTACCTTGTGCATCAAAGGAAGAGGTGGAAATGCATATGCTGTCAGGCCTTTCCAACTGAAGGATAGAGAGTCCACCTTCCATGCTAGTGGGTGGCATGTCCTTGTGCAGAATTTTTTGAGCTGGTGATTGAGTGGGGATGCGAATAGGTCTATTTGTGGCATTCCCCATTTCTTTGTGATGGCCCTGAAGATGTCCGGGTGTAGCATCCATTCGTGAGCATCCGAGGTGGTTCTGCTTAACATGTCTGCTAGGGTGTTTTCTTTTCCCAGCACAAATATTGCCTGTAACTGGATGTTGTAGCTCAGAGCCATATTCCAAAGGTCCAGAGTCATTCTGCATAGGGGGTATGAATGAGTGCCTCCCTGTTTGTTGATGTACCACATGACTGTGGTGTTGTCTGTCCTTATCATTAAATGGCCTTCTTTGAGGAATGGTTTGAATTTCTGGATTGCTAGTTTTACTGCCAGCATTTCTTTTTGGTTTATGTGCGGGTGCAGCTGGTCTGGAGTCCACAATCCTTGTATGCACTTGTCCAACATGTGTGCCCCCCAGCCTAGGTCTGAGGCGTCCGTTGTGATGGTTTGGTTTGCTTGAAAGTTGTGGAAGGGCAAGCCTGGGTTTGACTGGCATGCTTGAGCCCACCATATTGTTTCAGGCATGGGATTAGTGGGATTTCGGTTTCTAAGCTGTGCCTGTGTTGAGACCATAAATTCTTTAGGTACCACTGTAGTTTTCTCATATGCAGTCTGGCATGGGGGACCAGGATTATGCATGATGCCATGAAGCCCAAGGCCTGCAGTACTTTTCTTGCTGTTAGTTTGTGCTGCTTTGTTAATGCCAAGAAGTAAAGAGGGAGTTGTGCTTGTTTTTCTGCAGTTAGGAATGCCATTTGTTTTACTGTGTCCAATTCCGCACCCAAGAATGTTATTGTCTGGGATGGTATCAGTCTTGACTTTTTTAAATTGACTGTGTATCCCAGGGCTTGTAGTAAGCAAATGACTCTCTGTAAATCTGTTGTCAGCTTGCTTTTGTTGTCCGCTTGTAACAGGCAGTCGTCCAGGTATGGATAAATTTGGATTCCCTGTAGCCTGCAATGAGCGATTACTGATGCCAGGCATTTTGTGAATACTCTGGGCGCAATAGATAAGCCAAAGGGCAATGCTGAGAATTGATAATGCCCTGATCCTGCAAGAAATCTGAGGTATCTTCTGCAATTTGGTCGTATGGGGACGTGCAGGTATGCCTCCTGGAGATCTAGAGTTACCAGCCAACACTCCTTGCCCAGCATGGGAAGAAGTTGCTGTAGGGTCAGCATTTTGAATTTTGGTACAATGATGTATGTGTTTAAGACGGACAGGTCGAGAATAGGTCTCCAACTTTTCTCTTTTCTTGGTACTAGGAAGAGTCTGGAGTAGAATCCTTTGCCCTGTTGTGTTATTGGTACTCTTTCCACAGCTCTCATCTTTGTTAATTGAGCTATCTGCTTTAGAGCTTCTGTTTTTGATTTGGAGGTAGGTTTGGCATTCCTCTTTTACTGGTAAGGTGTGGAAGTGGAACCTGTAGCCTTGGTCTATGGTTTGCAAAATCCACTTGTCTTTTGTGATATAGTGCCAATTTTTGAAAATAAGGCTAACTTTCCGCCTAAAGGTGCTGCTATTTGCTCCCTGGTAGGCGGTGTCAGAGTCAAGTCACTGTGATTGTCCTGTTGCAGTGGCAGTGGTTGTGTCTGTGCCTCTCTGGTTATTGCCTTGCCACTGGTGTCCTCTATAGGCACCTCCTCTGGATTGATTTCTGCCTCTAGAGCATCTATTCCTGCCTCTTTGAGATTTTGAGGAGTCTGGAAAGGACCAATTTTTGGCAGGTCAGTTCCTGCTAAACCTTGGGGGCTGAACCTGTAAGAAATCCTTAACTGTTTGTACAGATTTTGCCTTCTCTTCCATTTTCTTCATTACTTGCTGAGCAGGTGTACCAAATAGACTGGCCTTATCCATAGGAGCATCTAACAGCTTTGCTTTAACATGATCTGGCAAAACCTGTTCCTTCAACCATGCATGCCTTCTTATCACTGTGCCAGTCATGGCTGATCTAAATGAAGCCTCCAGTGCATCGTAGCCACATTTTAAAGAATGGTTACTAACCTGCTGAATGTTATTCACCATTTCTAAAACATATTTCTTATCTAAGGAGTCATCAGAGGACAGCTTCTTAGTTAACTGATCAAGCATAAACTCTTGGTATTGGATCATGTGAAACTGACAGTTTAAAGCTCTAGCTGAGAGAGTAGCAGAGGTGTAAACTTTTTTCCCCAATCTCTCTAAGGACCTGGATTCCCTTTCAGAAGGGAGAGGGTTTTTTGCTGAGGTCGAAGCTACTGCCTTAGGCCCCTGGGATATAGTCTCAGGATCTGCAAGTGGGGCCTTGTATAGGTGGTGATGAGTGTCTGGCACCCTGTAAAATCTATCTGGTTTGGCAGGGGCTGGAGGTAAAGTATCAGGAGCAGTGCAAACATCATTAAATGCATCATCCACAACAGGCAGAACTGGAGGTATAGCTAAGGGCCTATGTTGTGGTAAGTGCAGAAAGGTCCTAAGCCTTTTTCTTGAATCTAAGAAATCTTGTCCCTGCCATTGGAATTGTTCTCTCATGGCATGTAAGGTTTCCCCAAAGGAAAATTCCTCTGGTGGAGAGGCAGATGGAATGGATTCTTCAGCATCGGAATCTTCATAAGTAGAAAAAGGAGCCTCTGGCTGATCTGTAATGTCTGAGTCATCCGAAGAATCATCAGAGGACACTGGCTCGGGGGGGCTCTGTTCTAGGTCTCTTTTTTGGAGGCTGAGAGGCCCTGTCTGGGTGAGATTGGGATCCCCTAATTAAGGAGATTAAATCCTCTGCCAGAGTAAGCATTTGTGAACTAGAAGTGGGCCTATGTGAGGGGGTCTTAACAGGCACTGATTTAACAGTTTTGGCTGCTTTAGCCCTGGCAAAGGCCTTTATAGACATGGCTGCAGGAGGCCTAGCAGCACCATGTGCTGGGGTAGAGACATCCAAAGGGATGGTGTCTGATAATTCACTAGGAACCACAGTAGTAGGCAAAACTTCAGAGGCCGATTCAACTAAGGTAGCAGGAGCCTCAGTAGTAGTCATGGATTCGGCTGAAGATTGACCCGTTTTCGGTTTCGGCGAAACCGAGACACTCATGACTTGCTTAACCGTGGTTTCGGCCGAAACCGCGGACCAAAGTGTCGGTCTTTTCTTTGCGTTTTTAACAATTTGGGTAGTCGGAGGATCCGGCGGCATAATGTCGCAAAATCTGAGCGAAAACCTGTTCAGCAAACTCTGACCGACGCCTAAGCGTTCGTCGGTTGAAGGAAGCACAGGCTAAACAGGCTGCTACGTCGTGGTCTGGGCCTAAACAAGGTAGGCAGTAAGAGTGGAAATCTTTATGAGGTATTTGTTTCCCACAAGTTAAACAGTTATTTACTTTTTCTGACATCGGCTGAGGCAAGAAAGAGTCCCCAGCGGGTACTTAGCTTTAGAAGTCTTGAGTAGTATTCGGTAGTAGTAATCTCTGGATCTGACCGACCGGCACTTGCGAACAGCTTCTGC
The DNA here is from genome assembly GCF_019279795.1 of Protopterus annectens. Lineage (NCBI taxonomy): Eukaryota > Metazoa > Chordata > Ceratodontiformes > Protopteridae > Protopterus > Protopterus annectens. The sequence goes on from NC_056745.1 coordinate 511,233,576, forward strand.
TTCGGGCGCCACGCGGCAAGAAAGACTGAGGAAAATGGCGTCGGATGATGCCTTTATACCCGAAGACCAGCAAAGATGACGTCGGGTGAAGTGCGACATCAGCCGAAGCCGGACCCAGACTTTGGAATCCGGCCGACCGAAGGGCTGCCTGACGACAGGACAACCCATTTGTTATGACTGCAGATGCATCCTTGAAGGACATCAGGCAGCCGATGCCATTACATCAGTTTTTCTTGCCCCAAATGTCAGGAGCCCCCAAACAGGGAGCTAAGTTATGGTGTAAAAACACCACCAGTAAAAAGTAAATACCAATAGCCCTGTAAGGAGTGAAGAAGAGAGAGAAGGGGGCTGGAAGGTGGGAAACCAGGACTGCAACAGTGAATATACTCTAACATCTACATTTATGGTAAGTGTACACAACCGTACTATGTTCTTCATGTTTCAATGTTGCAGTTGTCACACATGGGTTGATTCCCAAAGCTGAAGAATGGGTGGAGGCAGTCAAGAAGAGTTGGGGCTGGATAGTATGCCCTGCAGGACTGTGGTTGCAAAACCTGTCCTGGATTTGGAAAAGATAGGCAGGTGGTAATGCTTGGTGAAGGTATGAACAGAACTCCAAGTTGCAGCTTCCAGAATGTCCCTGGTAGGGACTCCTCTGAGAAAGGCTGTAGAGGTTGAAGTTTCCCTACTGGAATGTGTTCTGACCCCCTTTGGGGGTGGTTTCCCATGGTGTTTGTAACAGAAATGGATAGTGTGCTATTCATTTGGAGATGGTTTGTTTTGATATGGCCTTGCCCTCTGCCCCTGGTGCAAAGCTGACTAGTAACTGGTCAGATTTCCTAAAGGGCTTAGTCCCATCACAGTAGAATCTGAGCTGTCTGTGCACATCTAAAGAGTGCAGGATCCTTTCCCCCTTACTTTGAGGATTAGGAAAAAAGGTGGGCAAATGGATAGAACGGTTGAGAGCTACACTGGACACCACTTTAGGCATGAAAGTTAGGTTAGGCCTGAGGGAGACCCTGTCAGCATGAAAAAAGATGAATGGTTCCACAGCCATAAGTGCTTGTAGCTCTGACACTCTTCTAGCTGAAGTGATGGCCAGAAGCAAGGCTATTTTCCAAGAGAGGAATTTTAACACTGCTGACACTTCAGGCTGTAGCGTGAGTTTTCCAACACAGAGTTAAGGTCCCAAGCAGGGGTAATAGCTCTTCTTGGTGGCCTTAAGTTGTTAGACCCTCTCAGGAACTGCTTGATGAGAGGGTGTGAGAAGAGAGGTGGCTCAGTGCTGTAATGAGCAGAGATGGCAGAGGCATTTAATAGAAGAGAAGGATAGGCCCCTGTGGAGTAGGTCTGCTAGGTAATTCAGGATGAGAGGTAAGGACGGCTGTGCTGGATCCGCTCCTTTAGTCTGGATCCAGGAACAATACCTTTTCCACTTGTCAGCATAGGATTTTCTAGTACTGGGTCATCTGGCTTCAAGTATGACATCCAGTACCTGCTTGCTTAGGCTGGCCACTGGAGAAGTCAAGGAATAAGCCAGGCTGCAAGGTTCAAGGTCTGAAATTGCGGATGCAATAACTGTCCCTCCTGCTGAGTCAGGAGAGCTGGAATCTGGGGGAGGTGTCATGGAGGCAACGGTGACAGACTGTACAGTAGTTGGTACCAGTGTTGGCGTCTGGGACAATCAGGATTGCCCTTGGTCTTTCTTTTCTTATCTTGAGTAATACTCTTGTAAGAAGAGGTAGAGGGGGAAATGCATAGATTGAGAGGTTTGCCCACTGGAAGGATAGGGCATCCACTTTCCAGGCCTTGCTGTGAGGTTCCCTGGTGCAGAATTTGCTGAGCTGCTGATTGTAGGGGAAGGCAAATAGGTCCACCTTTGAGTTACCCCATTTCTGGGTCACAAGGCTGAAGGTGTTGTGGTTTAATTGCCACTCATGTGGGTCTAGGAGATTTCTGCTTAAGTTGTCTGTCAAAGAGTTTTGGTTGCCTGGCAGGAACTGAGATTGCAGGTGAATATGCATGGCTGAGGCCGTGTTCCAAAGGGTCATGGCTAGCCAGCAGAGTGGGTTCCCCCCTGCTTGTTGATGTACCACATCACTGTGGTGTTGTCGGTTTTGATTAGTAGAGGCCCCGGAGACAGTAGGGATCTGAAAGCTGTCAGAGCATGCTGAACAGCTAGCATCTCTTTTTGGTTGATGTGCAGATGAATTTGATTTGGGCTCCAGTGGCCCTGAATGCACCTGTCATTCAGATGTGCACCCCAGGCATAGTCTGACGCATCTGTGGTTAGGGTCTGGGTGACATGGGGTTGTGTAAAGGGAAGCCCCTTGTTGTGGTTGCATACTGCTACCCACCAAAGGAACTCTTTCCTTAGACAAGGTATCATAGGTATGACAGTTTCCAGGTCCTGAGAATGTTGGCACCAAAGACTTTTTAAGTACCACTGAAGTTTCCTCATATGCAGTCTGGCATATGGAATTATTAGAATGCAGGAGGCCATGAACCCTAGAGCTTGCAGGATTATCCTTGCGGATAACTGGGTTCTAGTGGCCATTCGAGAGAAGTAGCCCATCAGATAGGCTTGTTTTTCTGGAGTAAGGAATGCCATCTGGGATGCTCTGTTCAAGCTTGCTCCCAGGCATACATTTTTTTGACTGAGGACTAGTTTGGATTTCTTTTCGTTGATAGTGTACCCGAGGGAGGTTATAAAGTCCTTTAAAAATTTCAGGTGCTGCAACAGCTTTTCCTGACTGCCTGAATCACGCAATCGTCCAAGTAGGGGTAAATATGAATATTTCTCTGTCTGCAACAGGCAATGACTGGAGCCAGGCATTTTCTGAAAACTCTGGGAGCACTGGATAAGCCAAAGGGAAGTGCAGAGAACCGATAATGCATAGATCCTGCCATGAAACGTAGATATTTCCTGCAGGAGTCCCTGATTGGGATGTGCAGACAGGCCTCCTTTAGGTCTAGGGTGGCTAACCAGGCATCTTTGGACAGCATAGGGAGAAGCTGCTGTAGGGTGAGCATTTTGAATTTTGGTACCACCAGGAAGGTGTTTAGAATGGATAGCTCTACAATTGGGCACCAGGTGCCCTCTTTTCTGGGTACCAGGAAAAGTCTGGAATAAAAACCCTGGCCTATCTGTTCTGTGGGAACAGGCTAAATTGCCCTTATGGAGAGCAGGGACTGAACCTGGCTTTGTGCCTCTGTCCATTGGTTTGGATGAAGGGCTGGGAACCCTTTTGGGGCTGGCAGCGTGTGGAAATAAAAGTTGCACCCATGGGATACTATGTTGAGGACCCATCGATCGTCGGTGATGGAGGTCAATTTTTTTTTTTTTTTTTTTTGCATGGTGGTCAAGTTTTCCTTCTAGGAGCACTAGCAATCGGGCAGAGGTGAGGGGAGGAGTTGAGAAGTCATTGCTTAAATCTCTGCATACCCTGAGACTGTAGTCTGGGGGGGTCCGTTTCCCCTAGGTCCAGTTTGATGTGGCGTTGAGGGGGCTGGAAAGGACCAATGTTTTGAGGGGCAATGCCTACTGAATCATGGAGGTTGCACTTGTAAAAAATCTTTGACTGTCTGCATAGACTTAGCTTTTTCTTCCATCTTTTTTAAAACATTTTCTGCTTTGGTGCCAAGCAGATTGTCCTTGTTCAGAAGTGCATCCAATAATTTTGATTTGATATGGTCTAGCAAGGTCTGCTCCTTAAGCCAGGCATGCCTTCTAAGTACAGAACCTGTGACTGCTGCCCTGCAAGATGCTTTTAGGGCGTCAAACCCACATTGCAGGGTATGCTTGCTGACTTGGCTTAAAGAATGCATAAGCTCCTGTAATTCTTTATTTTCTGCACAGTCAGGGAAGGTAGGTAATTTTTGCTTAATAAATTCCATAGTATGTTGCTGGTATTTCAGCATGTGAAACTGACAATTTAATGCTCTAATGGCAAGAGTTGCAGAGGTGTATACTTTTTTACCCCATCTGTCTAAAGCTCGGGAATCCCTGTCCAAGGGGGTGGGATTCTTAGCTGTAGTTGCTTTTATTCCTTTAGGTCCTTGGGAGATGACCTCTGGGTCAGCAGTAGGATTTTTGAAAAGAAATTTGTGAGTCAGGGACTCTGTAGTACGTCAGGTTTCCTGGGAGCAGGGGGTAAAGTATCAGGAGTTAGACTGGATTCCATAAAGACATCATCCACAACATCCAGAACAGGAGGGATAGCTAAGGGTCTGTGCTGTGGTAAATCTAAAAATTCCCAGAGTCTCTTTTTGGACTGAGAGTAATCCTGGCATTCCCAATGGAACTGCTCTCTCAAAGTCAAATGTAGGGTTTCACCAAAAGAAAAATCCTCTGGAGGGGAGGCAGAAGGAATGAATTCCTCTGCATCTGAATCCTCATAGGCAGATAAGGGCATATCTTCATAATCAGAAACCTCAGAGTCGATGGACTCGTGGTCAGATAAAGCTGCTGGGGACAAGTCTCTTTCTTTTAGCAGGGGAAGGCTGGCTTCCCCTAATCATCATAATAATTAGGTCCGTCATTTTAAGCATCTATGCTTGTGGCAAGGAAGCAGGTGCTTGAGTTAGGTTTGCCTGTTTTTTAGGCGTAGCTCATACTCTTGGCCTTAGAAACTCAGTAGTTTTAGAAAGAACTGAAGACACGAAAGAAGTCGTCGGTTGGTGTTGAATATCGGTAGTGCAAAGAACTTAGTTAGAAGCCGGTGCCTGCACAGCGGCACCAGACCCATCCAAGGTAGAGACATTCGCAGGTTCCGTAGTCAAAGAACAGTCTCGCGGCATTATCGGACTCCAAATGGGTCTTGGTAGCGGCCTACAAATCCGTCGAAGCGGGCATTAGGGACTGCGAAAGTGCCTCACTGAGTATCGGTGAACTGGCGACTAGCGTAACGGAAGCGTCGTCGGCAGTTTTGGACCTGTGCGGTCTGTCTCTGTCTTTATCCTTACGTTTTTTCAGAAGATCGGTAGTCGGATGGCTTACCAAAGCCATTTCGGACTACGGAGATCGAGAATGAAAATATTTAGCTACAATAAGGGCACGACAATGAATAGTTCGGGCATTGAACAAAGCATAAAACTGGCAGCGAGGTATGTCGTGGTCTGGGCCTAAAGAGGTGGCACAGTAAGAATGGAAATCTCTGTGTGGTATTTGCTTTCCACAGGCGAGACAATTGTTAACTTTTTCTGATATCGGTTAGAGCAAGAAAAAAGGATCCCCAACCGGGTACTTAGCTTTAGAAGACTTCAACTTCAGTTTTGGAAACGAACGCTCAGGTAGCGTCCAACCGGCACTCGTGTGAACTGCTTCTGCTTCGGGCTCCTCAGCAAGAAAGACTGATGTAATGGCGTCGTCTGCCTGTTTTTATACCACTGACGACCTGACGTCAGTCCTGAAGCGACAGCAACTGATGCAGAAATACTAAGCCTCTGGCATTCGGGCCGACTGAGGGCTACCCCTGGCATGATAACCCAAGAGTGATGACTGCAACAGTGAAACACAAAGAACATCTGGCGGAATCATGCAATTAAATTCATGGACTTTTGATCTAGAGAAGGCAATCCGGATGGGTGAGTTATTAGATCTGGATAATGATCCAACATCCATGGAGGATGTACTAGAAGAGGCCATAGAAAAAGGAACCATGTCTATCAAGGCCAAAAGGAGGCAAAAAATGATCACTCTGGCCTTGCAATGCCTTGCTTTCTGTACGAGTCTGTCATTAGGAGTAGATGGGGAAAAAAGTACAGTTTTGTACCTACCATAAATGTAGATGTCCGAGAGGTATGCATCTGCAGTCCTAACAAATGGGTTGTCTTGCCTCAGGCAGCCCTTCGGTCGGCCGGATTCCAAAGTCTGGGTCTGGCCTCGGCTGATGTCGCACTTCACCCGACGTCATAGCTGCTGTCAATTGGGTATAAAGGCATCAGTCAACGCCATTTTCCTCAGTGTTTCTTGCCCCAGATGCCAGGTGCCCTCTAGGAAGGCTAAATTTGGATAAATGCAAATGATTCCAAACAGTAGAGAGCAAACAAAAATAAACATATATGTACATATATACAAACAAATATACCATAATAGATTCCCCCAGCTAGCTACAAGATGGGCAAATACCCTAGGAGTACCACAGAGGGGAAGGAGGGTGGGTAATCCTGACTGCAGATGCATACCTCTCGGACATCTACATTTATGGTAGGTACAAAACTGTACTATGTCCTTCAAGGATGCATCTGCAGTCCTAACAAATGGGTAGAATACCATAGCCAAACTGGGGGAGGAGGCATTAAAAAGATTATGGTGTAGTTAAGATCCCTTGCAAAACAGCAGTGGCAAAACCTGCTCGGGATCTGGAGTATAAAGGCAGATTATAATGCTTGGCAAATGTATGCACGGAGCTCCAAGTAGCAGCCTCTAAAATGTCTTTGGTAGCCACTCCTCGTAAGAAAGCTGTAGTAGTGGCTGTAGCCCTTGTGGAGTGAGGTCTGATGTTTTCTGGAGTTGTCTTTCCATGAAAGGAGTAACAAAATCTAATGCAATTTCCTATCCATTTTGAGATTGTCTGTTTTGAAATTGCTTTCCCTTCCATTCCTGCTGCGTATGCTACCAGAAGCTGGTCAGTTTTTCTATTGTTCTTGGTTCTGTCCAGGTAGTAGCGCAATTGCCTGTGTACATCCAAGGTATGCAGTAGTCTTTCCCCCCTGTTCTGAGGGTTGGGGAAGAATGTTGGTAGGTGGATTGCTTGGTTCAATGATACCCTGGAGACCACCTTTGGCATAAAAGTAGGGTTAGTTCTCAAGGACATTCTATCCTGATGGAAGATAAGGAAGGGCTGTACTGCCATTAATGCCTGTAATTCAGAAACCCTTCTTGCTGAAGTGATTGCAAGCAGGAAAGCAGTTTTCCAAGATAAGAGCTGTAATTCTGCTGTTGCTGCTGGTTCAAAAGGGGGAAGTGTTAACTTTTCTAGCACAAAGTTCAGGTCCCATGTAGGCAAAGGTGGCTTCCTTGGAGGCTTTACATTTTAATTCCTCTCAGAAACTGCCTGAGTAGAGGATGAGAGAAGACTGGAGGATCCATGTTATATTCTGCTGAAATTGCTGATGCATGAATCTTGATGGAGGAGTAAGACAGGCCATTGTGGAAAAGCTCTGCTAAATATTCCAGGATGTTAGCTATGTTTGCCAATGATACATTTTCTCCTTTTGCTGCACTCCAAATGAGGTATCTTTTCCATTTTGCTGAATAAGTCTTCCTTGTGGAGGGTCTGCGAGCCTCCAGGATAATGTCTTTAACCCTCTGAGATAAATCTGGGTTATTTTGTTTTATGTAAGATTCCAAGCAGCTAGCTGCAGTGTTTTCAAGTTTGGATGCAGGATCTTGAAGTTGTTCTGTGTTAGCAGCAAAGGAACTAGAGGTAGAGGCCATGCGTGCGCCCGAGACATACTCCTCAGAAGTGGGTAGCAAAGCTGTCTCGGCCAATCTGGCGCTATCAGTATGATCCTTGGGTGATCTTCTTTGATCTTCAGTAGCACTTTGTGCATCAAAGGAAGAGGTGGAAATGCGTATGCTGTTAGGTTTTCCCAACTGAAGGATAGGGAGTCCACCTTCCAAGCAAGCGGGTGGTATGTCCTTGTGCAGAATTTTCTCAATTGGTGGTTGTGTGGGGATGCGAACAGGTCTATTTCTGGTAGCCCCCATTTCTTTGTAATGGATTTGAAGATGTCCGGATGCAGCATCCATTCGTGGGCATCCGTGGTAGTTCTGCTTAAGGTGTCTGCTAGTATATTTTCTTTTCCTGGCACAAATATGGCCTGGAGCTGAATGTTGAGGTTCAGGGCCACATTCCACAGGTCCATTGCCATCCGGCATAGAGGATATGAATGTGTGCCTCCTTGCTTGTTGATATACCACATAACTGTGGTGTTGTCCGTCCTTATCAGCAAATGACCTTGTTGAAGAAACGGTCTGAATGTCTGAATTGCCTGTTTCACTGCCAGCATCTCTTTTTGATTTATGTGTAGGTTCAGCTGGTCCTGTGTCCATAGGCCTTGTATACACTTGTCTGCCATGTGTGCCCCCCAACCGAGGTCTGAGGCATCCGATGTGATAGTCTGGCTTGGGTGAGGGCTGTGGAAAGGCAGTCCTTTGTTCAACTGACAGGCCTGAGCCCACCACAGGAATTCTTGCTTCAGGCATGGAATTATTGGAATTTGGGTTTCTAGGCTGTGCTTGTGCTGAGACCATAAATTCCTGAGGTACCATTGCAACTTCCTCATATGTAGTCTGGCATGTGGGATCAATATTATGCAGGATGCCATGTAACCCAGGGCTTGCAGGACTTTCCTTGCTGTAAGCTGGTTCTGCGTTGTTAATGCCATGAAATAGAGTGGTAGTTGCTTTTGCTTTTCTGCTGTGAGAAATGCCATTTGATTTGATGTGTCCAGTTCTGCACCCAAGAAAGTAATCCTTGGTACCAGTCTTGACTTTTTTATGTTGACTGTGTATCCCAAGGCCTGCAATAGGAGAATAACCTTTTCTAAATCTTTTGTTAATTTGTTCTTGTTGTCCGCTTGTATCAGGCAGTCGTCCAGGTATGGATAAATTTGAATTCCCTGAAGCCTGCAATGAGCAATTACTGATGCCAGGCATTTCGTGAATACTCTGGGCGCAGTAGATAAGCCAAAAGGCAATGCTGAGAATTGATAATGCTCTGATCCTGCAAGAAATCTGAGGTATCTTCTGCAATCTGGTCGAATAGGGATGTGCAGGTATGCCTCCTTGAGATCTAGAGTCACCAGCCAAGACTCCTTGCCCAGCATGGGAAGAAGTTGCTGTAGGGTCAGCATTTTGAATTTTGGAACAATGAGATATGTGTTCAGAGCGGACAGGTCGAGAATAGGTCTCCATTGGTTTTCTTTTCTTGGCACCAGGAAAAGACTGAAATAAAATCCTTGTCCTTGTTCCATAGCCGGTACCTTTTCTATAGCTCTCATCTTTCGTAAGTGGTTGATTTGTCCTAGAGCGTTTGTTCTTTGGTTTGGTGGTAGGTTTGGCATTCCTCTCTTCCTTGGTAGAGTATGGAAGTGAAACCTGTAACCCTTCTCTATTGTCTGTAAAATCCATTTGTCTCCTGTAATGTAATGCCAGTTTACTGAGAATAAGGCTAGCTTTCCGCCTAAGGGTGCTTCCAGTTGTTCCCTGGTAGGCGGTATCAGAGCCAAGTCACTGTGACTGTCCTGTGGAAGTGGTAGTAGCTGGATCTGTAGCAGTACTTCTCTGGTTGTTAGGCTGCCACTGACGTCCCCTGTAGGCACCTCTGGATTGACCTCTGCCTCCTGAGCGCCTATTTCTGCCTCTCTGTGCTCTGTTGGTGTCTGGAAAGGACCAATTCTTCGAAGGCCAATTTCTACTAAACCTAGGAGGCTTGACCTGTAAGAAATCCTTGACTGTTTGGACAGATTTTGCTTTTTCTTCCACCTTCTTTAACACTTGCTGTGCAGGGGAACCAAACAAACTGAGTTTTTCCATGGGAGCATCCAGGAGCTTTGCCTTTACATGGTCTGGTAAGGATTGCTCTTTTAACCATGCATGCCTTCTGATCACTGTACCAGTCATAGCTGATCTAAAAGAAGCCTCCAGTGCATCATAGCCGCATTTTAAGGAATGATTACTGACCTGCTGAGTGTTATTTACCAAATCCTGAAGGGACTTGCGGTCTATAGGTTCAGGAGAGGATAGTTTTTTATTTAGCTGATCTAACAAAAATTCCTGATACTGAATCATGTGGAATTGACAGTTTAAGGCCCTAGCCGAAAGAGTAGCAGAAGTATAAACTTTTTTACCCCATCTCTCTAATGCTCTTGGTTCTCTATCAGAGGGGAGGGGGTTTCTGGCAGTTGCTACAGCTTTGGGGCCCTGAGAAATAGTTTCAGGATCTGCAATAGGAGCCTTATAAAAGTGATAATGTGTGTCCGGGACCCTGTAGTATCTGTCGGGCTTAGCAGGGGCCGGGGGAAGAGAGTCTGAAAAGTCCTGGCCCTGCCATTGAAATTGCTCCCTCATAGCATGCAAGGTTTCCCCAAGCATCATTGAATGCATCATCCACAACTGTTAGTACTGGAGGAATAGCTAAAGGCCTATGCTGTGGCAAATGTAAAAAGGTCCTTAGGCGCTTCCTAGAATCTGAAAAGTCCTGGCCCTGCCATTGAAATTGCTCCCTCATAGCATGCAAGGTTTCCCCAAAAGAAAATTCCTCAGGAGGAGAGGCAGAAGGAATGGAGTCTTCTGCGTCAGAATCCTCATATGGAGAATAAGGGCCTTCAGGAGGATTTGAGTGTTCTGAATCAGAGGAATAATCCGTAGAAACTGGTTCAGGGGGCTCTGCTCTAGGCCTCTTCGCTGGAGGGGGATGAGAGGCCCTGTCAGGGTGAGGTTGGGATCCCCTGATCAAAGAAATGAGATCCTCTGCCAGGCTGAGCATTTGGGAACTAGAGCTAGGCCTGTGTGAGGGGGTTTTAGCAGGCAAGGCCTTAGAAGATTTAGCTGCTTTAGCCCTAGAGAAAGCCTTGATAGACATGGATGCAGGGGGCCTAGCAGCTCCACGTGCAGGAGTAGATATGTCTAAGGGAATAGTATCTGATAAATCCTGGAGAAATTTCAGTAGCAGATTCAGCCATGCTGTGTGAGGCCTCGGCTGTAGGAGGTAAGCTTTCGGCCGAAGGAAGAACCGAGGACTCTGTTTCAGCCGAAACCGAGACACTCGCGGTTGGCTTAACCGTGGTTTCGTCCGAAACCGCGGACCACGAGTGTCGGTCCTTTTCCTTACGTTTTTTAGCTAATTGCGAAGTCTGAGTCTCCGACGGCATTTTGTAAGCAAAAGCGGGACCAAAAAACTCCTCAGCAAACTCCGACCGACGTCTGAGTGTCCGTCGGTTGAAGGAAGCACAGGCTAGACAAGCTGCTACGTCGTGGTCTGGGCCTAAGCAAGGAAGGCAGTAAGAGTGGAAATCCTTATGAGGTATTTGTTTCCCACAAGTTAAACAATTATTTACTTTTTCTGACATCGGCTGAGGCAAGAAAGAGTCCCCAACGGGGTACTTAGCTTTTTAGAAGTCTTCGTTAGTAGAAATCTCTGGATCTGACCGACCGGCACTTGCGAACAGCTTCTGCTTCGGGCACCGTGCGGCAAGAAAGACTGAGGAAAATGGCGTCGACTGATGCCTTTATACCCAGTTGACAGCAGCTATGACGTCGGGTGAAGTGCGACATCAGCCGAGGCCAGACCCAGACTTTGGAATCCGGCCGACCGAAGGACTGCCTGAGGCAGGACAACCCATTTGTTAGGACTGCAGATGCATCCTTGAAGGACATCATACAGGAGACCCAGGAGCAATTGTGGACCAGAGCATCCCTCAGTGATTATCCCTGTGGAAGGATCAGGGCAAAATACCTGCTGCATTTGTTGTTTAGATAGGCAGCAGAGAAGTTGAAGCAAGATTGGCCCCAGTGACTGAAAGTTGTTTGTGTCATTGTGGGACCACTCGTGAGGCATAAGCATGGTCATCCTCAATTTCTCCGTGAGTACACTGTAGCACCCTGGGATGTGCATTATCAGAAAACATTGCGAAGATATCGCCCTTTGCCAAACTGTCATAGGTTCATGGGCTGGTACTAGGTTATCGGCCCTACGGCCTATACAAGCCTAGCCATAACAATTCCCTGGATATTTCTTACCACAATATTTACTTCCCAGGACCCCAGTCTAGCAGGGCGACTGACGTAATCCCTGGGGTGAATTTCCTGTCTCTCATCCAATCGTCAAGGTTCTTTTTGAAGAGGGCCAAGGAGGCAGTCTGCTTGACATGTATGGGCAGTCTATTCCAGAGTATGGGGAGTCTCTGGGTCAGGAACCTATCCCTCCAGGATGTTTTGTTCATTCTGATGACAAAGTTTAAATCCCTGGGGCATGTAGCTCTGAGGGATTAGAATTTCTTTAAGTGAAGCAGGACTTCAACATAGGGGATAGGATTGGGTTTCTCCCAATTTGTTGATGTGCCATACAACAGTCATGTTGTCTGTCTGCATTGAAATCACACCCTTGGGGAGTAGGTCCTGAAATGCTAGAAAGACCAATCTAAGTTTCAAGACACTGGTGTGAAAGTTGGCATCTCTTGCTGATCATGTACCTTGGACCACCTCCCCTTTGAAATGCCCCTCCCCCTAACCAAGAAGGGATGCATCCATGGTAACTGTTGAGATAAAGTGAACCCATCTGGAAAGGGAATCCATCAGTCACAGATGGGGGATGTGATTCACCAAGCTATGGGTTCTTTTGCAGAGCTTCATAATCTGAATTTCTGAATGTAGAGGGTGTGTAGATTGAGATCACTGTACTGTAAAGGATCACTGCAGCACTCTCATGAAATACTGGAATAAAAAAAAAATTGGGAAGCCATGAGATCCAAGAGATGTAGGATTAACCTCGCTGGTGGTTTTGGGTGTTGTAGAACTTGAACAGCAGTTAGTCGAGGTGACTTGATCTTGGACTGGTGGAGGCTGACTATTTGAAGTCTAGTGTTTGGGTGGCATCCTATGAATTCTACACCCTGAGTTAGAGTCAGTTGACATTTTGGCAGGATTACAGAGATTCCTAAATTCAGATGCAGCTGGAATACTCAAACCCAGTGCGTGAGCAAGAGATACTCAATGGAGGCAGTGAAGAGCCAATTGTTGAGATACGGGAAGACTTGGATCCCCAGTTGGCACAGATGTGCAGCTACTACTGCCAAGACCTTGGTGAACATCCTGGGGGATGTGGTGAGACTGAATGGCAGGGCTCTGAATTGGAAATGATTGCCTCCCAAACAGAAGCTGAGAAATTATCTAGAGTGCTTCACTATTTAGATGTAATAGTAGTTGTCCCGGAGATATATAAAGCACATCTAATTGTCCTTCCTTAGAAAGTGCAAAATGGACTAACTGACCATCTAGAAAACTACCTGTCTTTACCAAATGCATTAAGTGACTTAGATGCAAAATGGGTCATAGGTCCCCAGTTTTCTCTGGTACTAAAAAGAACGTGGAATAGACTCCAGATTCTAACTGTTCGTGTGGGGACTGGTTGGATTAGTCTTTTTTCAGGCAGCTTTGAAATTTCTATGACTGTTAAGTCCAACTGATTAGATGGAACATCTGGGACTTTCTTTTTTTTTTTCTGGAGTGAGGAAGAGGGAATTGAATAACCTCTGGATATTATTCTTAGCACTTACAATCTGATGTTATCATGTGCCAGGCTTGAGGATGCAAAGAAAGACAAACCTCCAGCTGCCTCCACAGGACAGCACTCTGGCAACCAAGCAGGACACACAGTCTCATCCAGGCATGGCAGCACATGGTAATGCTGGAGCAGCTCTGGCCGTATCATCAGCTGAGTACAGAGCAGATGCATGGCTACATTACTGAAGGAATGAAGGAAAGCTGAGAGTCCACGGTTTTCTGAAAAAATGCGCTCTGGTTCCAGTTCTTCCAATAATGCCAAACCTAAAGGATGAATCAGTATGGATTCCTGTAAGGGAGCTGCAAGTTGGCCAGTGCTCTGTATCTTTTATTATTTATTTATTTTATTTATTTATTTATTTAACAATTGTTAACCGGGAAAGTCCGACTTGGAACAAAGCAAAGCTTCAGCAGTGGCTTGGGAAGAAACTCTCCAGACGCATGTTTTTGTAAAGTGGGAGGAAACCAGAGGAAACCCACACAAACGCATGGAGGACATGCAGACTCCGCAGAAAAGGCACTCCAGCTGAGAATCAAACCAGGGAACCTCTTGCTGTGAAGTGACAATGCTACCGCTGCACCACTGCGCCGTCCTAGGGAATGGTACTGGGATAACCCCAGGCTGCATCTGTGTTCTCAAAAACTTCCTTATCCTACTAATGTAGAGTTCTGTAACACTTCTAGACAATTGAGTGTATAATATTAAATGAAGATGGTCGAGAGTACCTCCTTTCTTGTAAAATCTGTGACTACAGTCTGGAATTCGCTAGTCCCAGTGAGTAGCTGGTGTGGGCAGAAGGAGATCGGGCACAAATCAGTGTAGGTTCTGACCTTCTGGGAACCTTGGGGCCAGGGCTGACTGAGGTTATCCGCTCCAGGGACCTTTCCTTTGAATAAATTTCCAAGGAAGACCTGCTCCTTTTTCTCTCTCTCTCTCTCATCCTTTTCTTGTTTGTCTTTCCTTTTCTTGACCCTTAGACTTGCACTTGTCTCGCTTAGATAGAAGTGAAGGGGTAGCCCCTGTCTATGCCAGAAGGAGACAGTCCCTTCTAATTTGGAGAAACTTGCCACTAAAAGATACAGAAGGTTGGCACTCTATGTCAAGGTGCATGGCACCAAGACAATATACACATTTAGAGTGTGGGTCTTGCACTGGAATTTTATGCCCCAACTCAGCACTTTTAAAGCCTGCTAGTTCTCTATTCAAAGGGGATCCAGTGTCTGTCTACCTGGGATGACATACTCGACAAGCCACTCTGCTTCACTAGAGATGGCTTGCACCTGTCACCTTTAGGCTTTCAAATACTGGCCAAGGCTCTTGCCACCCCCATAGGGCCTTTTTCAGGCAAGGCTCAAAAGACAAATCCACCACCGTAAATAGCGCAAGTAAAAAAAACTGAGGGTAATGCTACTCAGTGCTAGAAGTCTAAACCTCAAAATGCACGCACTCGAGGCACTCCTCAGTATGGAGAAAATTGATATATGTGTAGTAACAGAAACCTGGTTTAAGGCTCCAAAGAGCACCCCAGCACTACCAGGCTATAAAGCACACCATGCATTTCGGCCACAGAACTTGGAACAAAATACAAAAGGCGGGGGGCGTATCCATATTCATCAAGGATACCCACACCTCCAGGTTAGTGACACAGCACGATGCTTCAGACAGAGATCATTCACGTGCAACTAACAACGAGCAAAACTGCAATTCAAATTGTAGCTTGCTACAGATCACCCACCATGTCCTAGGACCCCTATTCCGCGTTTCTGGAAACACTGGGAAACATAAAGGTCCTACCAAACAACCTAATATTGAGTGATTTCAATTACCATACATTAACTGGGAGAACTACTCAAGTACTAGCTCCCTTACCCAACATTTCCTAGAATTTATAAACTCAAACGCCCTGCGTCAACTGGTCAACACTCCCACCAGAGGTGACAACATATTGGACCTGGTCATCACCAACATGGGCAACCGGTGTTCCACACCGGAGGTCAACTGCTCGCTGGTTAGATATGACCATAAACAAATCACTTTGGATATCCATATTCCACCCCTGCCCCCCCGGACAAGAAAACCACCGTGAAAATCTTTCAAAAGCAAACTTCACGTTACCTACGACTGAGGTGGAAAGTTTCAAACCACCCATGCTAAAGGATAATGCTGTCCAAGCTGCAAAATCCTTTACTAATGCATTCTTCCGGCACCTACAAGAATGCATGGATCATGCTATCCCAAGCAAAACCAAGACTCACTCCTCCAAGAAAAGGAAACCAGTCTGGTGGACCCCTGCCATAAACAAGCTATACAATAGAAGGAGGAAACTAGTACAGAAAAGGGTAAAATTCCAAGAAGGGAAGACATCCCTGATCAGTATCAGCAAGAAACTATGATCCCTCATAAAATCATCCAAGGCGAGCTTCGAAAGAAAAATTGCCAAGGACTCCAAAGATAA
>NC_056745.1:511256822-511261822 GCF_019279795.1 Protopterus annectens
ATACCAATACTCAGCATGTATTTTCTTTTAGGGCTATAGGTAGAATTTTTGAAAGTATACGTGGAGGTGATGTTAAGATAAAAACAGAAAATTTAGAGGTCAGATGGATTATTAGACTTAGAGCAACTATAGGTCATGGCCTAAATGAGAATATCCCTCTGAAACCAGCTCTAAGGAATAAACCTTTGCGTAGATAAAAAGTTATTAGTTTAAATACATATATGTATTAAACATTTTTAACTTTGCTTATATTTATATCTATATTTGTATTTATGTATTTTTGCATTCTTGCACTTTATTAGTACTGTTTTTTAAACATAGAGTTTGTACTTTGAATACACCTTTAAGAATGTTCTAAGTTTTATGTGTTAATTAGTATAAATAGAGTAGCTAGCACCTTGATTTATTACACCTGAAGAAGCCTACTAGGTGAAAGCGCTTGTGTCCTGTGTTTATGAACAATACATTTTTAAAGCCTGGAGCCTTACCTCAGTGTTTTTGCTGTTTTTACGGATTTTATTTATTTTCTGAGGTATCTGGTCGAAGCTGGAACTTTTCTACTGCTAAATATGTGGGAGATACTGAAGGGTATGGCCACAGAACAGGGATGCACCTTGGCTCCACAGTATATTATGACCGATTTTGAGAAGGCAGCGATCCGTGCCAGCTGTAAGGCATTCCCAAAGAGTATTCTGAAGGGGTGCCTTTTCCATTTTGCACAGATCATTTGGCGCCAGATCCAGCATCACCACCTTGTGGCTCTCTATGGTACGAACACTGCTTTCTCAATTGCCATCTGCAAGCTAATTGGGTTGGCATTCTTACCACTGGAAGATGTTGTCCCTGCATTTCAGGACATTGTGGTTACTTTACCAGACTGAGTACAGCCTATTGGCGTATTTCTGGACCATCATTACGTGCGAGGCCAACCACGCAAGTATGCATCCCGCTGCTCTGCACAGCAACGACTGCCATCGGCCTACCCTTTGAGGTTTTGGAATGTGTGTGATGTCTCGGACATGGACTTCCCGCGGACTAATAACCAGATGGAGGCATGGCATAGTCGGCTGAAGGTGTTACTGGGACGCCCTACTGTGCAGTTATCCGACCTTCTGTCTGTTCTGCAACAGTAACAGAACCTGACAGATACTAGACAGGAGTCTCTTCTGAGGGGGATGGCTGTGACACCACGTAGGAAGGCTACTGTAGTAAGGGAGCATTGCCTAAAGCACATCTTGCAACATAAGTGTGACTACAGTGATGTGCAGGATTTTCTCCGTGCTGTGACACATTTCTACAAGTTGTGATTATATCTGGGTTTAGTATACACCAAGCACTGCACACATCACTTTACATATTGTGTTAATAAAGGCTTTGTCCACAGCACACAGGTTTCACACTACCACTTTCATGCCCACTTGGCATCCTATGCCAGGCACATGTTCCACTGACAGTTGCACATGGTGGCTTCTAGGGGGGTACAGAGTGTATCACTGTGGGGGGTTGTGTCTGCCGCCTGTTGTTAGGGTGCAGGGAGTTCCTCTATTCCCTCAGGGAATTGTCCGCAGGCATTTGTCACTGCAGCTAAACTGCCTACCTGCCATGTGTCCACATCCAGCTGTCTCACAGGGGGGTGTCTCGCCGCCTAGATGCCTGAACCCATATATATATATATATATATATATATATATATATATATGTATATATATGGATTCACTTCATAACACTGAAAACTCAAAACACTGAAAATGAGAAGTCTTCATAATATAGAAGACCAAAACGCTGAACACTCAAAACAGTGAAAACACATATCATACATATACTGAGTTTAAACAACATAAATCATAGCACTTTCCACCAAGTGTAAGCAGGGGGGCAAGCCCCCCTGCACCCCACACCCCCTGCTACTTAAATATATCAACTCCAAGATTGCACTTAGTGTAGTGAAGTGCAATCTTGGAGTTGATATATATATATATAAGTAGCAGGGGGTGTGGGGGACGCAGCCCACCACATGGGGGTGCAGGGGGGCTTGCACCCCCCGCTTACACTTGGTGGAAAGTGCTATGATTTATGTTGTTTAAACTCAGTGTATGTATATGTGTTTTCAGTGTTTTGAGTTTCAGTGTTTTGAGTTTTCAAGATTTTGCATTCAGTGTTTTGAGCTTTCAGTGTTATGAAGTGAATCCATGTATGTATGTATATGTGCTTTCAGTGTTTTGAGTTTTCAAGATTTTGAAGTTTCAGTGTTATGAAGTGAATCTATATATATATATATATATATATATATATATATATCTATATATCTATATACATATATATATATATATATATATATATATATATATATATATATATATATACATATATATATATATATATATATATATATATATATATATACATACACACACACACACACATATACACACACACACACACCATCCAACAACTCCTGGTGCATGCTCAAATGAAAAAAAGTGCACGGACCAAACCAAATACGCCTCAACTCTAGGTCCAGCACAAATGCAAGAAATAGTTCTTTCACATAACAAATAAAAAATAATCCAGCAATTTAAATACTTAGAACTTCTTTAATTAGAAGTATTCAGCAGAAAGATATAAAAGGAAGTGTCTCAGCAACATTTAGGGAAACAAGTAATCCAAACACATACCGATTTCTCCACTTGGCATCATCAGTGTGAAAGTACAACCATTTCAACTACAGCTTTATACAGCAGAAGTTTTAAAGTCATACATCCCTAGTCAACAGTTTCAAAACAACCACCTGTTATCTCATTACCCATAACAGAAGTGTGCACATACATACAAGTAAAAAACAATGTGTGTGTGTGTGTGTGTGTGTGTGTGTGTGTGTGTGTGTGTGTATATACATATATATAGATATATATATATATATATATATATATATATACATACACATACACACACACACACACACATGCAACATTACACATATAGAGCATATGATATATATTAGTTGACCCAAAGTAAACCATTAGCGCCACTGCAGTAACCACAAACAACTTATTAAATATACTCATTAAGACCTGGCTTATAGTTAAGCCCCTAAGTTAACTATCCATAATTTTTCTTTTTTATCCAATATTTTAGGTTCATCATCCTTAGATAGATCTTTACCCTCTACTGTATCAATACCTATAAAAACAAAACGAGCTGACATATGTTCCAGTTTATGTTTATACAATGCACTCCTAGATTTCTTACAATTTATATCACTGAGATGTAATGATATACAGCTCTTAAAGGCCCTAGAGGTTTGGCCTACATAAAAAGCCCCACATTGGCAGACCACCATATATACTACCCATTCAGTCCGACAGGTAATAAAAGATCTAACTTCATAAACTCTTGAAGTATTTATATAAGTAAAAGATCTAGATTTAAATATGTCCATACAGTAAATGCAATTGCCGCAACAGTTACAGCCTTTCAAACCACTACCCATCTTTTATCTTTAACATCCATTTTCTTAAACCATGAAAAAAATTCCCCCATGTTCCTACCCCGTCTGTAGCTATATGAACAATGATCACTCAAACACTGATCAAAAAAGACATATGATTTTAACATAAACCAATATTTGTCTATTACCTGTTTAATCTTAAAGCTGTTGGTACCATAAGTGGTTACTAATCTTGACATTGGACTGATCTGGCCTAACATGTTTTGGTTCTGTTTCCCGGGTATCTAATAACAAAGGATCTCTCTTCAAATTAAGGGCCTAGTTCTTCTCTCGTACTATATGACATCTATTATAACCCCTTCTAATGAACCTTGTTCCCATTTCTTCAGCCTCAATCAAATAGTTGTCATCTTGGCTACAAATACGTCTTAATCTTTGAAAATGAGCCTTAGGTATATTATTCATCATATATTTAGGGTGACAAATTAGCCTCCAGTAGGGCATTCCTAGTTAAAGGTTTCCTATATAGTCAAGTTGTCATGGTACCATCTACAGCCTTAGAAACATGGTCCAAAAAAATCTATAGCAGAATATTCAATCCTATCATTGAATATCAAATCAAACTCATTAGAATTAAGATACTTCACAAATGCCAGTCAGGGACCCAGACCAAATGCCCCAACAATCATCTGGATAATGTCTCCACATTACTAAATCTTTCTTGAATTTACTGTTGTCACTAAAAATCAAATTCATCTCTAAAAACCCCATAAAGAGGTCTACATATATAGGGGCAAAGGTTGTACCCATGGCTGTCCCTTTGAGTTGCAAATAGCATTGTTTGCCAAAATAAAAGACATTACATTCCAAAACAAGTCTGACTAACATTAGTAACAACTCACAGTGCTCGGGTGAATTTTCCATCAACCAAAATCTAACTGCTGTTATACATCCTTGGTGTGGAATATTTGTATAAAGTGATTGCACATCAAGAGTACACAGGTAGGAATCTGTGGTCACTTGCAAATCATTCATTAACCTTAAGAATTCATTTGAATCCCTAAATCCTGGCTCTAACCAAAGGTAGTAGTGGTTTAAGTTGATGTTCCAGATACATAGAAATAGGCTCTGTTAGTGAGCCTCTGCCTGATACAATAGGTCTGCCAGGTTGGGGGGGGGGGGGCACATTTTTATGAATTTTAGGCAGTATATAAAACAACTGTGACCTAGGATGTTCCACAATCAACTCCTTAAAGATAGTATCCGTAATTTAACCCTCAGTTTTATACTGAAAAACTAATCCATCTATGTTGTTCTTAAAATCTGTAGTGGGGGTCTAGGAATAAACGACCATAATATTTAGCATCTTCCAGTTGTCTGAAGGCTTCCTTAGTATATTCCTCAGTCTCCCATACCACAGTAGCCCCTCCTTTGTCAGCCTTAAGAATATTTTATTGTCCCTTAGTTGTGCCAAACAGTGCCATTCAGAACTAGTTAAATTATTATGATAATGTTTGAAAATAGAACTTTGATTTACATGTAGATTTTTTAG
>NC_056745.1:511266822-511274322 GCF_019279795.1 Protopterus annectens
TGCTGTCCGCTTGTAACAGGCAGTCGTCCAGGTATGGATAAATTTGAATTCCCTGAAGCCTGCAATGAGCAATTACTGATGCCAGGCATTTCGTGAATACTCTGGGCGCAGTAGATAAGCCAAAAGGCAATGCTGAGAATTGATAATGCTCGGATCCTGCAAGAAATCTGAGGTATCTTCTGCAATTTGGTCGTATGGGGACGTGCAGGTATGCCTCCCTGAGATCCAGAGTCACCAGCCAAGACTCTTTGCCCAGCATGGGAAGAAGTTGCTGTAAGGTCAGCATCTTGAATTTTGGAACAATAAGATATGTGTTCAGAGCGGACAGGTCGAGGATAGGTCTCCATTGGTTTTCCTTTCTTGGTACCAGGAAAAGCCTGGAATAAAATCCTTGTCCTTGTTCCATAGCCGGTACCTTTTCTATAGCTCTCATCCTTAGTAAGTGGTCTATTTGTTGTAGAGCGTTTGTCTTTTGGTTTGGAGGTAGGTTTGGCATTCCTCTCTTCCTTGGAAGAGTATGGAAGTGAAACCTGTAGCCTTTGTCTATTGTCTGCAAAATCCATTTGTCTCCTGTAATGTAATGCCAATTTACTGAAAATAAGGCTAACTTTCTGCCTAAGGGTGCTTCTAGTTGTTCCCTGGTAGGCGGTTTCAGAGCCAAGTCACTGTGATTGTCCTGTGGAAGTGGTAGTGGCTGGATCTGTGGCAGTACTTCTCTGGCTGTTAGGCTGCCACTGACGTCCCCTGTAGGCACCTCTGGATTGACCTCTGCCTCTTGGGCGTCTATTTCTGCTTCTCTGTGCTCTGTTGGTGTCTGGAAAGGACCAATTCTTGGAAGGCCATTTCCTACTAAACCTCGGAGGCTGGACCTGTAAGAAATCCTTGACTGTCTGGACAGATTTAGCTTTTTCTTCCACCTTCTTCAACACTTGCTGTGCAGGGGAACCAAACAAACTGTGCTTTTCCATGGGAGCATCTAGAAGCTTGGACTTTACATGGTCTGGTAAGGATTGCTCTTTTAACCATGCATGCCTTCTGATCACTGTACCAGTCATAGCTGATCTAAAGGAAGCCTCCAGTGCATCATAGCCGCATTTTAAGGAATGATTACTGACCTGCTGAGTGTTATGTACCAAATCCTGAAGGGACTTACGGTCTAAAGGCTCAGGTGAGGACAGTTTTTTAGTTAGCTGATCTAACAGGAATTCCTGATATTGAATCATGTGGAATTGACAGTTTAAGGCCCTGGCGAAAGAGTAGCAGAAGTATACACTTTTTACCCCATCTCTCTAAAGCCCTAGATTCTCTTTCAGAGGGAGGGTTTTGGTAGAGGCAGCTGCTACAGCTTTGGTGCCCTGTGAAATAGTTTCAGGATCTGCAATAGGAGCCTTATACAAGTGATAATGTGTGTCCGGAACCCTGTAGTATCTGTCGGGCTTAGCAGGGGCCGGAGGAAGAGAGTCAGGAGTAGTACAAGCATCATTAAATGCATCATCCACAACTGTAAGTACTGGAGGAATGGCTAAAGGCCTATGCTGTGGCAAATGTAAAAGGTCCTAAGCCTTTTCCTAGAGTCTGAAAAATCCTGGCCCTGCCATTGAAATTGTTCTCTCATAGCATGCAAGGTTTCCCCAAAAGAAAATTCCTCAGGAGGAGAGGCAGAAGGGATGGAGTCTTCTGCATCTGAGTCCTCATATGGAGAATAAGGGCCTTCTGGGGATTTGTATTGTCTGAATCATCAGAGGAGTAATCAGTAGAAACTGGCTCAGGGGGCTCTGCTCTAGGCCTCTTCTCTGGAGGGGGGTGAGAGGCCCTGTCAGGGTGAGGCTGGGATCCCCTGATCAAAGAAATGAGATCCTCTGCTAGACTAAGCATTTGAGTACTAGAGCTAGGCCTGTGAGAGGGGGTTTTAGCAGGCACGGTCTTTGTTGATTTAGCTGCTTTAGCCCTGGCAAAAGCCTTAATTGACATGGATGCAGGGGGCCTAGCAGCTGCATGTGCAGGAGTAGATATATCTAAGGGGATAGTATCTGATAAATCCTGAGAACCTGTAAGAGCAGGTGGAATTTCCGTAGCAGATTCAGCCATGCTGGATGAGGCCTCGGTTGTAGGAGGCATGCTTTCGGCCGAAGGAAGAACCGTGGACTCTGTTTCGGCCGAAACCGAGACACTCGCGGTTGGCTTAACCGAAACCGCGGACCGCGAGTGTCGGTCCTTTTCCTTACGCTTTTTAGCTAATTGTGAAGTCGGAGTCTCCGACGGCATGTTATAAGCAAAAGCGGAGCCGAAAAACTCCTCTGCAAACTCCGACCGATGTCTAAGTGTCCGTCGGTTGAAGGAAGCACAGGCTAGACAAGCTGCTACGTCGTGGTCTGGGCCTAAACAAGGTAGGCAGTAAGAGTGGAAATCTTTATGAGGTATTTGTTTCCCACAAGTTAAACAGTTATTCACTTTTTCTGACATCGGCTGAGGCAAGAAAGTCTCCAACGGGGTACTTAGCTTTTTAGAAGTCTTCGGTAGTAGCAATCTCTGGTTCTGACCGACCGGCACTTGCAAACAGCTTCTGCTTCGGGCGCCACGCGGCAAGAAAGACTGAGGAAAATGGAGTCGGCTGATGCCTTTATACCCGCTGAACTGCCGCTATGACGTCGGGTGAAGTGCGACATCAGCCGAGGCCAGACCCAGACTTTGGAATCCGGCCGACCGAAGGGCTGCCTGAGGCAGGACAACCCATTTCTTAGGACTGCAGATGCATCCTTGAAGGACATCAACAACATTTCTGCCTTCTCTAGGCTAAATAAATTTAACAGATATTTGCATTTTAGACTTCATATTCTTTAGAAAAATGCATACCAACACAAATCCTGTTATTCTAGCTGATTTATAACCTATAAATGCTATTCTGTATGCTTTTTCTGATTAACCAGCCATTCGTTTATCTTGCCTAGGGTCTGGTCCCAGTTAGACCAGATAAAGAGGGAGTCATCTGTAGGGTCATAGGTGTGTACTAGACTAATGGCCCTGGAGTCTTTTTCAAGCCTAGGCCATAGGATTACCCTGGCATTATGCCACCCGACCTTAGTTTCCAGTGCCTCTGTCGAGTAGAGCCACTGGAGTGATCCCTGGGGTGAATTTTCTACTTCCCATCCACTCATTAAGATTTTTCTTGAAGAGGGCCAGTGAGGTGCTGTGTTTGACATGTACGGGAAGTCTATTCTATAGCACGGGCAGTCTCTGGAAATAGTCATCCCTGCCAAGTCTCGAACCCAGGATGCTGTGCTCGACAATCACAGCAACATACCACTGCACCACCTCAGCTGCATACATGCATGTTACATATACAAGTATATACATATATGGGTCTACCTGAAAACATCACAAGCCCACAATATCGAATCCCACATTGTCAAGAAGAAATCAAAGCCGCACTACAGTGAATGACCAGATCGTCAAAATGTTAAGGCCTTGGGCCTCCTCCAACCAGAAACATTGTATAAATTTTTTTCAGTTGACTTCAAGCTGCTTTTTTGTCTATCTTGACCATTTCCAAAAATTATTTAATAGTACTATTAATAATCATACCAACTTCTCTCTATAGTTTTTAAACATCTTTATTAAATTATCACTTGTGACACAGGCACATTTACAGTAAACTCTGTTAACCGGAAATCATGCAACCTGCACTCTAAAGCAACCAGCAAAAAAAAAAAAAAAAAAAATCAAAGAAATACAGAACAATTTTCATGTGTTGCATTTTCTGTTTTCACCCACATACATATACCTTACATTTTTTACAGTTTTAAAAAGGAAGATAGGAATAAATTCCCTCTCTCCCCAACCTGAAAACAAGTCAAGCCAAACAAATAGTATAGGGTACAGTATTAGTCAGACCTATTTTTAATAGTAACTCTCAAGCAACCAGAAACTACAGTTATCCAGCATCTACCAATCCCCAAGGCTGATGGTTAACTGAGAGTTTACTGTACATTTACATAAAAGTAATCAAAATGTATTCACAAGTTAAAATTAACAAACATTATGCTTCACATAAATTGCTATAGGTTCATAGGATGGTACTAGGCTATCGCCCCTAGGGCCTATAGAAGCCTAGCCATAACAATTCCCTGGCTATTTCTTCCCACACTATTTACTTCCCTGGACCCCTGTCTAGCAATGCGACTGACGTGATCCCTGGGATGATTTTCCTTTCTCCCATCCAATCATCAAGGTTCCTTTTGAAGAGGGCCAATGAGGTGCTCTGCTTGACATGTATGGGCAGTCTATTCCAGAGTCTGGGGGAGTCTCTGGGTCAGGAACCTATCCCTCCAGCATGTTTTTTTTATTGTACAAGGTTTAGATCCCTGGAGCGTGTGGCTCGGAGGGATTGGGATTTCTTAAGTGTAGCATGTCCAGCAGCTCTGGGTTTGACATGGCCTTGTATGTTAAGCAGAGATCGCCTCGGAGTAGACGATATACGACAGAGTATAGCTGGAGTTTTAAGGCGGTCAGCACAGGGCATTTGCTTTAGGCCCGTGATTCTTTTAGTGAGATATTTCTGCGGCCTTTCCAGTTGTTGCAGATGTCTTGAGAGGTACATATCAAATGGGGCATTGTATTCTATAATGGGTCTAATGAGGGATGAGTACAGTGGGACAATGACCACCTTTTTTCTGGATGAAAAGCCCTTAGTGACTAGGTGTGCCACATAGAAGGATTTCCTGACTGTTGTGGCGATGTGGCTATTGAAAGTGAGACCACTGTCCACCTATGCCCCTAAGTCTCTTATCACACTTTCGGTGTTTAGTGTACTGCCACCTATGTGGTAATTCACGGGTACATGTTTTTTCCCAAAGGGATAACTGTACAATTATTGGCACTGAGCTTGAGCCCATGGCTCTGGCACCAAGCATCTGTTTCTGTAAGGCCCTTTTGTAGAGTATCGACATCATTTGGGGATACAATAATGGCTCCCAGTTTGCAGTCATCTGCGAACTTTGTTAGCCAGAGTCCCTTAGTGTTGGCCTGTACTTCAGAAAAGTAGATGCCAAACAAGAGAGATCCCAGGACTGAACCCTGAGGTACTCCACTTGTCTGGAGCTGGATTTGGAGTCAGCTACTTTTACAGTGTGGGTTCTGTCAGTAAGCCAGTTGGCAACTCATCGAGTGATGTAGGTATTAATGCTCAGCTTAGTAAGTTTATCTATGATTCCAGAGTGGGGGATGGTGTCAAAGGCCTTGTCGAGGTCCAGATAGGCTGTGTGGACTGCCTTACCCTCATCCACGGCTCTGGAGACAGATTTGAAGAAGTTAATCAGGTTCAGGAGACAAGATCGGCCTTTCACGAACCCAAACTGTGTGGGTTCCAGTGTTTTAAGGTTGCCAATGTCTTTGTTTATAAGTTCCATAATAATTAGTTCCATGGCCTTGCAGATCAGGCTCGTCAGACTGACAGGGTGGTAGTTCCTGGGATCCAAGGTGGATCCCCCCTTGTGGAGCGGGATAACTGTAGCTGTGCGCCACTCAGTGGGCATGAAGCCTGAGGTGAGGGTATGATTAAACATGACACTTAGGTGAGGTGCCAGTTCATTTTGTAGTTCATGTAGTACACAGCCCGGGATGTCATCTGGTCCCATTGATGCTGTATTCTTAGCTTTGGAGAGTGCGTTTTTTTACCTGTGTGGCCGTTATTACTGGAATTTGGCAATCTTCCAGTATTGAAATGGGCCATTTAGGGGGTGAGAGGGGGGTGAAGTTGGCACCAAATCGATCTGCCAGGATACTGGCAATATCCTTGGGATCAGTATATTTAATGCCATTCTG
The DNA here is from genome assembly GCF_019279795.1 of Protopterus annectens. Classification (NCBI taxonomy): domain Eukaryota; kingdom Metazoa; phylum Chordata; order Ceratodontiformes; family Protopteridae; genus Protopterus; species Protopterus annectens. The sequence goes on from NC_056745.1 coordinate 511,272,643, forward strand.
TTGTAGCTCAGAGCAGATCTGAGCATTGCTATTTAGATTCTTGACATAGTTATAGAATGCCTTGTGGTTGTCTTTGGAATCTTTGGCAATTTTATTTTCGTAACTAGCTTTGGAGATTTTATGAGGAATCTCAGCTTCTTACTGAGGCTGGTAAGGGAGTTTTTTGCATCCTGGGATTTTCCTCTTTTCTGCAACAGTTTCTTCCTTTTGTTGCAAAGTTTGTTTATGGCAGGGGACCACCAGATTGGCTTCCTTTTTTTTGGAGGAGTGCATATTGGTTCTATATGGGATGGCAAGATTCATGTATGAGTGGATGTGCTCGTACAGTGCCTTAGTGTAGGACTCAGCAGTCGAACTTTCAGTTCCCATCTGCATGGGTGTCATGAAGTTTGTAACTTCTGACTTGAGTAGCATGAAGTTGGCTTTGGAGAAGTTTTTTTATGGAGGTTTCCTTACTGGGGGGTGGGGGTGGAATGTGGATGTTAAGGGTGATTAGCTTATGGTCTGATCTGACCAACAAGGGAGTGGAACATAGGTGTGGAGCATCAATTTCCCATGTTGGTAATGACCAGGTCTAGGATAGTGGAGCCCCTAGTGAATGGTAGGGTAGTTGAAATCACCCAGTATTAGGGTGTTTGGTTGTATATTAATATTTTCCAGTATGTTTAGAAAGGTGTAGTGAGAATCTTGGGGCATGGTGGGGGGTCTGTAGCAAGCTACAATTTGGATTGCATTCTTACCTAGTGTTAGTTGCACCTGGAGAATTTCAGACGCATTGTGTTGGGCAACTAGCCTGGTGGTGTGAATATCCTTGGTGAATATGGACACTCCTCCACCTTTAGTGTTTCGATCCTGGTTTGGTGGCCGAAAAGTGTGGTAAGAGTTGTAGCCTGGTACTGCAGGGGTGCTCTCTGGAGCCTTGAACCAGGTCTCAGTTACTGCACAGAAATCTATGTTCTTCATTTTTAGGAGTGCCTCAAGAGAGTGCATTTTGAGGTTTAGACTTTTAGCACAGAGTAGCATTACCCTTCAGATTTTGCATGCTTGTACCAGTTACGGTGGTGGTTTTGTCCTTTGAACTTTGCCTAAAAAAGGCACTATAGGTATGGCAAGAGCCTTTGCCAGTAACCTGAATCCCAGGGGCAACAGGTGCAGACCATCTCTGGCAAAGCATCGTGGTCTGTCAATCATGTCGTCCCAGGCAGACAGATACTGGATCCCCTTTGAATGATACCAGAAGCTTAGCCAATTGTTGAAGTCAATCATTTTGTCCTTATATTGTGGTATCATTCTGGGTGAAGGCAGGACGCTACTCAGGGCTAGGGTCATACCTGCCTGGGCCACATGATCCGAGAGCTCTTCCATGAATCTTTTCATGTAGTCCAGGGAGGTACGTCTCAAGTCACTCACTCCAACATGGACAATGACAGAGTCATATTTGTACTTGTTGTGGAGTAACTTGAGTGCATGACTTATGTGGCGGATCCTGGCACCCGACAGGCAGATGACTGTAATTTTCTCCTTCTTCAGCCTGGTGAGTGGGACATCAGTGTGCCTGACTATAGAGTCACCTATGACTAAAGTGTTAGGTACATTGTCTTGCCTTAGGGGCTGTTGCTGGGTGGCACACCGGTGTTGTGAGCTTTGTGACTCTTTGGTTGTGACTGGTGTTTGTTTGCG
>NC_056745.1:511276822-511306822 GCF_019279795.1 Protopterus annectens
TGAACAGTTCCAAATACCAGTCACTTTTGGCACAAAACCTTCAGGCATATGGTAGAAAGATGAAGAGGAATTTCACCTTTCAACACGACAATGACCCCAAGCATACAACCAAATCAACAAAAGAATGGCTTCCCCAGAAGAAAATTAAAAGTTTTGGAATGGCCCAGCCAGAGCCCAAACCTAAATCCAACAGAAAAATCTGTGGGGTGACCTGAAGAGGGCTGTGCACAACAGATGCCCTCGCAATATGACAGATTTAAAGTGCTTTTGCAGGGAAGAGTAGGCAAATATTCCCAAGTTAAGATGTGCCATGCTGATAGACTCCTACCCTAGAAGACTGAATGTTGTGATTAAATCAAAAGGTGCTTCAACAAAGTATTAGTTTAAGGGTGTGCACACTTATGCAACCAGCTTATTGTAGGTTTTTTTTATTTTTTATATTTTTCCCCTAACAGATTTGTTTTTCAACCGAATTGTACAGGTTATAGGTCAACGTTAAAGGTGGAAAAGGTTTTGAAATGATTTATTGTGGTCTCATTTTTTTATATCACAAAAATCTGGCATTTTAATAGGGGTGTGTACACTTTTTATATCCAATATATATATATATATATATATATATATATATATATATATATATATGTATATATATATATATAGAGAGAGAGAGAGAGAGACATATAGAAAGATATATATAAGTATAGATATATAAATATATATTTCACACACACACACACACACACACACACACACACACACACACACACACACACACACACACACACTGTACTGGAGGATTCCATGAGGTCAGCAGCTATTGCATTCTCTTATAGATGTCATATATGAATTCAGACTTGGCCCTTACTGACACTGTATTAAAATAGAGATTCTGAATCACCAAAGAAGACATTCTCACTACATTAAGGAACAAAGGCAAAATGAAGTGCTGCAAAGCACAAGTTTCAGTTACACAATATAGGAGTAATTTTCCCCCACTAAGAAACCTTTTAAAAGGATAACTTAAAAATATAATCTAATAAGCAGGAAAGGAAGAGAGAAAGTACAACTGTGTTAGGATCTTACTATATCTGTAGCGGTTGAAATATATTCAGTGTTACAATAATGTCACCTGGGAACATCTACCACAGAAGGTTTGGCAGCCAGCCTGACTTCTACACCTTTTTACCTTTCCTTTTCATGGTCAGGTGGACAGTCTTCCACCTGGGTGTCGGACATCAGCAGAATAAGAGGGACATCGGCACATAACATTTTTTAGTTATTTCTTGCCTTGACAGGCTAAATGATGCCAGTCTGGTACCAGATCACTGTCTGCTGTGGTAACAGTTAGCCCCACAGACAGAGTTCAATCAGAACACTCCCAGGCTACCTCTCCAGGTTCTAAGTCAACCTTCATAATGGAATGAGTCAGAAGAGAGAGAGAGAGAGAGAGAGAGAGAGAAAGAAAGAAGAAAGGAAGGGAATGTAACCAAGCACCCATTCCTACCCAAGGATGCCCACTTTGAAAATCTGTAATTATGTTACGTTCCAAGCACCAATGTACTATGTTCACAGTATAATTCATTGTTGCACAGCTTACAGGCGGCAGGATGGCTCAGTCCATGCAAAATGATTGTGACAAACTCTAGCCTGCTCCCGGATCCAAAACCCAGATTTTAACATTCAGAAATAGTGTGTACAGATACCAAACTAGATTCTTCCACAGTGGTTTACTTACTGACCCCCACCCAAGAACAATGGCTGCAGTGGCCCTAGTGAAACAGGTTCTAACATGCTAAGGGTTGGTCTTACTATGAAAGGAAAAACAGAAGCAGATGCAGTGGGCTAGCCATTGGGATATACTCAGTCTGTAAACTGGCTTCCCCTCTCTGCCCTTAGAACATGAAATAAACAAACTAAATCAAGTTTTATAACTTGTACAGGTAACTCAGATTTTACATACAGCAAAGCAAGTCATTTCCCCTTCGATCTAGGATGATGGAAAGAATACAGGGAGGTTGATGCTCTGGTTCAGTAAAAATTGTGTAATAATTCTGTTGCCACTTTGGGCATGACATAAAGGTCAGTACGTAAGGTGATCCTATCCTTGTGGAAAATGAGAAATGATACTTTGCACATGAGGGCCTGCAATTCACATATTCTTCTAGCAGAGGTAACTACCACCAGGACAGTCTTCCAGGAAAGAAATGTGAGGGGTGCAGAAGCAGGTACCTCAAAAAGGAATAAAAAAAGCTTCTCCAATATGTAACTGAGGTCCCATGGTGGGGTAATCTCGCTCTTTGGTGATCCCGAATGTAGTTCCCTCTTAAGAAACTGTTTTACTGGCAGCAAGAATAGACAGGGGGGGTCCTGCAGAAGAAAAACTGAGAAGGCTAAAGTATATATTTGTTGAATGGGGCATAAAAAAAAACGTTTTGTAAAGATTTAAACAATATTTAAGGATCAAGGAAATAGGTGCTATTATCGGGTCATCACTTTAGTAGTCATGATTTCCTAGTGTTTGACTTCCTAGCCTTTGGTCAGAAAGAGCATGTCCTCTGAAAACATGTCTAAAAGGAGAGTTAAATTACCCAGGTTGTCAGGCTTAGGGTCTGGAGGTTGGGGGTACAGAACTGGTCCATTGTTTTGGGTAGAAATCTACATGGTGAGAAAATAGCCTCTGCTATGACTTTATCAGGCTCAGCAGAATGAAGAAATTAAAGTTATGTACTCATCATAACATTGCATCTGTGTTGTTAAATTTCATTCCTCCTCAACAAATGGGTCTCAGATCTGACACAGCAGTTTTCTTTTAAACTCTTGGATCTCACTCTTGAGCTCCTCCATTTACCCATAATGCTCCTTACCCCTACATTATCTCAGATTGAGTTTGCTGCTGCCAAGTATGCCTTAGGGCATAAGTAACTATAATAATAAGAAATAGCATAGGTACAGAAAGGGGTCTCAAACTGAAAATAGTGGTTTCAATGCACCTCATCAGGTCACTACCAAAGGATAAGGATACAGGGAAGGAGGGTGGAAAGTTGAGGAAGGAAGAAAGAAAATGGACAACACAGATGCATAGTTATGGTGAGTACAAAACTTTAATATCTGACATTGTCATTTTAATTAATTTCTCAACAAATGGGACAGAGTCCCCAGCTACAATAACCTTGGGTGGCCCTCATGGAAGGATATTCCAGAGAACCGCAAAACCAAAAGCAGCCCTGTTCCTGGACATAATGTCCATCTTGTAATGAGCAATAAAAGTATGAGAATTGATGAGAAGTGGACCAAGTGGCTGCAGCACAAATGCCATCAATGAAATCCTGGCTGGAAAAGCAAATGATGTAGCCATGGATCTAGTTGAATAAGCTTTTGGAGGTTTGGGTAATGTCAATCCTTTCAGAGGACAGACAAAGGAAATACAATCTGTTATTCATTTGGCTAAGGTAACTCTGGATACTGTTTTTTCCAACTTGTTTTTGGCAAAGGAAACAAACAGTTGATCAGTTTTCCTAAAGTCTTTTGTTCTACGGAGTTAAACATGAAGTTGTCTATGTACATATAAAAAGGTGGAGCATGTATTCTCCCTTATTGTCATATTTTGGAAAGAAAACTGCAAATTGATTACTTGATTTAAATTTGACTCGGAGACAACTTTTGGCAAAAAAGGAAAGGTTTGTACGTAAAGTCACTCTGTCTTTGTGAAAAATCGAATAAGGCAGTTTTGAAGAGAGTGTTTGTTGTTCAGAAGCTCCCTTCACATATGTAACCACAACAAAAAAAAACTGTTTTCCAAGACAGAAATTTTAGATCTACCTTAGCTGAAGGCTCAAAAGAGGAGTGAAGGTGGAGTAGGAACCCTTACTGGAGGTCTAAGAAGAAGGTACCCTTCAGGAATGCCTTACATATTTTAGAAGAGGCTAGCGGAAAAGTATTAAGTCGTATGTGGCAATTAAAGATGACTGCGAGCTGAACTTTTACTGTGGAGAAATTGGCACCATCTTGAAAGACTGAAGCAAGAAATTATAACAGGAATTGGAGCGGTAAAAGGCTCCAACTTTCTCTGTTCTTCCCAATAGGAAAATCTCTTCCATTTACTCCAATAAATTTCACTTGTGGAAGTTTACTGGGATGAAAACAAGATTTGGCAAACTGGAGAGGAAAGCCTGGACTCTCTAGCCATCATTGGAATTGGAGAAACCATGCGGTCAATTTCCGGCCTTGAATGTCTGGATGAATCTTCCCTGATGCATGTGACAATAGCTCTGGACTGGGGTCCAGTGACCAAGATGGACATAGGAGAGGAGACAATAGGAATGGGAACCACACCTGCAGAGGCCAGAAAAGGGCAATGAGGATTACCCTACTCTTCACCCATTGTGCTTTCTGGAGGAATATGGGTATTAACGGGAGGGGAAGACACATGTTCAGGAGACCTGAGGGCCAAGCATGGACTAGAGTGTCTCTCGATGACTCCCCCCTGTGGGAAATTAGGGCAAAGAACCTGCTGCACTTGTTGAAGCGAGAGGCAAAAGTGTCACAGCAAGGTTGACCCCACTGACGAAAAATCATTTTCATCACTGCATGGATTGAGAGACCACTAATGCAGCATCAGGATGGTCCTGCTGAGCTTGGGTAAAATGTTGGGCTTTCCCGGAAAGTGTGTTGCTACAAGAAAATGGTTGGAAGAGATCGCCTACTGCCAAACTCACTGCTTCTTGGCAAAACAGGTAAGATCTGGTTCCCCCCTCTTTGTTGATGTACCAAACCACTGTCTGTCTGCAAAGCAATTGTTCCTAGAAGTGAGAGTTCTGAAAGGCCTGCAATGTTAACAGGACTGCTCTCGTCTCTAAAACACTGACATGCAAATTGGTCTCTGCTGGGGACCACATGCCTTGAACAGTCCAGCCCAAGAAATGCCCCACCCCTACCCCAATTGAGAGGCGTCCATGGTCAATGTGGCCTTTGAGGGAGGAAGGATAAGGGATGTCCCTGAGAAACCTTGTTGGACTGCATCCACCAAAGTAGGAAGTCTTTGCAGGCTCATTAAATTTTTATAGGAGTTTTTCAAAGGGTGCCAAAGTATCTACCATTGTACTGCCAGGGTCCATTGAAGAACTTCCATATGAAGGTGAGCTGTAAGTAACAGGGTGATTGCTACAGCCACCAAACTAAGGCCTGAAGAACTAATCTTGCTGGAGAAGAGGGGATGCTCAAGAATTTTGTCTGATATGCATTTAGGGTTTGAACTCAGTTTTGGGGTAAAAATGCAAACTGAATGACAGTGCTCAGGCGAACTTCTATAAACTCCAAAACTTGAAATGGTTGAAGATGGGACTTGGAAAGATTGATTGTGATCCCTAGGAATGGAACACAACTGAAGTAATCTCTTGCTAGGAGGTGGATGGTGTGGAAAGGAGCCCATCATCTAAACGAGGAAACACTGAATCTGTGCAGTCTGAGATGAGCCGTCACCACTGCCAAGCATTTGCTGAACATCCTGGAGACTGTGGTGAGACCAAAGGGCAGGACTCTGAACTGGTAATGATCGTCTCCCAACCAAAAGCACAGATATCTTTGGGAGTACCCATTTATTCTGATGTGGCAGTACTCATCATGAAGATCTATAGAGCACATCCAGTTGTCTTTCTGTAGAAGAGGCAAAAATGGACTGAACCGTGACCATCTGGAACTTGGGATCCCATAAATTGATTTAGATGAGTGAGATCCAGAATAGGTCTCATGCCCGTTTTTTTTTTTTTTTTGTTTGGCGCTAAAAAGAACCTTGAGTAAATTATGCATCCTGATTGGTCTGGTGGGACCTCTTGGATTACTCTTTTCTAGCAGCTTTTGAATTTTTAGAGCTGTCAATTCTCTCTGATTGGGTGGAACATCGGTGAGACATCTCTTTTGTGAAGGACTTTGTAAAAAAAAAAACTCCTAAATCTAATCACTCACACAGCATCTCAGCTCATTCTTAGTGGCGACATTCACCCCAACCCTGGACCCAAACATAATATGGAACATTTAACTTCCCAACCCACCTCCTAACCTCATAATTTTCTTAACCTTCCCAGACAAAGAACTGATCTACTATTACTTAATATCAACATCAGAAGCATTCTTAATAAAGTACACAATCTACATGCCACCATTGTTCTTTACTCCCCAGACATTGTCTTCGGAGAAACGTGGTTAAAACCCAACATTACTAATAATGAAATTACCCCTACAGGACTTGGCATCCAGAAGTTAGACAGGAAAATGAAAATAGGAGGCAGAACTGCCAACTTATTCAAAAATAATCTAAATCTAGTACTTAGTAATCTAAATACCCCCGACTTCAATAATGCAAAAATAATGTTTATAAAACTAGTAATAAACTCTAAAAAAAACATATAAACATGGCTTGAGTCTACATCCCTATGGGCAACAACCTCCCCACAACTGAACACATTCTACAGTGGACATCAAATTCCTTACCACAAGAAACAATCATTATGCGTGATTTCAATTTACACTGGTACACCTGTGACTCTCAAAGCCCAACTAATCACATACATCTTCACGGCTATTCCCAATTAATTCAATTCCCTACTAGGAAAGGTAAGACAACAAAGAGACAGTCCATCCTGGTCTGGTTTCTTACAAATAGACCAGCTCTCTCCTCATACTCCTGTTGTCTTCCAGACACCCTTAGGGACCATATCCCAATCTATCTTCTAAGACACTGTATAAACACACTGAAATTTAATACTTACCAACACATTCGTGACACAAAAAAATTCACTCCTAATGAATTCACTACAATCACTAAACACTGCAATTGGTCACCCCTCAAATATCTCCCACTAGAGGATGCTATACATTTTTTTAATTCCACTTTCCTAAATATCCTGGATAAAATGGCTTCTCAAAGGACAATAAGAGTTATCTAACTATGCATCTTGGCTAATCAAGGAAACAAGGTCACTACTAAAAACAAGAGATAAAGCCTGGAAAAACTGTCAAACTTGCAAAACCCTAACAAATCATCAAGCCTACTTAGAACTAAGAAACAAAGCCAAAAAAAAAACAGACAGGATAAAATAAACTATTAGAAGAACAGCAAAACAAAACATCTAAATAATCCTCAAAAATTCTGGACAGTAATAAAAAAAAAAATTACTACAACCAGGGCAAACTAAAACACCTACCCCAACTACCAACACTACAGACAGTACTGAAGTCCATCTTAGCCCTCACAACTAATAAATGTTCTACACCACCTCTGTCCCAATTAACCACTAATTTGGATAGCATCAACTTTTCTTTCTAACCCGCCCTACAGAAACTATAAAAAAAAAATATAAAAAAGTTTATAACATTAGCTGCTGACCAATTGCCAGCAGACTATCTCAAAATCTCTGTTGATGCCATCTCATACCCATCCTTATCAATAGATCCATCTCAGAACAAAAAGTACCTACAATCTGGAAGATATCCAACTACCATCCAACTGCAATCTTATCATCTTTCCTAAAATATTAGAGAGATGTATTCACGCCCAGCTACTAAATCTTTTAGTTATGTACTCACCATAACTTCAGATGTTTGGGATCCATCTCGCCTACATTCTGACTGATGGGTTCGGAGCCGATCCCTCGGCTCCGACTCGGCACGCTTATGCTATAGAGCGAGGCCTCTAATTGGCTGAGCTATCTTTATCCCAGGATGCACCACCACTAATCCCCCAGATCTTGTTTGTCCGCATTCATGCACACATGCACAGCTTGTTTATATAACATTGTTAGATGTTTCAAGATGAAACAACAGGATTCGGACCTTCTGATATCCTCTGATCTCCAAGGAAGGGGAAGGAGGGTGGGTTATTAGGAATGTAGATGGATCCCAAACATCTGAAGTTATGGTGAGTACATAACTAAAAGATGTTATGTGATCCTATCTCGCCTACATTCTGACTGATGGGACAGCGTCCCTAGCACCTAAATCCCGGGTGGCTCATTGGAAAACACTCCTGAGCACTGTGGAACCAAATGAAGCTCGTCCTCTAGATGCCACATCTAATTTGTAGTGAGAAATGAAGGTGTGCGGGGAAGACCATGTAGCCGCAGCACAAATGTCACCAATAGCAAGCTTAGAATGAAATGCTACCGAAGTAGCCATAGCCCTTGTAGAATGAGCCTTGACAGAGGTGGTAAGCTTTTTGTTAGAATAAATATAAGCTTGAGTAATACAATCCCTGATCCATTTGGCAATAGTGACCTTTGTGACAGCGTTGCCCAATTTGTTTTCTGCAAAGGATACAAACAACTGATCTGTTTTTCTTGATTGTTTGGGCCTATCTAAATAAAAACGTAACTGTCTGTGGACATCTAGTGTGTGGAAAATAAACTCCGCTTTATTGGAGTATTTTGGGAAAAAAACTGGAAGCTCTAACGACTGTTGCAAGCATAAAGTAGAACAAACTTTTGGAACAAAAGAAGGATTTGGTCTGAGGGACACCCTGTCTGTATGAAAAACCAAGTACGGGGGTTTCACTGACAAAGCTTGAAGTTCTGAAACCCTTCTGGCTGAAGTAATCGCCACTAGAAAGGCTGTCTTCCATGATAGAAACTTTAGATCACAGGTAGCTGCCGGTTCAAAGGGGAAAGAAGTCAGGGCACGCAACACTATATCGAGATCCCATGGAGGTGCAGGATGAGAAATCGGAGGTCTTAATAGAGCAGCACCTTTCAAGAAGATCTTACACAATCTGTTGCTCATTAAAGGTGGGTCTATGGACTCATGAAAATTAGAAATTGCTGCCAATTGTACTTTGATGGTAGAAACTGAAGAGCCTTGATTGAAAAGAGAGGTCAGGAATTTGAGTACCTCTGCCACGGGAGTAGAAATGGGGTCCAGGCCCCGGAGTTGAGCCCAAATAGCAAACCTTTTCCATTTGCTAGAATACAGTTTCTTTGTAGCAGACTTGTGGGCTGAAGATAATATGTGCACAACATCTGGATCCAGTGCATGTCTCCTGACTATCGTCGGAAGAGGAGGAGCCAGGCCATCAATTTTAAGGTGTGTAGGGACTGGTGTAGTAGTCCCGAATGATGAATCAGTAGGTCTGGGACCTGGTCCAGGAACCATGGACCTTCCAGAGCATGTTTCCGAAGATAGGGAAACCACACTTGACGAGGCCAGTAAGGAGCAATTAAGATCATCTTGCTCCCTAAGAGATGCCTTTTGAATCACCCTGGGGAGGAGAGGAACTGGAGGGAAGGCATAAAGCAGGCCGGTGGGCCAAGGATGGACTAATGCATCCATGGGGCTCTTCCCCGGAGCCGGGGTTAGGGAGAAAAATTCTTTGCACTTGCATTCCGAGGAGTCGAAGAGGTCGCAACACGGAACTCCCCATTCGCTGAAAATCTGCCTTGTAACTGTCATATTCAGAGACCATTCGTGAGGAGAGGATGGTTCTGCTCAACCTGTCGGCTAAGACATTGGACTTGCCCGGTATGTGAGTAGCCACTAGGAAGCGTTTGGTCGAGACTGCCCATTCCCAAACTCTCATCGCTTCTCTGCAAAGAGGATAGGATCTGGTCCCTCCCTGTTTGTTCAGGTACCAGACAACTGACATGTTGTCTGAGTGAACAGCAATTACGCCCTGAGGGAGATAATCGTGAAGGGCTTGAAGGGACAGGAGTACTGCCCTCATTTCTAGGATGTTGATGTGAAGAAGGGTCTCTTCCAGGTGCTATTTGCCTTGGACTGACCTGCCCAGGGAATGCCCCCCCCACCCCCCACCCCATCTGGGAGGCGTCCGTGGTCAAAGTGGCCGGAGGAGGAAGAACAAAGGGTCGTCCCTGATCCAAATTGGAGGACACTAGCCACCAGCGAAGGTCCCGTTTGCAAGATTCTGTGATCCATATGAGATGATTGAGAGGGAGTTCCTGAAAGGACCACTGAGTTGAAAGAAGCCACTGGAGGATTCTCATGTGTAACCTTGCCAAGGGAACTAGCAGAACTGTGGCAGACATGGATCCCAAAAGTTGTAGGACCATTCTGGGTGGGGCTTTGGACCTGGGGAGTAAGGCTCGAACTTTATTTTGAATGGTTTGAATTCTGTCTGCAGGTAGATAGACCCGCATCTGGTTTGAATCTATCTCTACCCCTATGAATCTTATTCTTTGAGATGGCCGCAACACAGACTTTGGCCAATTGAAGGTGATTCCAAGTGAATTGCCCAGTGATATTGTGGCTTGCAGGCTCCGTAGAAGTAGATGCTTGGAGGTGGCAGTTAGGAGCCAGTCGTCTAGGTACGGAAACATCTGGAATCCTAGACTTCTCAGGTGAGCAGTCACTACTGCCAAGCATTTGGTGAACACCCTGGGGGCTGTGGTGAGACCAAAGGGCAGCGCACGGAACTGAAAATGACTGCCTCCTAGGCTGAAGTGCAAATGTCTCCTGGACGTTTGATGTATTCTGATATGATAACACGCGTCCTTGAGATCTATGGAGCACATCCAAACACCCCTCTCCAACAATGGGAGAATGGTTTGTAGAGTGACCATTCGGAACTTGGACTTCTTGACTGAACGGTTTAGGTTGCTTAGGTCCAAAATGGGACTCAAGTTCCCGGTCTTTTTTGGCACCAAAAAGAATCTTGAGTAAGTCCCTAATCCGATCTGGTCTGCGGGGACCGGTTGGATGACTCCTTTTTGCAGCAGCTTTGAAATTTCTGAGGCTGCGATATCCCGTTGACTGGGTGGCGGGTCCGGGATTTTTTTGGACTGAGGGGGGGGGGCGAAAGAATGGGGTGGAGTAACCTCCGGCGATAATTCGAAGCACCCATCGGTCCTGAGTGATCCCTTCCCAGGCCTTCAGGTGCTTCGAAAAACGACCCCCGACTGGCTCCGGAGCAGCACAGTCAGGCAATCCCTCAGGGACTATGAAAAGCTGAAGAGCCACGAAAGGACTCGCGGTCTCCAGTGTTGCGAGGGCCTCTGCCACCTCTGGGACGGCGTCTTCCGGATGAATTTCCGCCTCCTCTGCCTCTGGAGGGGGAACCTTCCTGCTGAGAGGGGTAAGACTTCTGAGATCTACGGAACCACATTTTCCCTCCTCTTTTAGCCTTGGGATAAGGCCGAAAGGGAGAGGAAAATCGTGCCCCTACGGCAGTCAGAGTCTTACCCTCCTGTTCACAGCGGGTAAGCGTGTCTTTTACCTTGGGTCCAAACAGGGAGGACCCATCAAAGGGGGCGTCGGCAAATGAAGACTTAAAGGCCTCCGCGAAATGACACAGGCGGAGCCAGGCTTGTCTCCATAGAGCAATGCCTGTACCCGCCACTCTACTCGCTCCTTCGGCCGCATACGAAATGAGCCTCATGGACGAGTTCGAAATGGATGACATTGTAGCCAGCTGAGATCCAACCGTCTGGGCCAGCTCCTCAGGCAGGTTACCTAAGAGGGTATCGGATAGCTCCTTGATCAGATCCCTCTGAAATCTCGTAAAGTGCGTCAGGTAGTTCAAAGACCTCAGAGTAAAGGCCGCTGAACTAAGGGTGCGCTTACCGTACCGATCCATGCTCCTAGACTCCTTATTAGGAGGATGGACGGATGTAGAAGCCTCTGCTACATCTTGCTGGGTAGCAGATGCCACCACCATAGCATCCACAGCCACACCTTTCGTAAGGAACTCTCTATCTGGGGGCGCCGAGAGAAATTTGTTCGGACGAGCGGGCACCGGTTCCACAGAGTCTGGGTGTTCCCACGCCCTTCGACAGATCAAATCCAAGAGCTCATCGAAGGGCGGAGACACCCAGGAGGCGGAGGGCTGAGCCCCGAAGGCCTTCAGGAACACAGACTCATCAGCAGAGGGAGGTTTGGACTGCCAGCCGCCTCGTTGTTTTAGGGCTTCCAGGATGTCTGCAAAGGAGACATCATCCGAGGACGACTTGGGGGACCCCTCTGCATCATCGGGATCAGTGCCAGATGTCAAAGACTCGTCAGGGGAGTCAACGTGCTTCCTCTTGCACGTTCTCTTCCTGGGAGGTTCTTCCGAAGAGGCTTCAGAAGGACCTCCGGGAGGGGGAGAAACCCCAGCGGGGGTAACCTGAGGCCCAGGGGCTCCGCTGTCTACGGACAGGGGGACTGCCAACGACCCAGTCTCCAAATGTAGGGAAGGAGCTGGGGAAACTGTGGAGGTAGCCAAGGAAGATTTGGCTAAAGCACTCCTCATAGCCCTGAAGGCGGGACCACCAGAATCCTGGGAGGGTCCCCCCTCCATGGCCACGACAGTGGACGGTACTCCCGCCGCCGACGCACCAAGAGGGAGACTTGGGACCGAAAGCATCAATCCCGAAGCCTCCCCCCCAGGGCCGAAGGAAGAAGTCCGTGCACTGAACTCCGACCCAAGAGCCGGAGTCGAAGCAAGGGTCGGGCCTGACCCTAACACCTCCACTGGTTCCACCAGCACCTGCTCCAACGGTGCTGAAGCTGTTGGAGGAGGAAATACAGTAGGGGAGTGGACCATCAGCTCCAAAGCCAAATGGGCTGGAGCAGAAACCATCTTTTGGAACACCGGAGACTGGAAGAGTCGAAGGAGCACCCTGTCGATGTCCGAATCAGACATCTTGGATGATCTCGAGGATACCGATCGGGCCCGAACCGATTTCTCCATCGGCTCCGAAGGGCTCGGGGACCGGCTCCGAAATGACTCAACAATTATCGGCTCAGAGGAAACCTTCAAGGAAATTTCCCTCGGTGCCGATAAGGACTTCGGCTCAGAGGGGGAAGAGTCTGAGCCGATGACCCTTATCGACTCCAATATCAGTGGAGCCGATGAGGGTGACCCGCCTCGATGCTCCAGACCTCGGCTCTGAAACCAGAGGGGTCGAGGCTGGAGGCATCGAGGCAGACCGTTCCGACCTCGGCTCCGAAGTCCGTGGAGCCGATGGAGAAGTCTGCTTAGTTTTCTTAGCAGTCGGTTCCGACTGACTGGTCGGAGCCGACGCTTTCCTCTTTTTAGAAGGAGACGGAGAGGAAGATAAAGCCTCCTCGAAGGAAGGCTTGATTAATCCTTTGAGGATTAATTTGTTTTTCCTCTCCTGGAGGACTCTGGAGGAAAACGCATGGCATACACTGCACGATTCTTGCAGATGTTTAGCACCAAGACAATAGACGCACGAGGAGTGGTCGTCCGTTATGGACATTTTGAAGCCACACCTCGTGCACTTTTTAAACCCGGAGGGTTTATGCTCTTTAGACATACTAAGGCTACAAAAACAGATAAGCACAGTAAACACTAAAGGGTTTGACACACAGGAACACAATTATGTACACCACTGACTTAGTGTAAATATTTAAAACTAAAGAACTTTTTTTTTTTTTTTTTTTTTTTTTTTTTACACAAGATCGTCAGAAAGAGAAAGGGAAAAAAGGAGGGTCAAGACCCTCTAACTTAAACGGGTACTTGACCCACACACAACCACTAAAGAAGTAGTAACCACAGGGGAAGGCCCCTCTAACTTAAACGGAACCTTCTCTGACAGGAAAAAAACACGAACATTTTACCAAACCTTATGAAAAACACTCGTACACAAAGAATAGCTGTTAAAACAGCTTTGGGGTTTAAATGAAGTAAATACTGACAGGAAAAAAGCCTAATATATAGTACTTAGCCCAGCCAATGTTGAGACCACGTCCAAGCTCTGTAAGCGGCAAACGAGATCTGGGGGATTAGTGGTGGTGCATTCTGGGATAAAGATAGCTCAGCCAATTAGAGGCCTCGCTCTATAGCATAAGCGTGCCGAGTCGGAGCCGAGGGATCGGCTCCGAACCCATCAGTCAGAATGTAGGCGAGATAGGATCACATAACATCATCTCTTAACTAACAATCACTTATCCGACACTCAGCATGGATTCCAGCCAAAACATAGTACTGCCGCCCTGTTGACCTTCACCAACACCATTAATCAACACAGAAATGAAGATAAACTAGTTTCCTCTATCTTTCTTGACCTAAGGCTTTTGATACTGTTTCTCATAATAAAAACTCATAAAAGCTCTTTCTGATCTAAAACTAAGCCAGTCCTTACTTGCACGGTTAACTTTTAGCGGTCTCTAAATAAAAGCCACCTAGGAACAGCTTTACTAATCTACCTTACATTTATGAACTCTTTATCACTAAACTACATTTCCATCTTGTGGAACTCTAGCTATGTATACTGTAATGAAAATGTAATGTAAAACCTTGTATTCTGTAAATATGTCCTGTGTTAAGAATGTAATAATAAATGTACTATTAAGCAATAGTAGGACACAGTGATACATATTTTTCTCTGCAAATGTTCTGCTCTCTATTCTACTACTCTAACTTTGTAAAATCTATATAATTTTTGTGGAACTTTTCTCCTCTGGCCTCCACTAAAAAAGGACTTTAAAAGTCAGACTTTCCCAGTAAACAAATGTAAAATAATAAATTAAAGGGAAAGAAATATCATCTGGATATGATCCTTTGCACCCAAGAATTTTTTGTGATAACCGTCCAGGCGTTTAGGTGCAAGGATAAACTCCCTCCCAACTACCTCCAGACAAGAACAGTCAGGGAACCTTTCAGGGCCTGAATGAGAAAGAGTATTGCGACCATGAGTGCCCACAGCCAGGTGCAAGGGGGTGCGTTTGTACCCTCTGGATTTTGACAGGAGGATTCAATGATTAAGAATTAAAAAAATATAAATAAATAAAAATAAAAATTCCGCTCGTTAGTGCGGATTGCGTTTACATCCGCGGTGCCAGCATCTTTTCCTTTAAGGAGGACCATGTATGCACTGCATGCACCCCAACGCAGACGTAACAAATTCCACACTCACACGCAGAACTTAAGCTAGCTATTCTGCTGAGAAAGAGGGTAAGAAAGTGTGTGTGTGCACGTGTGTGTCTGTCTTTATGTGTGTAATCACAGTTCAAAGTTGGGCAATTCCAATCGACAACCAAATATGGAGTTAAGGAATGAAGCAAGCAAATGAGCGTAGAAAAGTTGGACTATACATGTTGGACTATACATGCAAAGTAACCTCAGTGAGACTTGTCCACTGTATTCTGACCTTGGGTCCTGTATTGGTGATTTCACACGCTACAGGTAAGTGCACATATTATTTTATATGGTCTGACAGTTTGCATTCCTACCTGCTGTGCATCAGGTTAAAACAAACTCTCATTTCATTTCACTGTGTGTGTGTGTGTGTATACTGTGCAGCATCATTATTAGAGGGTGCCATGTTTCTGGATGACAAAGTAACTTTTTTTTTTTTTTTTTTTTTTTTACAAGAACCTTGCAGAAACAAAAATAATGTGTAGCACATCCCATATATACAACTGGAGAGGACTATTAATTTTTTTAACAAAAATAAATTATGAATTTACCTAATAAAGTGTTTCAAACATGGAATGACAGTTTTCTGCAAAAGTTCAGAGAAACGTCTGGAAATATTTTGCCCTAAAATTGCACAATATTTTACTACTTTACATTTCCTGCAGTACACAAATGTCCAAAATGGAGATTGTTGTGAGAAAAGAGAGAGTTGTAACCCTAATCATACCTCTCAACTATCCAGATTTTTGCATAATGTCCAGATTTTTTTATCATATTTTCAGTCCGTTCATCATACAATTAGTGCTTTTCTGGCAAGTTATTGAGAATTGAAATTACAATGCCATACATCTGAATTTCAGATTCCATATCCTTTGAAAAACATATGCAAACACAAATAGACAGTAACCGCCACGGCAGAAATAAAATAAAATAAATGTAAACTTCAGTAAAACGGATAAACAATTTATTAAAAGGTAAGCGCTTTCACAATAGTTAATACTGCTTCATCAGACCAAGAATTAAAAGAACAAACATATTAAATAGTCATTTAAAAATCAATGAACCAATCAGAACTCTGAAAAAGCCCTCCAAAACATAATACATCAGGAATAGGCACAATTTAAAGGGACAAACATTCAAATCTAGTATAAAAATGTAAATGCAAAACTTCATGTACTAATCCAAAACATAAAATGTAAATAAAAAATGTAATATTAATTTAAGTTTATTGACTCTTCTAGACTTCAATACAGGTTTGAGGGGAACACTATCGTTCAACACACAGCCTCTATGTGCCTCTAATCTTAGGATCCATTGGAGCTCCGCTGTCTCAATCATATTAACTAAATCATCTTGTCTAACATTCTCACTCAATACACATAAGATGTGTACAAGTATAAGAGGCTCCAATGTCAGCGATTTTGTATGGAAGCCTGTATCAGCTTGAATGTAGTGCCTAGAGTTCTTAGGGTATTGAATATGCCCTCCTATGGCACTACGTATCCCATATTGTTAGCGAAATGGCAAAAAATAAATTTGGATACCAGTAGAGCATATAGGCAATTGCTTGTAGACTTTTTCATCCCCGTGAGATTGAACTGAGTGAACTGATTTCTAAACAACAACATGAGTTACAAGTACTTGCAGGGGATGGAGTGACTGATTTGTTTTTAAATGAACTTATAGAGATGGTTGGAGCCTATGAACAGAGACTTACCTCAGAAACAGTGTAAATTGGTCAGAGATATACATGATTTTTCGAATCAGTATGTATTTATATGGCAGAGGTCAAGAGGGAGAATGGAGGAGAATCTAGCCAATCAAGTGCCACAGTCTGTGGAGATTATGAATCAGTGTAACCCTGCAGAAGGATCAACCAATCAGTGCCTCACAGAAGTAATATCGGTTCAACCAGGAAGAGCAGAGATAATATCAGGGTCTGTTACCTTGGTGTACTCTTACTCCACCAACTGATAATCCTATTGGTACTAATTTGGACGTATCTACAATGACTGGGAATGCTGCTCCGGCTGTTCGCCACAAGATTTTACCTATACAGGGTGAAAAGGTTTTTCCACTTCTACCATTACCATTTCGCAGCCTACGGAAGAAGTCGACTTTGCGCGGAGGTCAGAAACGGAAGGAGCCACCAGTGCCTGCACAACCGAGGACTTTGAAAAAAAATGTGGTGACTCAGCCTGGACAATTAGTATGGAATATCTCCAGGTATGTGTTAAAAGATGCTGAATATTCTTTATTAAAGAAAGGTATAGGGTTCATTCCTACGACCAGAGCTGACATAAGTGATTTATTGACAGAAATACGTCAGTTGTTAGCATTGCTGCTTCATAACACTTGAACTTTTAGTTTAGTTCTCATCTACTGGTCCTTCTGCATGGAGTCTATATGGTCTCCTATGTTAGTGTAGGTTTCTAGTGCAGTCTCTGGTTTCCTTCTCACATTCCAAAACAGGCTCATAAGTTGAGCTGTAATGCTACATTTCCTAATGCATGTGTGGATGCCTGTCCTACGATGGACCAGCATCCAGTTTGGAGTTGACTGCCATCATGCATCTACTGCTTGTAGGCCTACCTAGCTTTTCTGACCCTGAGCTGCATGAAAAACAAAATAAGGATCATCACCAGGGAGCACCATGCTAGACATGCTGCGACTTCTGCTGCTCACCTTAGTGAATGTACAAACAGATGACAAGTTCACAACTTCAAATATGTCTGAATCACTGATTTTCTTAAACACTACAGGCTATATGCTAATTCTAGTAAAAATGCAAGTTTTAGTAGGCAGCAGTGCAGGGGAGGCAGTCTTCGCTTTAACATGATGCATTCATCATATAAATGGCTTGGAATTCTGCCCAGTTATAAACAGACGAAAGAATCCTTCCCAACCATACATAATTTGTTAGTAGTACTCAAAATAATACCAAATCTTCAGGATGGAGAAAAAGAAAAGCCCTTAAACTTGTTACTACCTCTGAGGTGTGGAATGTCACATCTCTCTACAGCCATACATTCTAGACCACCTTACAAAAATAAACAAAACGTTTAAACTAAATCAAAGCAACTATGCTGTTAACACTAAATGCTTTTGAAAAGATACAAGCAGCTATGTTATCAGCAAAGTCTTCTTTTCAGTGCAAGCAGCCAGTATGTTCACCGTTTACACTCATGCTGTAATACAGTATTACGCCCACTGAAGTAGAATTATATTTTTCTTTAAACTTTCACAATGTTTCATGTCTTGGAAGTGGTACAACCTAGACATGCAGTGCCAGGCTACCTTTGTTCAGAGAGACTTGAACTTTCACAAGATAGCAAGAAATTTTATGATGTTTTTTCTGACATATTTACAGAAATATGAAAAACATGCTTATTTATATCATTAACATAACACTGAATCACTCTCAAAACGTACAATTCGCAGTGCAAATACCAATGACCGCTTTCTTCAAGTTCATCTAAGGTTTCAGCTGATAAGTCTGTTGCTTTGGAAATATTAATACCCAGATGGGAATACATAATTGCTCCCGAACAACTAACAAAATCTCCAGTACAGTGTAGTACACATGGACAATAACAGTATAATTTTGTCTTTCAACTACAATTCACATTATGCACTTCAATAACATTTAGCTCTCTCAGTTTTGAAAATATGTGCAACAGCTGACAATATCGCCAGTGAGGGACATCCTAGATTAACAATCTTACTGTTTTTAGTTACATCTCGCCCTCCCTTTTGCTGCCTATTAACTGGCAAGTCACTTAAGTAAGCCAGTCTCAAAACTGGAGGGAGGCCTGTTTGTGGAATATGACTATTATGAAACTACACTAAATCACTGTTTATGTTTTGCAGATGAAATGGGACACTAAATGAAGACTAAAATCTGAATAGTCACTCCTGGTTGGAGTTTTTGGAGACGCTGTTAAGTAGACTAAATGAAGCAATTAAGCAAAAAATAAAATAAAATAAAATAAACCCCCCAAAAAAAGGAACATCCTAAAAGAATGATTCATAAACAAGTTGAGCGAAATTGTAAGAAAACTGTTAGATAGAGAAGGTAGTGCAGGAGAAACAGATGATTACAATGAGATGATGGCTTTAAATGAAATGAGAATCTAGGTAGGTTACAAATGCCATCCCAGAGCAAGATGGTTTGCTAGACGGGAAAATTGAAATTGAAAGTATGAACTGGGTATACTTGGGGAAGGGTGCAGTGTTAAAATATAACAAACATTAATCAGCAAGTATAAGTAAGGACTAAATAACCTTAAAATCCAGTGCTTGCTTATACATATGTTACAATTAAAAATAACTTTGAGGACGTGCTTGTATGGGAAACTTGACTTACAAGACATGGATCTGTTAACAATAAAGGTCACATATCTTTTGCAAATACAAACCAAATCAAAAGGCCTAATCAATGTTAAAAAATGTTGCCTTCCATAACTGCATCGCAAGCTGAATTTTAGCCAAAAAAGTAAAAATGTCACAGAATATAACACAGCAATGTATGCAGACTGGATTTAATCCCATTACTGCAGGGCAAATGTCTGCAATTATATTATGCTATACATATTAGCTAAAAAATTATAGGAAGAGGTCTATACTGACTGCACTTATTTTTATAGTTTTGTGATTATACACAGCTTGTGCTTAATGTTTTGCCTAAACACCTCTTAATTTGTACCTATAACTTTCAGAGGTATACAAAAAATAAATGGGCATTTATTTAAACTGTACGTAACTCTATAGGCACTGGACCAAAGTTGCATTTCTGTTACACATTACACATTCAACTTTAGAGTTACTTAAGGAACGTGTTACTGTTTTGGATACTGGATATTTACCTAAGCCCAGATTTAAGCCAATCTTGTTTTATTCAGTACTTGTAAAGCACCCTTGCAAAGTTTAAGCAGTATCTGTTTGAATAAAATAAAAGTATTCGCTCTTTTCTTTAAAATTTTCTTTCATAATTCTACGATATAAAAACAGCTTTCTTTTTAGTGCTTAATAAGTATAACAACCATAAATCAATAATGAAATAAGTGAGGGATGAAAGCTGTTCAATGGCAAATGAAAAGTCAGGAAATGGACTATAAGAACAAGGAAGGATGACAGAATATAATGTAAATTAGAAATAAGTGAGGGATGAAAGCTGTTCAATGACAAATGAAAAGTCAGGAAATGGACTATAACAACAAGGAAGGATGACAGAATATAATGTAAATTATCTGTTACCAAGGAACTTATTTTTAAAATAAATGTTGTATTAAAGGAAAACTTAACAATTTGGAAGTTTTAGCTACAGCATACACACATTATTATTGGGGTCTCCTACTGTTTGAGTAGTCTTACTTATTCCTGACAGGTCGGTAAGATATGAAGAGTTTTTGCATAAACACAGTGTGCATTTTGAAAATATATACTTGTCATTCTTACAATGCTTTACTGACTGACATTTCTGACATATTTAAGCAAGACGGTTGAAAGAAATGTTGGATCTCTGACTCCTGTTAGTGCTGTTGAAAGTTGCACAGATAGTTACATGCTCAAAGCAAAACACATAATGAGGGTTGGTGAAATAATAAAAACGGAGTTTAAATAGGACTAAAGATGGAATGAATGGAAGCCAATCAAAAAAATCAGCTTGACAGCAAGATAAAGAGTACACACACTGTACTCAGAGAAAACTGTCATCTTGAGGTGCCCAACATGGTTAAAGTAGAAATCTGCTGAAAAAAATATAAAAGTAGTTTAAATCAAGATTCACTTTGAATTTAAAATGAGAGAAGGTGTCATACTTTGAAAGTTGTTTTTGATAGCAGTGGTATGCAAAAACGGGAGTGATATCAGGAAAATGAGATAGCACATGGGCCACATTCAGTAACATCTACACTAAGTGTATACTATATGTACACTAAGTATACACAATATGTATTGAAGAACATCGCTACTGCATTTTTGTGCTTTCTAGTCACTCAAAGATTACACTAAATGTACATGTCTACACTTTGTGGTAATCTTTATGAATCCCTGTCGATATTTAAAGCTGCAAGAAAATCAGTAGGAAAACTAAAATTTGAGGAAGAAGGTGTGAGTTATGCATGTGTTGCCTTTTCACGCAGAATGGTGTACAGTTAAGTGTACATTTGGTGTAGGCATTACTGAATCCCAAGGCATGAGTCTCACAGAGGTTCCGTTCCATGTGCTGAAATGGCCTAACTGAATGCAGAGACTGGATGTCAGAAGTTACAAACAGCTTGTAAGTGATTAAAGTAGAATTATGGAACTTGACTGTATGAAGGTTTCTCAAATGTTTAGAGTCAGTCAGAAATGATGAGTTGGAAAGTCTTCAGGAACAGCAAAAAAGCAATATAGCCTATGTAAAAGCAACTGATGGAGATCGGAGAAAAGGTCAATGCCATGATTAAGCAGTCTGAACAAATGAAACAGGACAAAATCAGATAAATGAATCTGAGAATATATGGTATTTTGGAGGGAGAGGAAAGGTGATTTTCCTGGACTATGTTAAAAGTAAGATGGTGGGCTGGACAGGCTTTGCAGTAGAATCCCTCCATCTCTCCACCCATCCATCCAGTAACCATTTTTCTCCAATTCTGCACATGGGGTCAGGGTGTTACTTCAACAGTGATAATTTACTTATTTTACATTTGTTGACCGGGCTAGTCCAACTGGATACATGTCCATTTTCAGTAGAGGCCCGGAGAGATAAGCTCCAAAATTAAGCTAATAAAACAGTACAGCAAAACTAAAAGTTATTTGAAATACATTGTTGATGGAGATTTACATCAAAAGGCTAACTTTAAAGCAACTGACTACAGAGTTTAACAAAACAATACAGTACTATTTACATGGTAAAGGGTTAGACATTCATCATAAAGTAGGTTAAGAAAGAAGTAAGGATTGAAATAAAAGTATTACAGTTGATTAATAAAGTATATCTCTAAGATAATAAAAAGTCTGCATATATACACCTAAACAAATAATACTCAAAGTAAAAAGACTGTTACTCTATATACAAGGTGGAGCAGTAGTGCTCACAGCTGCATGAGTGTTACAAAGTACATAATCAAATGGTAGTTCCCTGAGAAAAACTAGACTTAAAATTGGTAAAAAGGGGAGGATTACTAATCCTACTTTAAGGGTAATGGGAGAGAGGTAAACAGTAACAATGTACTGGGTGAGTGTTAGTCTGGGTTGGTACATGGGCATAGCCAGTGTGTCTTTAGTAGACTTTTTAGTTGCATTTTGAAGAGTGGTAATCATGATAATGATGCAAGTTTGCTGGGAAGCCTATTCCAAATCTTCCCCACAGAATTAGAGAAAAGAGAATCACCTGCTTTGTTGTGGGATTTCTGGATAGTAACCAGTGATTTATTTGCTGAGCGAAGGGTAGTAAGATTTACATAGGGGGAGATAAGGCTACAGAGAGTATGAGTATTACTAGGATGGTACAGAATCTTATGGGTAATGGTGAGTTGTTGAAATATCAGCTGGTTTTGCAGTTCTAGCCATCCCAGCTGTTTGAGATTCAGGCAATGGGGAGTTCTAAATGGAGAGCCTGTAGCAAATCTGGCAATGTTGTTATAGGAGGTTGCCAGCTTAATAAGGTTGCTTTTGGAAAGATTAGTATAAATGGGGGAGGTGTAGAGGAGGGTAGAAATCAGATGGGTATGGGCAATGGTAGTTCTGGCTTCAGGGGTAAGGAAAGGTTTTATCCTATACAGAGGACCAAGTTTTCTGTTTAGTGATTTAATAGTAGAGTTGATATGTGAGTCAAAGTTAAGGTTGTGGTCAATCACACCTACGAGTTTGGTAGTTGGATCAGGAGCTATGACAGTACTATCGTTGGATGTAATGGAGAAATTTATTGGGGAGGATTTTAGAGTTGGAGTAAATAGCAATAATTTTGTTTTTTTAGCATTTAGGAGAAGGCAACGTTGTAGGAACCAGTTTTCAACTAGGTTAAATACTGTTTGGGTGATGGATTGGAGTTCTGATGAAGAAGAGGCATTACAAATTAGTGTGGAGTCTTCTGCATATTGTATGCAGGTAGCTAGAGGAAGATTTATACTAATATCATTGATGAAAATGGAGAAGAGGAGAGGTCCCAGAATAGAGCCTTGAGGGACACCAAGGGTAATGAGGAGATGTGTGGATAGGTTATTGTCCCAAAAGGACAGCTTGCTGTCTATTATGTTAGCAAGAGGCGAACCATTTTAATGTCTGTGTGTTGAGTGAAAGTGATTTTAGTATGTTCAGAAGTAGTTGATGGTTAACCATGTCAAAAGCTTTAGATAAGTCAATAAAGAGTGCAGAGGAGAGCATGGTATTATTACGATGTTTGTTAATGCAGTCAGAGAAGGATAGAGAGCAGTGGTAGTACTATGGAAAGGTCTAAAACCATGCTGACAGTCAGCTAGTAGGTTATTTTGGAGAAGGTGATCCAGAAGTTGTTGGATGCATTTTTCCATGCTTTTGGCTAAAGGAAAAAGTAGGGCTACAGGACAAAAGTTAGAGAGTTCAGTTGAGTTACCACCCTTGTGAAGTGGAATGATGTGAGATTTTCCAGAGAGATGGGATGGAACCTTCAGTAATGGTTCTATTAATTAGGATAGAGATTGGATATGCAAGAACTTTTGCTGAAGTTTGAAGGTATTTAGCTGGTAGGAGATCAGCTGAGGGAGTACATGGTTTAAGTTTGTGAAGTAGGGTGTAGATGAGGAATGTATAAATTGGTTTTAAATGAAAGGTATTAGGTATGCTAGCTAGGGAGGATGGGGGGGGGTTGAGCTAACTGGAGGTAAGGACTTTGCTAGAGATTGGACAGTTTCAGTGAAAAAGGTATTGAAAACATCATCAATCTGGTTGGGAGTGTTAAGGGAGAGACCCGATGGGGTTGGTGTTTTGGAGTGGCAAGGGTGTAATAGTCTATTTATGCTTGACCAGAAGGTTTGTGGTTGTTGTTGGTGCTTTTGTTGGAATTTAAAGTAATAGCTTTTTTTTATCAAGTAGTATTGATTTTTTGGTGGCATTTCTCAGCTGTTTAAAGTTTTGATGATCAATTGGGTTTTTAGTGTTTCTCCAATTAGACCAGATTTTATTTCTTTGTAAGACTTGTTGCCTAGTCTCTTTAGTGAGGCATGGAGCTGCTTTATTTCTAGTTCTTATAGAGCGAGAAGGGGCATGGAATTCTAAGATTTGTAAGAATTTGGAGTTAAAGTAGGATACTGCTTCCTCAAGTGGGAGTTGTTTTAAAGGTGACCAGTCACAAGCTTGAAGCTCTACTTGGAAGCTTGTTGGATTAAAATTATTTTTGTTCCGGGTAGTTTTAAAGGTAGTTTGGTTGGGAATAAAAGTTTTTTGTTTGAGTATATAAGAAAGTGAATGGTCACTGATATCGTCAGGAAGGGTACCCAGCTTTATAAGAGAGGGGATGACTATTTACCAAGATCCGGTCTAAGATACTCTCTTTGCTACTGAGTTTATGGATTCTGGTGGGGGTGGTGATTATTTGGGAAAAACCATAGAGGTTTATGTGGGCCGTGGGTTTGTGTGAGGTGCAAGTGTTCCAGTCTATATTAAAATCACCAAGTACAATTGTGGGAAGGATGTAGAAAGCCAGCAGAGTATATTTTTTAGGATGCTGATGTTATTGCCTGGAGGTAGGTAGGAGCATATTATGTATATAGATTTGCTGGCATTAACCTGTAGCTTGGAGATAAGGATTTCAACATTGCTATCTAAAGGTGGTTGTACATTTAGTGAAGTAAAGTACAGTTGTGTACCTACCATAAATGTAGATGTTATAGTGTATTCACTGTTGCAGTCATTACACTAGGA
This sequence comes from Protopterus annectens, assembly GCF_019279795.1. Taxonomy (NCBI): domain Eukaryota; kingdom Metazoa; phylum Chordata; order Ceratodontiformes; family Protopteridae; genus Protopterus; species Protopterus annectens. The sequence continues at coordinate 511,301,568 of NC_056745.1, forward strand.
TTATCCTGCTGGCAGGCTACCCGCAGTCGGCCTGAATTCCAAAGTCTTGGTCCGGTGTCAGTTGCTGTCGCCTCTTCCCTGACTTCAGTGCGGCAGGGGTATAAAAGATGCAGCCGACGCCATTTTCTTTCGTTTTTCTTGCCCCAGATGTCAGGTGCCCCCAAAAGGGTAGGCTAAAAATATTATGATCATAAAAAAGCATGCACATAACCTTCATCTACAAGCGAATACACCACATAGGTTGTACAGAATAGAGAAGTACAGATAAGTCCCAGCAATGAAAGGGGGATGGCGGGAGGGTAACCTGGACTGCAACAATGAATACATTCGAACATCTACATTTATGGTAGGTACACAACTGTACTATGTTCATCATGTTTCACTGTTGCAGTCATTACACTTGGGTTGAATCCCAAAGCTGAGGTTGGGTGGCTGGGCCTAAAGGAGTGGCTATAAGGCCGTGCAGAACTGCAGTGACAAAGCCTGCTCTGGATTTGGAGTAAAGAGGTAAGTCATAGTGCTTTGTAAAAGTGTACACTGAAGTCCAGGTTGCAGCCTCCAAAATGTCCTTAGTTGGTAACTCCTCTGAGCAAGGCTGCTGAAGTGGCTGCTGCTCTGGTAGAATGTGGCCTAATGCCCTTAGGCACTGATTTGCCATGTTGTGAATAGCAGAAACGAATGCAGTGGCCTATCCATTTTGAAACAGTCTGCTTTGAAATAGCTTTTCCTTGCGATCTTGCAGCATATGCCACTAAGAGCTGCTCAGTCTTTCTGAAAGCTTTAGTTTTGTTCAAGTAAAAGCGTAGCTGTCTGTGTATGTCCAAAGAATGCAGAAGTCTCTCCCCCTTATTCTGTGGGTTTGGATAAAAGGTAGGCAAATGTATGGTTTGGTTAAGAGCCACACTGGACACTACCTTAGGCATAAATGTTGGGTTTGTCCTTAGAGAAACCATGTCCGGTTGGAAAATAATAAAAGGTTCCACAGCCATTAGTGCCTGTAACTCTTGCTGAAGTTATTGCTAGGAGAAGAGCTGTTTTCCATGATAAGTATTTTATCTCTGCTGTATTGGCTGGCTCAAAAGGAGGCAGTGTGAGTTTTTCCAAGACAAAATTGAGGTCCCATGCAGGTATTGGAGCTCTCCTTGGAGGTCTTATGTTTTTGGACCCTCTGAGATACTGCCTTAGCAGTGGATGAGAAAAAATAGGTGGGTCCGTATTCTAATGAGCTGAAATGGCAGAGGCATGGATCTTAATTGATGAGAAGGATAGGTCTTTGTCCAGCATCTCAGTTAGGTATTGTAAAATCTGAGGAATATTTGGTACAAGTATGTCAATTCCTTGTGCCTGGCTCCAAGCACAGAATCTCTTCCATTTTTCTGCATAAGATTTTCTGGTGCTGGGCCTCCTGGCCTCCAAAATAACATCCATAACTGCTTTAGAGAGAGGTGTGTTCTGAATTGTTATATTATCTGCCATGCAGCCAGATTTAGGGTTCTGAGTTGGGTGTGCAGGATCTGATTGTTTTGTTGGGTCAGCAAATGAGGAATTTGAGGTAATATCCAGGCTGGGCCTTGAGACAAGTTCTTTAGGACTGGGTACCAGTGCTGGCGTGGCCAGTCTGGGGCAATCAGGAGCATTTTTGGCTTCTCTTGTCTAACCTTTAGGAGTACCTTGGGGAGGAGAGGCAGAGGAGGGAAGGCATATACTGTAAGGGCTTTCCAGCTGAATGAAAGGGCGTTCACTTTCCATGCTTGTTTGTGTCCGAGTGCAGAATCTCTGTAGCTGGCAGTTGTGAGGAGAGGCAAACAGATCTATGTCTGGGCATCCCCATTTCCCTGTTATGCTGAAGATATGTGGATCTAGTTTCTACTCGTGAGGATCCATGAGGTTTCTGCTTAGTTCATCTGCCAAAGTATTTGTCTTTCCTGGCAGGAATTGTGCTTGCAGGTGTACTTGATAAGTCAATGCTGTGTTCCACAAAGTCATGGCTTGTCTGCAAAGGGGGTAGGAATGTGTGCCTCCTTGCTTGTTTATGTACCATATGACTGTAGTATTGTCAGTCTTTATCAGCAGTTGTCCTGGATGAAGTAGGTCCTTGAAGGCTGTCAGGGCATTCTGTACAGCTAGCATCTCTTTTTGATTGATATGAAGATGCATTTGGCTTGGGGGCCATGTGCCCTGAATACATTTTCCTGCCATGTGTGTCCCCCAGGCATAATCTGATGCATCTGTTGTTAGTGTCTGCCTGGCCGTGGGTAAAGTGAATGGCTGTCCCTTGTTGTGGTGACAGGCCTGTGCCCACCATCGAAACTCCTGTTGCAGGCAGGGAATGAGAGTAATTAATGTTTCCAGGCTGTGGCAATGTTGAGTCCAAACACTTTTTAGATACCATTGCAGTTTCCTCATATGCAGTCTTGCATATGGAATTAGTAGAATGCAGGATGCCATGTAGCCCAGAGCCTGCAGAATTTTTCTTGCAGATAACTGGGTCTTTGTTGCCATGCTTTCGAAGTAAGAAGTCAGTTGCCTTTGTTTGTCTGGCTTGAGACAAGCCATCTGGGCAGTTGTATTTAAGCTTGCACCCAGGAATATCATCTCTTGAGAGGGTACAAGTTTTGATTTCTTTTCGTTTACTGTGTACCCTAGGCAAATTAGTAATCTTTTTACAAACGCCAGATGCTTTAGTAGAATGTCTTTGGTCTCTGCTTGAATAAGGCAGTCGTCCAAGTAAGGATATATTTGAATTCCTCTTTGTCTGCAAAATGCAATTACTGGTGCCAGGCATTTTGTGAAGACCCTGGGCGCAGTAGATAAGCCAAAGGGCAGTGCAGAGAATTAGTAGTGCATTAAGCCAGCTATAAATCTGAGGTATCTTCTGCAAGACTGTCTGATTGGGACATGCAGGTATGCCTTTTTGAGGTCCAAAGTTACTAGCCAAGCCTTCTTGCCCAGCATGGGCAGAAGCTGCTGCAGAGTCAACATTTTGAATTTTGGAACACCCAGAAAAGTATTTAGAATAGACAGGTCCAGAACTGTTCTCCAGGCTTTGTCCTTTCTTGGAACTAAGAAAAGTCTTGAGTAATATCCTCGTCCCTGCTCTTGTTGTGGCACTGGCTGAATAGCCAGCAACAATCAGAACCTTGACTCCTAGAGTTTGGTGCACAATCTTCTTTATTTCGAATAAAACTGGACAAAACGAAAACAGTAAAAACAGTTATAAACAGCAGTACTAAGCGCTTTCACCCTTCCATGTCAGGGCATCATCAGAGTACAGGCTGAATAGCCCTCATGTCCATGAGAGATGAAACTTGTTTTTGTGCCTCTGCCCATTGATTGTGTGGCAGGTCTGGCATACCTTTTGCCTTTGGAAGGGTGTGAAAGTGGAACCTGTAGCCCTGAGAGACTATATTTAAGACCCATCTGTCCTGGGTGATCATGTGCCAGTTTTGTGAAAAAAGTGCTAGCTTTCCCCCTAAGGGTGCTGCCAAAAGATAAGTGCTTGGCATTGGCAGAGGGAAGTCATTGGGACTGTTTCCTATAAGGCTGTGATTTGTCTTCTCCGCTTTTGGAGGTAGAAGCACCCCATTGTTTGGGCCTGTATAAGCCCTGGGGCTGTTTTCTACCTCTAGGACATCTGTATCTGTCTCTTTGTGGCCTGTCTGACACTGGAAAGGACCAATTCTTAGAAGGCCAGTTCCTGCTAAGTCTGGGTGGCTGTACCTGTAAGAAATCATTTACTGTCTGCATAGATTTAGCTTTATCCTCCATTTTCTTCAACACCTCTTCTGCCTTAACACCAAAGTATCATGCTGTAATGGAGCATCCAATAATTTTGCTTTAACATGATCAGGCAGATTCTGTTCCTTTAACCAAGCATGCCTTCTAATAACAGAACCTGTAACTGCGGCCCTGCAAGAGGCCTCCAGTGAATCAAAACCACATTGCAAATTATGCTTTCCCACTTGTTCAGCTGCATGCAATAAATCCTGCATTTCCTTGTTCTCAGAACATTCAGAATTTGTCAACATTTTCTGTTTTAACAGTGACATTAAGTATTGCTGATATTTAAGCATATGAAACTGACAATTTAAAGCCCTTACAGCCAAGGTAGCAGAAGTGTAAACTTTTTTCCCCCATCTGTCCAGTGCCCTTGAATCCCTATCAGAGGGGACAGGGTTTTTTGCAGTAGAGGCCTATACCCCTTTGGGACCCCGAGATATAGTTTATGGGTCAGCAGCAGGGTTTTTGTATAGAAATTTATGAGAATCTGGAAGCCTGTAGTATCTGTCTGGCTTAACAGGTGCAGGAGGTAAAGAGTCGGGAGACAGTCCCGACTCTGAAAATACATCATCTACAATGTCTAGAACAGGTGGAATAGCAAGAGGTCTGTGCCGAGGTAGTAGAAGAAAGTCTCTGAGCCTGTTCATAGATTCTGAGTAATCTTGGCTCTCCCAGTGGAAATGCTCCCTCATGGTATGCAGGGTTTCCCCAAAGGAATAATCCTCAGGAGGAGAAGCTGAAGGAACAGACTCTTCAGCATCAGAATCCTCATAGGGAGGAATAGAATATCCCTGTTCTGAACAGGAGTCAGAGGAAATGGAAACCTGATCAGGGGAATCATATTCAGTGTCTTGCCTAGGCCTCTTATCAGGAGGGGGATGGGAACTCCTGATCAAAGTAATTAGGTCTTCGGCCATTTTGAGCATCTGTTTCTTAAGCATGGAAGTCTGTCCTGGAGAATGCTGTACATGTTTCCTTGTCTTTAAAGCTGTTTTAGTCTTTGTCTTGGATGCTGAAGTTGGCTTGATATAAAGCTGTGTAGGTCTGAAAACACCCTCAGAAGCCGATGCCTACTCGGCGGCTCCGGACCCATCTGAGGGATTAGTTTCCAAAGGCCCAATATCTTGAGTATCCAGAGGCCTAGTTGTCTCCACGTGGGAGTCGGAGGCGGCCTGTGGTTCTGAGGTAGTGGGTGTCAGGGGCTGCGGAAGAGCCTCATTGAGAACCGGCGACTGGCCTAGAAGAGGCTTCGTCATCAGTTTTGGACCTCGGATGCCTGTCCTTTTCTTTATTCTTGCGCTTTTTATGAACTCTGGTCGTTGGCTGTTCAGACGGCATTATACAGTTAAACCTACGGCCAAAGTAATAGGTTCATAGGTTAGTACTAGGCTAACTGCCCTTGTGAGCCATTTTATGCCTAGCCAATTATCCCCTGTGAGATTCAAACCCTGTACCTTGTGTCTGTAAGGCAAACA
>NC_056745.1:511311822-511349322 GCF_019279795.1 Protopterus annectens
ACTTAAAAACATTGCAATAAAAATAATGAAAATGTCACCATTTGTAGAGTAATCAGAAGCGCAATAACGATTTATAATTGAAAGAGCTTCTGGCAAGTAAGAGTCTTCAGAGCAGATATGTCGGGGGAGGATACTAGTGAATGGTTAGATAAATGTCTTCGGAAACCAGCATTTTCCACACTACTGTTAAAGTGCACTTGAAGGCGCTAATGCAATGCATTTATAGCTGTGAAAACTTGTTAAAGTTTAACAAAACAGAAAAAAGGATTTCACAGGGGAAAGCACAGTGTGTTAGGGACAACTGGGTTTATATAAAAGAATATAAATCTAGAGAAGAGACATTTCAGTAATGCTGGTGGAAAATGATAAATAATTGTGGTTATTCAAAATGCAAAGTAAAGCTAAAATAATACATGGTGTGAAAACAGAGTATGTTACTGTGAATGTAAGTGTATATTTAAAAGAAAAATGTAGGAATGTGATATGCAAAATTGTGAATACCAGTTGTGGTTAGACTGCTTTACTGATCATAAATGTACCAGTTCATTGTTAATGTGGCACAGGTGCATGCTCCCTTCTATCCTATAAAGGTGCTGATAGGAGGTAAAGGAGAGGAATGTGGTCAAGCAAAGACACAAATAAGATGGAAGAGCGTACATGCATAAACAGTCTGAAATTTGTAAAAAAGAATGAGGGGTTTACACAGACAGTGCTATGAAAGTAACAGAATGACTGCTTGAGAAAAATGCTGTACACACTATACACTTAAAGAATAAGATAAAGTAATGAGATTACTATTAGATAACTGGATCAGAGTATAACAATGGATGGAGGAAAAATAAAGAGAAGACAATTTGGTGGGTGATGGAGTGGGTTATAGCCTGTGCCCTCTTTTGTCCCAGGGCATTACTCTATGAAAAGGTTTACCAGTTTGCTGATCAAAGGTACTTTTGGACAGAACTGAAGTGTCACAGGTAAGAGATAGAAATACACAGTTTGAAGTGCAACCAGAATAAATTTGGGGTGTATGACATAAGGATCAAATAGCTTTTCATAAGTTTCATATGTCTGACACTGAATATTAGGAATAGCAACACAATTTATTGATGTATTGGTTAAAATGAAAGCAGTATATCTGAAGTGGAATAAATATGAGAAAAATTACAAAAATATATCTGCTGAAGGAAAGTAAAGTTAACTACATTTGTTTAATTAATATGCTGGGATCTAAAAGTAGTAATACAGGGAGTGCAACTGTAATTCTAGGTCAGACAGAAAGGACAATCCGGGGGAAAAAAGAATAAGTTTTCAGGAAAACGTATACTATACAGATATATAAAGCTTTGTTGTACCAGGAATAAAACATTTAAAAAAAAAGTAACCAGACAAAACTGAAAATTAAAAGTTGGTAATGATAAAATAAGTGCAGGCTCGAGACCTGAAAAAAGTTTTATGTATAACAGTAAAAGCAGACTGAGTTTATATTATAAGGTGAGGAGTGGCATGGGGAAAGATTAACATGGGCAGTATAACTGGCATTATGGTCTCTTAGCTCAAAGGATTTTATACAGAGATTATTGTGGGCACGTATGCAATGTAACTAGCAGCACTGGTTACGACAATTGGGGGAAAAGGAACAAAGGTGAGATGTCTGAAAATAATATATATTGGATCTTTTTATATACACATTTGTTAACCAGGTAACCCTACTGGATACAAGTGTCCGTTTTCAGGAGCAACCTGGAAGCACTGTCTGGTTAAGTGACTTACTGAGAACAATACATTAGGCAGATGGATGTGAAAAGTATCAACCCCTGTACCTTGAGTACAGGAAGAAGCTTGTTAACACCTCATAGCCTTAACCTCTGCATAATAAAAATGTGTAAGATGAATGGAGAAAAATCTAACATAGCACAATGGAGAAACAATATATCCATCTTACACTCCAAAGTAATGCTAATGTAAAGCAGATTATTGGTTTAAAACTGTGTTGTCTCTTCTTACACTCCGTCACAATCTTCTTTCACAGACCACAGCCTGCTTTCACTACATCTGAACTCACTATTGCAGGAGCTCTGTCACAAAGCCCTACACTTACAAATTTACTGAGACTTTTGCCAGTGTTTCACATAAGCATATTTATCATGAAGAACCTTGCTGCATATTAACTTTAATCAGTTACATACATGCCTGCTCTGTAATTGAAAGGCTCAGTGATCCCCTTCCTAAGCTGGCGACCGTCTCCTTTTGTTTGACCAGTAGACTATACTGCACATGTCAATGTATTTAGTCTCAGGAAATGAGAGAAAACCTGTTTTACTTGCATCTCTTCTTTAATTGCTTTATTCTGGCTATAAAGTGATTGCTCTCCGTTATAAATTGACCTATAAATTGACCTGAGGGTGGGAAGAGACTGAAAACTAATAATGCAATTTCTAAAAGAGTAGAATGCTAATGTAGGTTAGAGAAAAAGCATGGAAAGAATGGAAAAATACAAACTCAATATGTTGAAAACTTCAGACTGCTTTGCAATTGTACTAAAAAGCAAATAATTGAAGACAAAAACAATACTATAATAACTTTCAAAATAATGCTAGACACAGCCCTAAAACATTTTAGACAGCCATTAAACAAATCTTGCATCCTGGCCAAAAATGCAATCCAAACCCCATTTCCAATAACTCACCACTAGAAAAGTACAGTTGTGCACACTTACCATAAATGTAGATGTTGGAGTGTATTCACTGTTGCAGTCATCACATTTGGGTTACCCCTGCCAGGGTAGCCCTCGGCCGGCCCGAATACCAGAGGCTTAGTATTTCTGCGTCGGTTTCTGTCACTTCAGGACTTCTGACACCTGCAACCTGTATCTAATTTGTATTAAACTGGTTTTACTTAAAACTACTTTTACCATTTCGTGCTTTTGGTGAGTGGTACATTGCAGGTCTCAACTTCAGGACTGATGTCAGCTCGTCAGTAGTATAAAGTAAGGCAGCCGATGCCATTACATCAGTTTTTCTTGCCCTAACTTGTCAGAAGCCCCCAAGTAGGAGCCAGGTTCTGGTGGAAGAACCCCACCTGTAGAAAGTAAATACCAATATGTCCCTTTGTAAGTAAAGAGAAGAAGGGGGATGGAGGGACAGAAACCAGGACTGCAACAGTGAATACACTCTAACATCTACATTTATGGTAAGTGTACACAACTGTACTATGTGTGTCGTGTTTCATTGTTGCAGTCATCACATTTGGGTTGATTCCCAATGCTGAGGAAATGGGTGGAGGCAGTCAAAGAAACTAGGGGCTGGCTAGGATGCCCTGCAAGACTGCAGAGGCAAACCCACCCTGGATTTAGAAAAGAGAGGTAGGTGATAATGCTTGGTAAAGTGTGAGCAGATATCCAGGTGGCAGCCTCCAGGATGTCCCTGGTGGGGACTCCTCTGAGGAAAGCTGCAAAGGTAGAGGCTGCTCTGGTGAAGTGAGTCCTGACCCCCTTGGGTGAGGCTTTCCATGTTGCTTATAGCAGAAATGGATGTAGTGTGCTATCCATTTGGAAATGGTTTGTTTGGAGAAGGCTTTGCCTTCTGCCCCTGTATCAAAGCTAACCAGCAATTGATCAGACTTTCTGAAGGATTTAGTCCTGTCTAGATAGAGTCTGAGCCGTCTATGCACATCTAGATAGTGCAGAATCCTTTCACCCTTGTACTTGGGATTAGGAAAAAAGGTGGGCAAATGAATGGACTGGTTGAGAGCCACACTGGACACCACTTTGAACATGAAGGATGGGTTAGTTCTGAGGGATACCCTGTCAGCATGGAAGATGATGAAGGGTTCCACAGCCATGAGCGCTTGCAGCTCGGAGACTCTTTTGGCTGAGGTGATGGCCAAAAAGAATGCTGTCTTCCAGGAGAGAAATTTTAGCTCTGCAGAAGAAGCTGGTTCGAAAGGGGACAGAGTGAGCTTTTCCAATACAAAGTTAAAGTCCCAAGCTGGGGTTGGTGCCCTTCTGGGTGGCCTCAAGTTGCTAGCCCCTCTTAGGAACTGTTTGATCAAAAGGTGGGAGAAAAGGGGCTGCTCAGTGGGAAAATGAACAGAAATAACAGAGGCATGAATTTTTATAGAGGAGAAAGAGAGGCCACTGTGTAGTAGGTCAGCTAAGTAATCCAGGATGAGAGAGAGGGAGGGAGGGCTGTGCCGTATTGGCTCCCTTAGCCTGGATCCAGGTGCAGAACCTTTTCAATTTGTCAGCATAAGACTTTCTAGTGTTAGGGCATCTGGCCTCATGGATAACATCTAGAACCCATTTACTGTGGTTGGCAGATTGACCCGGGGTTAGGGAATAAGCCAAGTTGCCAAATTGAGTGTCTGCAATTGGGGATGCATGAATTCCCCTTCCCTCTGGGTCAGGAGGTTTGGAATCTGAGGAAGATGCCATGGTGGTAGTGGGAACAGGCTGCGCAGTAAGGGGTACCAGTGCTGGCGAGGCCAGTCTGGAGCTATAGGAATTGTCCCTGGTTTTTCCTCCTTTATTTTGAGCAATACCCTGGGGATGAGAGGTAGTGGAGGAAAGGCATAGACCAATAGATTGACCCAGGAGAAGGACAGGGCATCCACTTTCCAAGCCATGCAGTGATGCTCCCTGGTGCAGAATTTGCTGAGCTGATGGTTGGTGTGGGAGGCAAAGAGGTTGAGCTACAGGGTGCCCCATTTCTGAGTTATTAGGGTGAAGGTTCTTCTGTTGAGCTGCCACTCGTGTGGGTCCAGAAGATTTCTGCTTAACTGGTCTGCCAGAGAGTTGAGAGAGCCTGGTAGGAATTGTGCTAACAGGTGCAGTTGCATGGCAGAGGCTGTAAGCCAAAGGTTCATGGCCAGCCTGCATAGAGGGTAGGAGTGAGTCCTCTCTGCTTGCTGATATACCACATCACAGTGGTGTTGTCTGTTTTGATCAGGAGAGCCCCTGGGGATAGAAGGGGTTTGAAAGCTATCAGGGCGTGTTGGACAGCCATCATCTCTTTCTGGCTGATTTGCAAAGGGATTTGCTGCAGGCTCCATTGTCTCTGTTTGCACCTGCTGTCCAGGTGTGCACCCCAAGCATACACTGATGCGTCTGTGGTGAGGGTCTAGGCAGCGGGGGGTGGTGAGAAAGGCAGTCCCTTGTTGTGGGAGCATGCTGTTGCCCACCAAATAAAATCTTTTCTGAGGTAAGGAATTATAGGTATAAGAGTTTCCAGGTCTTGAGAGTGTCGACACCAAAGGCTTTTTAGGTACCATTGAAGTTTCCTCATATGCAGTCTGGCATATGGAATGAGTAGTATGCAAGATGCCATGAACCCCAGAGCTTGCAGGATCTTCCTTGCAGATAACTGGGGCCTGGTGGCTAGTTGAGAGAAGTAGGCTGTCAGGAAAACTTGTTTTTCTGGTGTAAGGAATGACATCTGGGATGCTGTGTCCAGGCTTGCTCCCAGGAAGATAATCCTTTGGGTAGGCACCTGTTTGGATCTCTTTTCGTTGATTGTGTACCCTAGGGAGGTTAGGAGGGTCTTTACATAGGCCAGGTGCTTGAGCAGCTTTTCCAGGCTGTCTGCCTGAATAAGGCAGTCGTCTAAGTATGGGTATATGTGGATATTTCTTTGTCTGCAAAAGGCAATAGCCGGAGCCAGACATTTTGTGAAAACTCTAGAAGCAGTAGATAAGCCAAAGGGAAGCACAGAGAACTGAAAGTGTTGAGATCCTGCCCTGAAACAGAGATATTTCATGCATGACTCCCTTATAGGAATGTGGAGGTAGGCCTCTTTTAGATCTAGGGTGGCTAGCCAAGCGTCCTTGGAGAGCATGGGTAGCAGCTGCTGGAGGATGAGCATTTTGAATTTTGGGATCACCAGGAAGGTGTTTAAAATGGATAGATCAAAACCTTGGCCTATCTGTTCTGCAGGAACATCCTCTACTGCCCTCATAGAAAGCAGGGAAAGGATTTGCTTTTGAGCCTCTGCCCACTGGTTTGGGGGTAGATCTGGGAACCCTTTTGGGGTTGGAAGGGTGTGGAAGGAAAATTTGTATCCCTGAGACACTATGTTCAGAACCCAGTGTTCGTTGGTAATGGTGGCCCAGGTGCTTGCATGAAAGGAGAGTTTTCCTCCTACGGGTAAGTGAAGGTAAGCAGAGGGAGGGAGTGGGTCAGGTGAGTCATTGTGAGTTCTTACCATAAGGGGGTGGCTTAAAACTCCCTGGTTTTGAAGCAGAGGTAGTCCACTGCTTAGATCTCTGCATTCCCTGTGGCTGCTGTCTGGGGGGGGGGGGGGTCTGGTTCCCCGGGGCCTAGGCTGGACTGGGTTGGTGGCAGCAGGAAAGGATCAATGTTTGGTGGGACAACGCCTGCTGAACCTGGGTGGCTGGACCTGTAAGAAATCATTAACTGTTTGCACAGATTTTGCTTTTTCTTCCATCTTTAAGGCCTCTTCTGCCTTAGTGCCAAATAAGTTGTCTTTGTGCAAAGGGGCATCCAACAATTTAGATTTGACATGGTCTGGCAGGGTCTGTTCCTTAAGCCATGCATGCCTTCTAATGACAGATCTAGTGACTGCTGCCCTGCAAGAAGTTTCTAGGGCATCAAAACCACAGTGCAAGGTGTGTTTAGTTACTTGACTTGCAGAATGCATTAACTCTTGTAATTCTTTAGATTCTGCCCAAGCAGGAAAGGAAGACATTTTTTGTTTGAGGAGTTCCAGGGTATGTTGCTGAAATTTTAGCTTATGGAACTGAGAATTTAGTGCCCTGATAGCAAAAGTAGCTGAAGTGTATACTTTTTTTTTACCCCATCTGTCTAGTGCTCAGGAATCCCTATCTGAGGGGGTGGGATTCTTAGCAGAGGTTGCTTTAATCCCTTTCGGTCCTTGAGAAATTACCTCAGGGTCAGCAGTAGGATTTGTAAAAAGAAATTTGTCCGAGTCGGGGACTCTATAGTACCTGTCGGTTTTCTGGGTGTAGGAGGGAGGGTGTCAGGAGTCAAGCTGGATTCCAGGAAAATATCCTCCACAACATCCAGAACTAGGGGAAATGGCCAAGGGTCTGTGCTGTGGAAGATCTAGTTATTCCCTGAGTCTCTTTTTTTTGACCGAGGGTAGTCTTGACTCTCTCACTGGAAATGCTCCCTTAAGGTATGCAGGGTTTCCCCAAAGGAAAAATCCTCTGGGGAGAGGCTGAAGGGATGGAATCCTCTGCATCAGAATCCTCAAAAGTAGAAAGGGGTTGCATGTCTTCATATTCAGATGTATCAGAGTCATCGGATGCTTGTTCAGACAAAACTACAGGGGACAGTTCTCTTTTTCTTTTGGAGGGGGTAGCTTGGCTTCCCCTAATCAACATAAGGTCTTCCGCCATTTTAAGCATTTGAGACTGAGGCAAGGAAACAGGTGCCTGAGAGTGGGTCGTCGGTTTCTTGGGTGTGGTTTGTACCCTGGGCTTAAGAAACTCGGTCGTTTTCAAAAGAATGGTAGCCGCGAAATAAGACATCGGTTTGTGTCGAGAATCGGTAGTGCAAAGGACTTCCTCAGAAGCCAGTGCCTGCTTAGCGGCTGTAGACCCATCCAAGGTAGAGATGACCACAGGATCCTTAGTTGAAGAGTTTTGTGGCATACCGGACTCCGAAAGGGTCTCGGTAACGGCCTGCGAATCCACAGAAGCAGGCATCAGGGGCTGCAAAAGCACCTCACTGAGGACCGGAGAACTGATGACTAGCTTAATGGAAGCGTTGTTGGTAGATTTGGACCTGTGTGGTCTGTCTCTTGTCTTTACCTTCACATTTTTTTGGAAGATCTGCAGTTGGACGGCTTACCGAAGCCATATCGGATTTCAAAGAGTGTAAGCAAAAATATCTGTCTACAATAAGAGCCCGACAAGGGATAGTTCTGGTGTTGAACAAAGCACAGAAGCAACAATGGGGGACGTCATGGTCTGGACCTAAACAAGTGACACAGTAACAATAGAAGTCTCGGTGTGGTATTTGCTTTCCACAGGCAAGACAATTAACTTTTTCTGACATCGGTTAGTGCAAGAAAAAAGGATCCTTAGTAGGCAAAACTCAGGTAGAGGCTGACCGGCACCTGTGCAAACTGCTCTTGATTTGGACACCACTGCAAGAAAGACTGACATAATGGCATCGGCTGCCTTACTTTATACTACTGATGACCTAACGTCAGTCCTGAAGCGACAGCAACCAACGCAGAAATGCTAAGCCTCTGGTATTCGGGCCATCCGAGGGCTACCCTGGCAGGGATAACCCAAATGTGATGACTGCAACAGTGAAACACTAAGAACATCTGCAAAACAGTTCAACTCTTATTTATAGAGAGAGCAGCATCTCTAACCAAGGATTCCTCAACATCTAATACCAACCCTGCCCAACAGCCACATATCACAACATCCACTTTCACCTTCAAACCTGTGCCCACATCCTATATAAAACTACTCTTAAACAAAGTTATACTGTGCTCTTCTTCAGCTGATGATCTTCCAAGCAAGTACCTAAAAATGGCAGCCGATAGCATTGCTTATCCTGTCTCAGTCCTTATAAATATGTCTATCCTGGAATCCCACTATCCCTCGCTGGAAAAAGTCACTTTACCCCACTGCACAAAGGAGGAAATTCAACAGACATGTATAAACTTTAGACCTATAGCAATCTTGTCTCCCCTCACCAAAATACTTGAAAAATATATTCAAAAACAATTGCTAGACTACCTCCTGAGGAAGAATTGCTATCCCCTATACAGCATGTCTTCTGTCCTTGCCAGAGTACTAGCATTGCCCCTTCTAACCTATACAGATACTGTCAATAAAGCTAGAGATAATGGCAAAACTAGTCTCTTCCTTATTTTTAAACTTGTCTAAAGCCTTCAACACAGTTTGTCATAGCAAACTTCTTCAAATGTCCTCACTAGTTCTCGTTCAGCCTGCCCTTCTGTGGTTCAAAAGTTACCTGTCCAATAGGCATCAGTCAGTAAAATGGCACTCTATGCACTCTCCTTATCTCCCAGTCACCACTGGTGTACTACAAGGCTCTATCCTCCTCCTCTTTAACCCTAGGGCCTATACTAGACTAGCCAAAAAGGTACCCTGGCTTTCACCACACAAGAAAATTATTTTCCTTTGCCCCTGTCAAGCAGAGCTACAGAAGTGATCCCTGGGGTGAATTTCCTATTACCCATCGAATCATCAAGATTTTTTTTTGAAGAGTTCTAATGAGGAGCTCTGTTTGACATAGATAGGTAGTCTGTTCCAGAGTATGGGAAGTCTCTGGGACAGGAATCTATCCCTCCAGCATGTTCTGTTTATTGTGGTGATGAGGTTTAGGCCCCTAGAGCATGTAGCTCAGAGGGATTGGGATTTCTTTAAGTGGAGCATGTCCAACAGCTCTGGGTTTGACAGTTTTGTATATTAGGCAGAGATCGCCTCTGAGTAAGCGATATGCGACGGAGTAAAGCTGGAGTTTTTTTAGACCGTCTGCGTAGGGCATCTGAGGCCGGTAATCCTCTTTGTGAGGTATTTCTGCGGCCTTTCCAGTTGTTGTAGAGGTCTTGTGAGGTACATACCAAAAGGGGCATTGTACTCTATAATGGGTCTAATGAGTGATGAGCAGAGGGGGACAATGACCTCTTTTTTTTCTGGATGAGAAACATTTTGTGATGAGGTGTGCCACATAGGATTTCCTGACCACTGTGGCGACGTGATTATCAAAGGAGAGACTACTGTCCACCTGTGTCCCAAGGTCTCTCATCACACTTTCGGTGTTAAGTAGACTACCACCTATGTGGTAGTTCATGGGTACAGAGTTTTTACCAAAGGGGATGACAATGCGCTTTTTGACATTGAGCTTGAGGCCATGGCTTTGACACCAGGCATCTGTCTCAGTGAGGCCCTTTTGTAGGATGTCCACATCGTTAGGAGTTTTGATTATGGCTCCTAGTTTGCAGTCATCTGTGAACTTAGTTAGCCAAAGACCTTCTGTGTTAGCCTATACTTCAGAGAAGTAGGTACCAAACAGGAGAGGACCCAAGACTAAGCCCCGTGGTACTCCACTTGTCATTGGTCTGAGGTCTGACTTGGAGTCTGCTACTTTCACAGTGTGGGTTCTGTCAGTAAGCCAGTTGGCAACCCATCTTGTGGCATAGGGATTTATACCTAGTTTAGTGAGTTTATCTATAATTCCAGAGTGGGGGATGGTGATGAATGCCTTAGCAAGATGTAGATAGGCTGTGTGAACCACCTTACCCTCATCTATGGCTTTGGTGACTGCTTCAAAGAAGCCTATTAGGTTTAGGAGACATGATCTGCCTTTTACAAACCCGAACTGTGTGGGGTCCAGAGTTTGGAGATCTCCAATGTCTTTGTTTAGGAGTTCCATGATGATATGTTCCATGGCCTTGCAGACCAGGCTCATCAGGCTAATGAGGCGGTAGTTCCTGCAGTCTGTCGGGGCTCCCCCTTTGTGGAGTGGGAAAGCCGTCGTGGTGCACCATTCAATGGGCACAAATACTGAGGTGAGGCTATGACTGAACATGGTACTTAGGTGGGGTGCCAGTTAATTCTGTAGTTTGTGTAGAAGGCAGCCTGGGATGTTGTCAGGTCCCATGGATGCTGTGTTCTTGGCTTTGGAGAGTGAGGTTTTTACCTGTGCAGCCGTGATTATAGGAACTTTGCATTCTTCTGGTATAGAGATGGGCCCTTTAGGTGGTGGGGGGGAGGTAAAGTTAGCACTGAACCTATCTGCCAGGATGTTTGCAATATCATTTGGTTCTTTATATTTATTTAGTGCCATTGTGCTGCAACTCAGAGCAGATCTGAGTGTTGCCATTGAGATTCTTGACATAGCTATAGAATGCTTTGTGGTTGTCTTTAGAATCAGTGGCGATTTTGTTTTCATAACTAGCTTTGGAGGATTTTATGAGGGATCTCAGCTTCTTACTGAGGCTGACCAGGGAGTTCCTCCAATCATGGGACTTTACTCTTTTTTGCAACAGTTTTTTTTCTTCTCTTGTAGAGTTTGTTTATGGCAGGGGACCACCAGATTGGCTTCCTTTTTTTTAGAGGATAGCATCTTGGTTCTGTTAGGGATAGCACGATCCATGCACTCGTGTTAAGTGCTTATAAAGTGCATCTGTGTAGGATTCAGCAGTCGTACCTCTATTGTCCATTTGCATGGGTGTTGTGAAGTTTGCCACTTCTGTCTTAAGAAGCATGAAGTTGGCTTTGGATAAATTTTTTACTGTTATTTTACTAATTGGGGGTGGGAGTGGGATGTGGATGTCTAGGGTGATTAGCTTGTGGTTGGATCTGACCAATGAGGAATTGACCTCTGGTGTGGAACACCGGTCGCCCATGTAGGTGATGACCACGTTTAGGGTATTGCTGCCCCTGGTGGGGGGTGTGGATAAGCTGATCTAAGGCACTGGAATTGATGAATTCCAAAAAACATTGAGCAAAAGAGTTGGTACATGAGTAGTTTTCCCAGTTAATGGTGGGGTAGTTGAAATCACCCATTATGGGTTGTACCCTACTATTTTCCAGTGTATCAAGAAAACAGGACTGGGAATCATGGGGCATGGTGGGGGATCTGTAGCAAGCTACAATCTGGATTGCGGTCTTGCCCAGAGTTAGTTGAACTTGGATAATTTCGGATGCATTATGCTGAGCAACTAGCTTGGAGGTGTGGATATCCTTAATGAATATGACATGCCTCCACCTTTAGTGTTTCGGTCCGGGTTAGGTGGCCGAAAGGTGTGGTATGAATTATAGCCTGGTAATGCAGGGGTGTTCGCTGGAACTTTGAACCAGGTCTCTGTCACTGCACAGATGTTGATGTTCTCCATTTTAAGGAGTGGCTCGAGTGAGTGCATTTGGAGGTTTAGACTTCTAGCATTGAGTAGCATTACCCTCAGATTTTGCTCGCTTGTACCTTTTTCCTCATGTCATACTGCAATTCCAATTTGTATTACACTAACTTACCTTTAATTTCTCTACAAACCGACTAAAATTTCTCTAAATATTAAATGATTGCCATATACCTTCTACTGATTCTTAATCAATGTATTTATACTAGGCCTAATTTGTTATAATTATTTAAACTGCAGATGTTTTTGTTTTATTTTTGAAGACTGTAAAATTATCGTTCTTAATATGTTTTGTAATAGTTTGAAGCTTTTCTCCCCATGCCTCCGCTGAAAATGGGCTACTACCCATTCAGACTTTCCCAGTAATCAATTTATATAATTCCACAACAGCAACGCAAATAATTCATCTCAAGTTTGATGCAGTTAAGAAACCACAATTTTATGAAAAAATGAACAAAAATATGAGGCCAAAATCTGGACATTCTGCAAAAATCTGAACAGTTGAGAGGTATGGGTTAAAACCTTACCATCTTAATTAAGTGTGCTGAGCCATAAAAAATAGCTAATACTGCGTCTCTCGAGCATTCCTTAGTCACATCTCAGAAATGTTGCCTTCTTTGTCATCCATAGACAGCACTATTTGCACTCTGCCATAAAATGCTATGTGTACTCTGTTTTTTCTTTCTTTCTATGGAAATACTTACTCATTTATGTATTAAGATACATTAGTTGTGCTCTCCATAACTGTCTACAACACAGTTGCACCTCCATTTTCACGAGGGTCAGGTGCAGTGACCCCCCCCCCATGAAGTCCAAAGAACCACAGATAATAATTAGGTCCTTTAGGTCCATACAGTATGAGCCAAAACATACATCAGCCAGCAGCAGTCTCCTGGAAGTGCACACAGAGTCAGCTAGCAGCAGTCTCACATCTCTCAGAATTGCACAGGAGATTTGTTCTGTATTCTATGTGGAAGATTCGTACAGATAAGCAGGAGATCATATGGATGATGAACTTTTGTTGGAGATTTGTACTGAAAAATCAGAACGATCCAGTACAGTGTTTTGAAAAACGGAGGATCCAGCTTTTGCTTCCAGCTGTCTGTCTGGATGTGCACTGGCAATTTGCGAATAAGCGGATTAGCGAAAGCCAAAGTAGCAAAACTGGAGATGCAACTGTATTGCAAAATGTCCCTGACTGGGTTTTCACTCACACATGTGGAACTTTAACACCACACCTCTGCATATTTCATACATGACACCCATGTGCACAATACAATCCAGCTCTACGATCACTTCACCCTCTATCACCCTCCAAACAGTTTCAGGAAAAATCCTTTGCTCCCTCGTTAATCAAACTGCACTACATACCTCTCCCATAGTTTTTGTACTACATTTGCATCAGAAATAGGAGGGGGGGTCTCATTACATACAGAAAAGTTAAATAATACACCAATTTTTACTCCCTTGCCAAAGAGCAACTATCTGTATTTGTATGTGTGCGCTCATTTCCAATTTGATATCCATGGTTAATTTTCAAACAGATCCATACCATTCACTAACTTTTTCAATATATACCAGACATTTTACCTATACATATACTGCTGCCACTCAAAACATTAATCAACAGCAACAGTCCACTGCTGTGAATCAACAGTGGTAACAGTAAATAGATCACAAAATGAAAGCAATGCATTCACCAGTGCAAAAATATATATCAGCAGGAAAAGAAATTCATTATATTCTAGCAGAACCCATACTTTTTGTAAATTGTCAAATGCCTTTCACTGTGGTATGGAGGAAGCCATACAGCCTCATCAACATCACCGTTACCTGAACTTCCTACTGAACTCAAATGTGAGTCAACCTTGTACATATTTAAAGCTCTCCAACATCAGAAATTAAAATGTACAACTTGGGCATCTCTGCTATAACTTCTAGCGATAAAAAAATAAATACCCCATTCCTCAGAATCACTGTCACACACTGAACTCACAACCTTAGTGGAATGCCTTACATGATACCAAAGGTCAGAGTGCATTTCATAGAAAACTGCATGGAGGCACAGCATAAGAAATTACAAAAGGGGAATGATCATAAATCATGAAATGATGAAGGCCAAACCACATAAGTATGCATTACAAAAATAAAACAACCAAGTAGGTAAGAACAGCAACAAATCACTAAGCACCTTCCAAAAATGAAGCATTCAGCTCCTTAAAAAGAGGGTAATAATTACACCTTGCTGGGAAAAGCAAAAGTGCCACCATCATGTTACTAACTGGAAACAATTACTGGGCTATAAAGCTTTCTATTAAGATCAGGGAAAGAACACTGACAGCACAGATGGCAAATCAGAAATCAATAAAAATAAAAGATAGTATGTTGTGATTACATACCTCTTAAAGGGTTGCCATAGCTTTCATGCAGCTTAAACTGAATTTTCTTTACATAGGCAGACATGTCCTTTAAATGAAAAAAAAGTAATTATTTAATGTATAATCATAATTATTTACTCGATTACCAAGTTAAATTGGTTTGTCTAAAGATAATTTCCTCTGTGCCAGGATCACAGCTGGAAATTATGTATGTTAAAATAAGGAGAAAATGCAAGTCAACAGCTCTTAATGACAGTTATTTACCATAAATGTAGATTTGGAAGATTCTTACCAAGAACACACCTTTTAGAAAGATCTTGTTTTGGTCTTCTATTCTAGAAAAATAGCTATGAAGCTGATCAAAGCAAACTGACTCCTGTCTCTAGCTGAAGGCTGGCAACATCAAAACTATGGTTTTATATGCAAAGGAATCCATTTGATGACCACCAGTTTAACACCTTAACAACTGTCTATTTTCCAAAAGACTGTCCCTTAATTACTTACCTATTAATTACCCTAATTGCTGACTGTTTTGGCTATCTATGCTGTTTGTATATAAAAGCAACCACAACCAAAATGGTTCAGCATTTTTTTTATGAAATTTCAGGAAATGTTGCCGGCTAAGCGGCTTAATTATCTTTTTAAAAAAATCTTAAGGATCCTACCCTCAGAGGCAGAGAACAGCTGCATTTTGAATTTTAATGATTTAAAAAAATATTAAATATCACTTTTATATGTCTACATACAGAATAAAAATATCAGTTTTATGCAGAAACACAAATTCTTCTTAAATTGGAAATTACTTTGTTTTGGATAGCTTTTGTTTACTTTTCTCTGAAGAGAACTGAAAGCTACATGTTCTCAGCTGAATTAAAACTGAGAAGTTGCATTGCTTACTAATTAAAGGCCATTCTAACCAGAATTTCATCCCAACTTCAATTGGCAATACCTCTCTACTGCTTTTACATATTCATATCAAAGTTTCAGAACTCCAAATAGTCCTACTTTTACTGTATTTTACCCCAACCCAACTGCTTTCAGGAAAAGTAGGCTACAGAATTTGAAATGTGTGTACATAATTAGAAAAATATACATATCGTGCTGTAACATATAAAATTCCAGGAAATATCGCTTGTTTTGTGAAAGAAAAGAAAGAGTATTGGCTTTTGGTAGCCATTTCATTAGAACATACTAATGATATACTTCAGATATATTCTGAGTCCATCAGACTAAAAAATGCACAATGTTCATGTTTGTTGTGAATCATCTAAATGGCAAATTAAGGTTAGGAGTGGCACACTGCAATAAAGGATCATCCCTGGAATTCCTTAACAATTGTCTAGGCGTCGTGATAAGCCAAATGATTTAAGCATATTAGCGCAATGAGCAGCAGCGCTAATCGAATATGTATGCTGCTCATTGCTCCTACACATTTGCAAGCACCTTTTCATGGCCAGTAATAGTGTTCATAGTCATGGAAAGGTGCTTGCACACACAAGCACACACAATGCAAACAAAACCACTTGCCTACAGGCAAACCTAAGATACAAGCATGTGCTGCAGCCCTGAAACATTAAGGGCAAGTACAGTGAAAGAATTCTGAAGGGAAAAGTGAAATGGGGGAACTGTACAGAAATAATACGTTTTTATACTGCATAAGTAAACAGAAAGGGGAAATGAGTAAAGTGTACTCATACCTGCAGGCAAATGTGCTGAAGTGTCAAAGATAACATTTCTAACATAAATCCTGCGATACTGATGTAATGATAATTATTGTCAATGAGAATTCTGGAGTTACGCACATACATAAAAGGACATGCTAACAAAAGATGTGATAGGGATACAAGTTGCAGTGTAACAAAAGGGAGTTAAAAATGTGATATACATGTCAATAAAATGTTGAGTCGAGAACAGCAAGGGCAATACATAACTGTAAGACAAAAGCATAGACTGCATTTACTGCATGCGAGATGTACATCAAGGGAATTTATGTACGCAAGCCAACACCACTGCTGTATTCTCCCCAACTACACACAGCAAGAAATTAATCTTATACCTGTCGTGTCAATCAGAAAGGGACATATTTTTGCAAATATCTGTTATTGGCACCCATAGGAAAGAGGCTCATCACCTATAAACATGTAACAGACGCGCTGCCTATTCATTTAAATACTAAATGGTAATATATTAGCACACAACATGCAGATTTGTCATTGTAATTATCCTACTTGAAATCCTTTTCTTTCTTATTTCAACCTTCAACTACTTCTCTCCTTTCCCCTCCTAGTTTCTTTGCTCCCAGATATTTTCTACTTTCACCCCTTCTTTCTTCACCATCTTACTCACCAAACTAACTGCTATAACTACCTTTCCTGACATTTACCTTAATTCTGCTTTTTCTCTTACTCTGTTCCTACCTACCTCCTCTATACTCACCTCCCTTTTTTAATGGCCTCTTTTCCTAAATTTTCCCTTACTTGTACAATTACGTTCAAATATTTTTCCTTATTTTTATATTAGCTTTTTCTTGTAATTTTATATATTTCTAGCATAATCTGTACTACATATTATACCATGACCCCCCCCAAAACGTGCACGCTGATTGGCCAGCGTGCCCGTTGTAAATCGAGTTATACTAATGGAAAAAGGTCCGGTTGCCCTGACTTTTTTCCATTAGTATAACTGCTTTTTAAACCTTGTCTGGTTATGTTAAATGGTTTTAACTTAGCGATACAGCTTTAAAATAAGCAACGGAGATCTCCGTTGCTTATTTTAAAGCTGTCTCGCCATGTTAAACCCATTTAACATAGCAGACAGTGTTTTAACGAGAAAGCAAGATCTCCGTTGCTTTTTTAGTAGCTATGTTAAATGAGTTTAACATAGCGAGACAGTTAAAATAAGCAACGGACATCTCCGCTTGCTTATTTTAACTGTCTCGCCATGTTAAACTCATTTAACATAGCGAACACTAAAAAGCAACGGAGACCTTGCTTTCTCCGCTTTTGCTCAACTCTGATGTACTGCGCAGGCGCGCAGTACATCAGAACTGCCGCGGATGCCAGACATCTGCGGAAGGGCAGTAAACAGGCATTATACTATGCCATTATTTAAGAAAAGTAATAGTTTCTTTTCTTAAATAATGTCATGGTATAATAGCAATAACCCACTTCTGGGTGTGGGTAATGCTAAATTTACCCACGGTTGGCTTTGTTTGGTCCCGAGGGCGACCAACCGTGGGTAAATTTAGCATTACCCACACCCAGGCGTGGGTTATTGCTATATTATACACTTGCATGTTAATTTCTTTTTTCTAGTTTAACCTGTACTGTATATGTTTTTCTTGCATATTTTGTACTGTGAGAATTCTATATATTTTGTATGGTGAAGTGTTTCTCCCCGGGTCTCCGCTGAAAAAGGGCACAAGCTCATTTGAACTATCCAAGTCAACAAATTGTCAAATAAATAAGTGACAAATGACAACACAGATAGGATGGCATTTCACGATTTCAGGTTTCCACTGGTAATCTGCAAACATCCCAGACATTCTTATACTGGGCATGATCAGATGGACGTACTGGGAACCAGTAACGTAACAGTAATTCCACAGCACCAACATACAAGAAAGTGTCAAACCGGAAGACCTATCACATTTTCTGATGGTCTGGCATCATGTCAATCAGCAAGACACATTTATGTAAGCCCTCATTTGCCATTAAGCTGTACAGTGTGACAAAAACAACTGGAGTAACAAAGAAATGTCTGGATGAAGACAGACAATACAGAGTGAAATTACTTTAGAAATGGGTAATGGCTGTGAGGAAAGAATGACATAATAAACATTTGCATTATGTCATTTCACTTTTTTGAAAAAATATTTACTCTAAACTTAGCTCTGCCAAGCTGAATTGCACTATTACTGCGTGTGTAATCATATCTAGAAGTGTTGAACATAGACTGGGAATTTGCAGTACTCTACGTACCTCTGTGCAGACATTCACGCAAAGATCAGTACAAGACAGGTTTCACAATAGGGATCATGTACATTAATATAGCAGGATAATCATCTGTTAAGGAAAAAGTACAGTTGTGTACACTTACCATAAATGTAGATGTTAGAGTGTATTCACTGTTGCAGTCATCACCTGTGGGTTATCCCTGCCGAGGTAGACCTCAATACCAGAGTTAATGTTTTTCTGCGTCAGCTGCTGTCACTTGTTGACTGACGGCAGGTCGTCAGTGCTATAAAGCAAGGCAACCGATGCCATTACATCAATTTTTCTTGCCCTAACCAGTCAGAAGTCCATGGAAATATGGTAAAGTGGCCCTGGTGGCTAAAAGCCACCATAAGAAGCTTATGTCTCCCTAAGGACGGAGGATATAAGGGGGTAGGAGAAGGGAAACCAGGACTGCAACAGTGAATATACTGTACACAACTGTACTATGTTTCTTTGTGTTTCAATGGTACAGTCATCACCTGTGGGAGGACTCCCAAAGGTGAGGAAAGGAGTGGAAGGATTAGTTAAAGACCTAGGCATGGGTAAGCATGCCCTGCAGAACTGCAGAGGCAAACCCTGCCCTAGCCTTATAGAAAAGAGGTAGGTGGTAATGCTTATAAAGGTATGGACACAGGTCCAGGTGGCAGCTTCCAAAATGTCCCTGTTGGGAACTCCTCTGAGGAATGCTGTGGAAGTGGAGGCTGCCCTAGTGGAATAGGTACGAACAGACTTAGGGGGTGGTTTCCTATGTAATCTGTAGCAGAAATGGATACAGTGCGATATCCATTTGGAAATGGTTTGCTTGGAAATGGGCTTCCCCTCTGCCCATGGGGCAAAGCTGACAAGAAGTTGGTTTGTTTTCCTGAAGGGTTTAGTACGGTCGAGGAAGTATCTGAGCTGTCTGTACACATCTAGTGAGTGCAGAATACTTTCCCCTTGTTTTGAGGGTTAGGGAAGAAGGTGGGTAGATGTATGGCCTGGTTGAGAGTCACATCAGATACCACCTTGGGCATAAAGGAGGGGTTAGTCCTCAGAGAGACCCTGTCTGCATGGAAAATGATAAAGGGCATAATGACCATCAGTGCCTGAAGTTCTGAATTCCTTCTGGCTGAGGTGATAGCTAGTAGGAAAGCAGTCTTCCAGGAGAGGTATTTCAGTTCTGATGAAGCAGCAATTCAAAGGGTGGCAAGATTAGTTTTTCCAAAACATAATTCAGGTCC
Source organism: Protopterus annectens (assembly GCF_019279795.1). Lineage (NCBI taxonomy): Eukaryota > Metazoa > Chordata > Ceratodontiformes > Protopteridae > Protopterus > Protopterus annectens. The sequence continues at coordinate 511,331,298 of NC_056745.1, forward strand.
CAGGCTGGTGCGGGTGGCCTTCTGGGAGGTCTGATATTAGAAGACCCTTTGAGGAATTGTTTAATCAAAGGATGTGAGAACAGCGGCTGGTCTGTATCAAAATGAGCTGAAATGGCGGAGGCACGGATTTTAATAGAAGAGAAGGAGAGGCCACTATTGAGCAACTCTGCTAGATAGTCCAGAATAAGAGGGACGGAAGGTTGTGAGGAACTGCCCCCTATGGACTGGCTCCAGGAGCAGAATTGTTTCCTTTCCCTGCGTAAGATTTTCTGGTGCTGGGCCTTCTGGCCTTTGTGATAATGTCTAGGACCTGTTTGCTTAACAGGGGCTCCTTGTTTGCTTTTAGAGTATTAACCATGTTGACAGTTTGAGAGTCTGCAAGTCTGGGTGCAGCACTCCCCCCCACCTGAGTGAAGAGGTCTGAGATCAGGGGAAGCTGCTTGAGAGGCTGTGATGTCAGGCTGCACAGCAAGGGGTACCAATGCTCTCTGGGCCAGTCTGGAGCAATGAGGATGGCCTTTGGTCTCTCCTCCCTTATCTTGGTCAGTACCTTGGGAATAAGAGGCAGAAGAGGGAATGCATACACAAACAGGGAGTTCCAGGGGAAGGTCAAGGCATCCACCTTCCACGCTAGGTGGTGATACTCCCTGGTACAGAAATTTGTTTAGCTGGTGACTGAGGTGTGAAGCAAAGAGATCCACCTCCAGAGTTCCCCAATCCTGAGTGATTTGCAAAAAGATTTTTCTGTGGAGCTCATGAGGGTCCAGTAAGTTTCTGCTTAAGTGGTCTGCCAGGGTGTTGTTGATCCCTGGTAGGTATTGGGCTATTAGGTGTAATCCCATGGAGGGGGCTGTCAGCCAGAGGTTCATGGCTAGCCTGCACAGAGGGTAAGATTGGGTCCCTCCCTGTTTGTTGATGTACCACATTACTGTGGTGGTGTCTGTTTTGATAAGGAGAACCCCTGGCCTGAGATGGGGTTTGAAGGATGTCAGAACCTTTTGTACTGCCATCATTTCCTTCTGGTTGATGTGTAAGGGAACATGCTGGGTATCCCAAAGACCTTGGGTGCACCTGCCTGCTAGGTGAGTGCCCCAAGCAATGTCTTGAGGCGTCGGTGGTGATGGTCTGCCCGGTAGGGTGGAGGATGAAGGGAAGACCCTTGTTCTTGGCACAGACCCCTGCCCACCAGAGAAACTCTGCCATTATACAGGGGATCAGAGGGTGAGCGGTCTCTAGAGGCTGAGGCTTTTGACACCAACGGTTCTTTAGATACCACTGAAGTATTCTCATGTGAAGCCTGGTCAGAGGAATTAGAAGGATGCAAGATGCCATGTACCCCAAGGCTTGCAGGAACTTCCTCGCCGTGAAGTGACTTCTGGAAGCCAGCTGGGTAAAGTAGAGACACAGGAAGCTCTGCTTTTCTGGGGATAGGAAGGCCATTTGGGATGCTGTGTCCAGCAGTGCTCCCAAGAAAATGATCCTCCAGGAGGGGGTTTGCTTTGATTTCTTCTCGTTGATGGTGAAGCCTAAGGAAGTTAGGAGGGTTTTGACAAAGAGGAAATCCTGCAGCAGCTTTTCTTTGCACTCTGCCTGAATGAGGCAGTTGTCCAGATAAGGGTAAATCTGTATATTTCTCTGTCTGCAAAATGCTATGGCCGGGGCTAAGCATTTGGTGAATACCCTAGGAGCAGTAGATAAGCCAAAGGGTAGCGCAGAGAACTGAAAGTGTTGTGTACTTGCTCTGAAGCGCAGGAATTTCCTGCAGGATTCCCTTATGGGGATGTGGAGGTAGGCATCTTTTAGGTCTAGGGTCACTAACCAGGCATTTTTTGTCAGCATAGGCAGCAGCTGCTGCAAAGTTAGCATTTTGAATTTGGGGACCACCAAGGAGTTGTTCAGAATGGATAGATCCAGGATAGGGCACCAAGTGCCCTCTTTTCTGGGAACAAGGAATAGTCTGGAATAAAAGCCTTTGCCTGTTTGATCTGCGGGAACAGGTTCTACTGCCTCCTGGGATAGGAGAGTTTGGACTTGTTTCAATGGCTCTGCCCACTGATTTAGAGGCAAGTCTGGGTACCCTCTTGGAATTGAGAGTTTGTGGAAAGAGAATTTGTATCCCTGAAAAATGATCTTTAAGACCCATTTATCCTTTGTTACAGAGAGCCAATTTTTTTGCAGAGGGAAAGCCTTCCCCCTAGCTTTTGGTGAATGAAAGGAGGCAGTGGGGGGAGAGGGAGTCATTCAGAGTTTTTGCCATAGAAGGTTGGCTTAGAACTCCCTGCCTTTGGGGTGGAAGTAGTCCACTGTTTGGTTCTCTGCTGTCCCTGGGATAGGGGTCTGGGTGGTCTGTCCCTGCGGGGCTTACCTTGCCCCTGTCTGCTAGGTGCTGGAAAGCACCAGTGCTTAGAAGGAAACTTCCTTCTGAACCTGAAAGAAATATTTTACTGTTTGCATAGATTTTGCTTTGTCTTCCATCTTTTTAACCACCTCTTCTGCTTTTACTCCAAACAAGCAGTCCTTATCCAAGAGTGCATCAATTAATTTAGACTTGACATAATCAGGGAGAGGTTTGTTCCTTCAACCATGCAGGTCTCCTAATGACAGATCCAGACACTGCTGCCCTGCTTGAGGCTTCTAGGGTGTCATATCCACAGTGTTTGGCCACTTGACAAGTAGAGTGCAGTAAAATTGGCACAGTCAGGAAAGGTAGAAATCTTTTGCTTTAATAGTTCCAAAGTGTGTTGTTGATATTTTAACATATGGAACTCTCAGTTGAGGGCTCTAACAGCTAAGGTTGCAGAGGTGTATACTTTTTTACCCCATCTGTCCAGACCTCTGGAATCCTTGTCAGAAGGAATATGATTCTTTGCAGAACTAGCCTTAGCTCCTTTAGGTCCCTGTGTAATGACCTCCGGGTCTGCAGCAGGATTTCTGTACAGGTATTTGTGAGAATCTGGTACTCTGTAATATCTGTCAGGTTTACTGGGAGCAGGTGGGAGGGCGTCAGGGGACAAGCTGGATCTATGTAAAATATCATCCACCACTTCTAAGATGCACAGATGGCCAGGGGTCTGTGTTGAGACAGGTCTAGAAACTCTCTTAGTCTTTTCTTAGACTGAAGGAAGTCCTGAGATTCCAGTGGAAATGTTCCCAGAGGGTGTGAAGGGTTTCCCCAAAGGAAAGGTCTTCTGGTGGGGAGGCAGAAGGAATGGATTCCTCTGAAAAAGAATCCTCATAAGCAGTCAGAGCTTGTTGTTCCTCTTCAAAATCTGAATAATCAATCAGATTCCTCAGAATCCTGCTCTGTTATTAGTTCAGGAGAAGGGTGTCTTTTCCTTTTAGAAGTTGTGGCCTGACTACCCCTGATAAGGGAGATAAGATCCTCTGCCATCTTAAGCATTTGGGCTTGGGGTGGTGGAGCAGAAGTAAGATGGCTGCTAGATGTAGATTTTCTAGGAGTAGCCTGGCTTCTAGGCCTAAGAGTATCCATTGGTCTGAGAGAAACGGTAGCCAGATGAGAAGACTTTTTCTGTCTAGAATCGGGAACGCGAAAGGTCTCCTCGGAACCTGGTGCCTGCGTCGCGGCTCCGAACCCAACAGAGGCAGAGACAACCAAAGGCTCAGAAGACAAAGAAGATTTCTGCGGCATACGAGACTCCGAAAGTGTCTCGGTAGAGGCCTGCATAGATATCGTATCAGGCATCAGGGGCTGTGAAAGCTCCTCACTGAATTCCAGAGAACTGATGACCTGCTTAGCGGTAGCTTCGTCGGAAGGCTTAGCCTTGTGTGGTCTGTCTCTATCTTTATCTCTCCGTTTTTTCAGAATGTCTACAAATTGCTGGCTAACGGATGCCATTTCGGAATGCGAAGAAGGAAGACAAAAATACCAGTCTACAATAAGAGCTTTATAACTAATGGTTCTTGCGTTAAAGAGGGCACTGAACTAGCAAAGGGGGAACGTCGTGGTCTGGGCCTAAACAAGTGACGCAGTATGAATGGAAGTCTCTGTGTGGGATCTGCTTTCCACAGGCGAGACGATTAACTTTTTCGGACATTGGTTAGTCCAAGAAAAAAGGATCCCCAATGGGGTACTTAGCTTTAGACGTTTCCAGCTGTAATTTGAGCTCTGGTAGCGACCGACCGGCACACTTGCATACTGCTTCTGCTACGGGCTCCACGGCAAGAAAGACTGATGTAATGGCGTTGGCTGCCTTGCTTTATAGCACTGATGACCTGAAGTCAGTCAAGTGACAACAGCTGACGCAGAAAAATACTGACTCTGGTATTCGGGCCGGCCAAGGGCTACCGCACCAGGGATAACCCCACAGGTGATGGCTGCAACAGTGAAACACGAAGAACATCATGTAGGCAACATTTACAGCCACAGGAGTCAAACAAGACATTTTGAAACATTTTTTCTTCCATCTGAATTTGAACTTTTACAACATTAAGAAAAATATTTATACCAGAGCATTATTTAGGCACACCACACAGAAAGTCCTACTTCTGATTAACATTCAACCGCAGATTTCAGCAAATCTGAATGTATGTATTAACCTTCACTACCCTATTGACCACTGTAACCTGTACATCCAACTCTTCAGCTTGAGAGGAGAACATTAAACTGAATAAACATGGCTAAGCACAGTGGCGCGAAGCACAGAGTAATGCAGCTAAAGGTAATACTATCATATGATATTGCCATAAGCCATGTACTTCCATTTAGCCTTAGTTGCCTGGTACCAAACACTGCACAAATGCAGAGGTGGAAGAATAATGATACAGAAGGGAGAGATGGAGGCACGGACAAAGTAGCTTATGACAGAAGGATAATGGCCAGTTGAAAACCCAATTTAACAGTGAAAAGTTGAAATTTTTCTGCATTTATTTTAAATTACTTCTCATTTTTTTAAGACAGATCTGAGGGTTTTTTGTGAAAAGCTCAATGATTCTGTTGAGCTACATGCTAAGAATAATAGCCATATTTTATTACATGATCACTGGCTATATTTTGAGGGGATTATTCCAAAGACAGGCTTTGTAGAAGGCTGCTACCAGAGCATACGTATACCAGAGAACTGCTAGACATTACACAGCAACAAGGAGTCTGCCAACCAGCCTAAGCAGTGGGAGACTGAAATGTTTTTCATTTTTCTGCAACTTGTATGCAGAACACCACAGAAAAACTGCCGCCAGACATAAGGCAGGAAAACAACTCCCTGTGATTGCTTAGAAACTGAAACTGTGCTTCTACTGTATTAGCTGAAGTGCATCCCTTACTCGACAGGTTAGCAAACCTGGTTTGCTTAATACCATACAAATCATTTCTGAGTAAACTTGCTTAATAACTGAAAAATTATTTTTGTAAAACTTTAGGTTGAATAGTTTTAAAAGAAATGTTCTCAGAATACCCAGACTGTATTTGGCAACATCATCATTATATCTGCTTGATGCGACTCACTCTGTTCACCCACACTGACACTCCACTCAAGCTCATTCCACACCCCTAACCCCAAATCTCACCCACTCCCTTTATTTTACATTTATACCACTCTGAGCTGCACATTTCACTTATCCCCCTCTTGCCATCTAATCTAACTTCACTCACTACACTCATCATTTACCACATATACACAATAACCACACCCCTCCCTTATCCCATAACAACCACAACTTAGCCATACCTCCAAATAACTACTTCAAATGTGGTTATTCTTACTCTGACATTCTTTTACGGACTCTTCTTACTCATACTAATCCTACAATAACTCGCCACCATATCTCCCCTGCAAGCACATACAACTTAAAATTCTCTCAATCTGAATACTTTCATAGTATATTTCATGAACTATTTCACACCTCCTTATATAATCTCTTCTCACACAAATACAAACACTTGCAAAACACCATCTCATCTATTTGCCAAGCAATAACTCCCATTACTCATGATGACCCTTTAAAAAATAAAAAGCCCATTAATTGTCTAACAATTCTATCCAATAAATCAATAACCCTATGTGAACACATACAATCAAACCTTGGTCCAGCCGTTTTTAACCAAGTCTAAAATTCCTTCCTATCCAGTCCCAAATCTACCCTCCCTCTCTTCCAAAATGTCAGACTTTCATGCATGTATTTCACATTATTTCCCTGAACTACTCATTATCACAGAAACCTGGCTGAAAAAAGAAACAAATTAACAAATACTTCCACCTGGCTATAATATACTAAAACTCTGTAGACAACAAACAAAAGCTGGAGGTGTTGCCATTATAGCTAAAATATACTAGATATTAAACCATATCCACAAAATACACAATGCTTCCACAAGGCAGAACTGCTTGTATCACTACTTAAACTAAACCATTATAAAAACTATATGTATCGCTGTTCTCTACATTCTACCAGGTAATAACACCTCAGTAATAGAAAACATACTAAACTGAATTTACCATAATATACCTTATGAAACTATTAGTCTAGGAGACCTTAACCTTGACTGGATAACATGCAACTCCATACAGGACAAAGGAAGAATGCAACCCAACATCCTTAAGTAAACTTATATCCATAGAGACATTACAAAGATGTAACTGGTCACCCCTAACATCCTTACTTCTAAATGAATCAGTCTCATACTTCAACTCTACCATTCTAAATATTTTAAACCAAAAGGCTCTGCTCAGGATTCAAAGAGTTAAAGCCAATTCCACACCATGGCTCACCAAGGCAACAACCAGCTCATGCTCCAAAGAGAGAGAATTTGGAAAACCTGGACACAAACCAAATCCAAAACTACTCTTGAAAATTCAGGCAACAGAAGAACCTCACTAAACGCTAAATAAAAAAAGTGAAACAAAAATATTACTTAAACCTTCAGCAACGGCACCACAGTAATCCAAGACTTTTCTGGAAAGGCATAGATAACCTCCTGAAACCAGGAAAATCAACCATGCCTACCCCTCAAAATACCACTACAAATGAACTTATATCGGACCAATTCAACCATAATTTCATAAATTCTATACATAAAGTACTAAAAAGTAATCCAAAAAGCCTTTCCCTACCATCTGCCCCTAAAAACCAACACTCATTCCCTCTCCTTCCAAACTATTCCCATGACAACCATAAAAAACATCAACATTAAAGCCCAATACCACTGCAACTGACCAGCTACTGTCAGACTACCTTGCTATGTTATTTACTACAATAGAATACCCCACAACAATACATCAAATCAGTCCATCAAAGATTATCAAATCCTTGACGTATGGAAGTCTTCTTATATTATACCCCTACACAAAGGTGGTAACTCTACTGATTTCTCCAATTACAGACCCATTGCCATCTTATCTCCAATAACCAAGATCCTAGAAAGATGTATCCACACACAACTTATGAAATACATAACCACTTACAGCCTCATCCCAAACACCCAACATGGCTTTAGACCGAAACACAGCAACACTACAGCCCTTCTTAGTTTCACAAATACAAACTCTGAACTGAACAAAGGTTACCTTGTGTCCTCTATCTTCCTTGATCGAATTAAACACTGTTCCACATCAACAACTACCAAGAGAACTCACCTCTTTAAAACACCTCAACCTGTAATATTCTGGCTCCACAACTACCTCACTGACAGAAAATAGGCAGTTAAGTGGTACCAAAACTTGCTCCTCTTTCCTTCCTGTAACTATTGTAGTACCACAGGGCTCAGTTCTTGGTCCACTACTCAATATCTATACAAACTCTCTACACAAAGCATTAAAGCATGCGCCAATAATACAAAAAGACGCCACTATCATCTGCTCAGCCTCTAGTCTCTCATCACTACAAAAAAGTATACAAGACTCCTTCACCCAAGATTACAGTCCTTAAAATTACTTAGCAAAACACTACTACTATCCCAACTATACCTCTCAATTTCTCCCTACTTTTACAAATGAAAGGTAAAAAAAAAATTAATAATCCCATCTCTTAAACAGGATTATACAACACTATACCTACTGTACCACTATATATATAAAATGTCATCTACATAGTTTTGAACATTATTTCACTACACTGCACTGTGCAATACTTGTTCTACACAACTTTTATACTCCAACCTCTTTATAATGTTAATCATCTATACTTCAACCTTCTTTTTACAAACCCTATACTTTTAACAACTTATTTCTATCACCTCATTTTTTCCTGACACTAACTACCTTTTACACAACTTATTTCTTTATGCAATATACAGCTATATAATTCAGTTATCGTTACACTATGTTCATGTAAATTGTATATATTTATCTTGCTTATCTGTAACTACTTTTTCAAATTAAATGTAGAGCTTTTCTTTCCAGGCCTCTGCTGAAAATAGGTATGCCCATCATCCAAGTAATCAAATGCTAAATAAAATAAATCAAACAATATGTAGCCAACAGGTACACATAAAATAGTGTACCAAAACAGTCAGCAACACTTATCTGATGGCTGGATTAGAACCCTTGAAATTAATTAAAATCTATACATGTCAGCATCAGCTCATCACAACATTTAAATAAAACAACTGAAGCACAGTGACAACTTAACGAAGCAGAAGGAGTGCACAGAGAAAGCTAGAGACAGGAACAGCAACAATATGTTTTGTCAGACATGCAGGAACATCTGAATGATATGTTACTCTTACTTAATCATCATTAATCTGTCATGCTCTGTACAATAAAGTGCTTGTTATAGGGAGAAATAAGGGGTAGAAGAGTGCTGCAAACATGAAGACATAAGCAGGCTATGGCTGGCTTAAGTCTCTGTGTTGGAGTTGCAATGTTTTTGCAAACTGGGTCTTGCTGCACTATTCAAATTGTATGTTAACGAAATGTTGTATAGGCAGAGAAATGCAAGTGTTTGCAGTTTACTATAACAGGAATATCAAATCACATGAATTAATAAAATGACCTACATCTCTAATGAAACCTATGACAATACGCAAAAACTTCAGTCTACAAACAGGGCAATTATCTCAACATGGCACAAAGGAACTCCTACTTTATTACATCTAGCAGTCTGAGAACTATTACATTAACTGTTTCATAGTACTATCTTTTGTCTGCCTTTAGTCTGCATTTCCACAATACAGTGGACTTAAGCACATTTGCATGAAAGTAATTGGCCCACTGCAGATTAAAATTAAATCAATTTTTTCAATAAGAAGTTGAACAGCATTCAATCATCACTCAGCATTGTTGCACTATGCCACCCTCCGCGCAAATGCAGAGGATATAGTGAAGCCTTTTTCATTGCCCATTTCTGTCCATATGTGTTTTGTGTATATCTAATTTTTGACCATATTAAAACAGGTAAAACAGGGTGGGGGAAATGAAGCTGGGAAGCAGAGAGTATGGCACAGGGGAAATAATAATTGCAAGAGGGTCATGGGAGAGCAGTACAACTATCCACTTCTTTACAACATAAATGTATAACTGTACACACAATTTTATGACTTGGACAGTCACCACACCAGTGATGGCTGACAACAGAATAATGTTGCATGGCCAGCTAGACCAAATCAAGTATGTCAAGATGATACACACAGACAAAGTAGAGAGTCATGTATGGGTCGTATTTTTTGGGGGGGTAGGAGAGGAATGTCATTTGAGGTACTTAGTAATGAGAAGGTCAGGTAGGTAAGGTAGGTCAGGAAGCATGCACAGACATACAGGATGTACAAGACAGACAAGAATGGTGATGGAGACAAAAGCTTGGGGGGACTCATGACTGGAGACAGGTAGGGGACATCGGAGTCACATCCATGTCCAGCTTGAGAACAGTGAGAATCTAGTCCTCACCTTCAGAACTATCATCACAGTCTCCTGTAACAACTCCCTTGGTCACTGCCAGATGTGGCATAGTCTTTGCAATCTAATGCAGGACCTTTTCAACCCTTCCGATATGTGCACCAAGGTCCCTCCACATGACATCCTCCACTAGCCCTGTCAGCTCCTGCTGGGTGAGAAAAATCACCACCTCCACTGATACTACTTATGAAGGGTATCACTGCGCCAGCAGCTAGGTCAGAGCTACCTGACGCAGGTGGAACACATAAGGAAAGGGTAGTGGCAGCAACACTGACAGGTTGTGAACCCAAAGTGCTGAGTATCTGTGCTGTCATCTGTGGAGGCATTGAAGTCCAAGCCACATTGGTCGGTCTACCTCTCTGTACTGTTAGTCAATTTGTTTTCAGCAGCAAGGTATGCAAACAGAAGAATGTTAATTATACCTCCCCCAACAAAAAAGCTCACATTAATTTATTTATTCAATACAATATTTGGGGCAGTACTAAATTATCATAACTGTTCATGTATTGCACATCTTTGCCACATCCATATATGATGCTAAGATATGAATGTGTCATAAACTAGACAAATCTCACTGCTAGGATACAAGAGCAGCCTTTACTCCCCTATGAAGGATAGGATATATGCATTCAAATGAAGTAATTGCAGTTACCATATATGAATTGTTCCTGACATATTTTTGCTGTTAATCTTTTAGAAATATCCTGTAATAAAAACTAATTGCTGCTTCGGGGTATCGAACACACACACACACACACACACACACACACACACACACACACACACACACACACACACACACACACACACACAAGCTGGTAATTTCATTGCCTAATGCAAGCAGTAAGAGTTATTGTAAGGCATGCATGCTTGATATAAACGTTGAGGTATGCCTGCACAAGATGCTAGTGATAGGGACTGAAAATACTTTTCTGGCTTGAATTTGGACCAGTCTCATACTTATCCCTGTGCCTCCCTGAGGTGAGTTAATCTCTCTTGGTGTACCTCACAGTTTGCAGCTATTTCTTCTGCAGCTATACAGTACAAAAAGAAAAGAAATGTATATCAAAACATGAGTAAAGGAGTTGGCTGGCAATATCATTAATGCCATATCATAGGCAGGTCATGGGTCAATACACTTACAACTGGGGAGGGGGGGGGTTAATCCTAAATTCAGATTCTCCATTGGCTTGGGAGGTCCTGCTTGTACTTCTTAAGGTCACTACAGTGGTGACAACATTGTTCTCCAGTGCTGAAATGTCAGCTGCACTGGAGACAGCCTTGGTTAAGCTATTCCAAGCCTAAGCCTTATACTGAGATGCAATATAATCCCCATGCAGCAGCCTATGGCTGTAGAACTTCACAAGAAGTGCCACAAATATCCTGGACTCCTCAACACCCCATCTTTATGCTCTAAATTTGGCGCCATTCTCTGTCTTGCCAGCCTTATCTCCAAAAGTCAAGCTTGCAAAATATGTCTGAAGTGGTGCCCAATTCAGATCTTACATGTTGCTTGTTGTGCTCAGATACGCACAGCCTGGCCAACTGCATTTGAGCAACTGAAAACAGACAGATTCCTTGGCAGACACATTGGTGCTACTTACATCACATAGCAGTAAAGGTGTGAAACATGGCATTCAGCTTTGCCATGTGTGACGTTCAGTCTATTGACACAGATTCCAGGTCTTCAACAATGGAATGCTTAATGGCATGTTTTTTAATCCTTGCAGTTTGAAAGGAGAAAAAGGATGAATTGTGACATATTGTGACAATGGGTCTTACATAATGTTAAAATATTGTACCAGCAGGGAATCTAACCCATGGGATAAAACATGCAAAAATTGAAACTTGGCTTATTAATTGAGACTGCCACAGGATAACTACTTTTTAAGCATGGTAATTAGAGATGTACTAATTTCAGAATGAATGGAGATACACTTCAGAGAAGCCTGCATGATAATGATTTGAATTAGTCCTTGGAATGCATTGCTATCTAAAAGTCAGTATTTCTGTTTGTAAATATATTTTAGATGGATGCAGCTGAATTAAGCAAGTAATGCAGGTTAGGATATGTAACACATATATTTCACAAGACATAACTGTCCTAAACTCATAGCATAAGTGAGGAGTAATAATGATTATAAAAAAGCACTGCACCCACCGTACATATGCAAGTGAATTTTAAATGAAATATCATCACTGTCATGTTTAAGAAACTGGACATATTAGCTTGAGGTTATATGCAACCCATTAAATGATGTGCTAAATAGAAAAGTAACTTATGTGAGCATTGATGCACTGCTTGAAATAAACATTTAAATATTGAAAGAAATGGGATTCTTGCACCCTTTGTAAAAGCACATTTTAGCTGATTTGAACCCTTAAACAGCAGTGTTCTTTATCTAAACTCACTGCACTTACACCTTGTATCACACAGATATACACAGATAAATATGTGACAGGTGGAATTTCTCCACTAAGTATTATCCAGAGTGCTGAGAAAATAATGCCCTTGTGCTATATAAGGAATCCTTAACTAAATTTTTCGTTTTTTTTCCTTAGGGAGTGCTTCAGAAGCATCCATTCTTGGGCCTGTGCTGTGGATCTGCTCAAGGTGTCTGCCACAGCATTCTGATTGCTGGTGATGTAAACCACATGCAAAGAAATCTGAAGTTGGAGGGCTAGCTCCCAAACCTGTAAAGCTAATCTGCACAACAGGTAGGATTTGGTCCCCCTGTGCCTATTCACATACCAGAGAACAGTCATGTTGTCTGTGTAGATTCTCAACCATCCTGGGCTAAGGGACTGAAAAAATTGAAAAGCTAGAATCAATGCCTTCATCTCTTTTATATTTATGTGATCCTTTTTCTGAGAGGGAGACCATTTCTCTTGTACAATATGGGGACCCAATGCAGCTCCCCAGCCTGTAACCGAAGCATCCGTGTACAGGTCTTGAGTTGGGGGCAGGGGGTGGATGGGAAGTCTCACATTGAGGGACATTTGGTGGATCCACCATAGAAGCTCCTTCTTCAAGCAAGGTAGAAGTGGAATTTGAAATTCCAAAGGGTGGGCATATTGTGTCCATACCAACTTCAGGATCCACTGAAACTTCCTCATATGAAGCCCTGCCAGAGACAGCATAAGTATGGTGGAAGCCATCAGTCCAAGTATCCTGAGAAATTACCTTGCTGACAAGAGGTGCAGGGGATGGAGGTTTGAAAAGATCTGGCACAGCTTATGTGCCTTTTGAGGTGAAAGGGACACTACCATTCTGTTTGGAATCTGCACCCCAGAAAGACATGACCTTGGGATGGGGCGAAGGCAGACATTTTTGAAGTGGATTGTGAATACTAGATGTTGTAGGATGACAATGGCTAACTGGAGGTTCCTCTGCAGTTCCTCCAGGGTGTTTGCCTGGAACAGGTCCATGTAAGGGAAACTTTGAATGCCTTAAGAGTCTGCAGAAAGCGACTACTTGGGCTAATCATTTTGTGAAAACTCCTGGGGCTATACAAAGACCAAAAGGCAAGGACGTGAACTGAAAGTGCCAGGATGCCACAGAGAAACAAAAATTTCCTGAACTCGAGATGAATGGGAATATGTAGGTAGGCATCTTTGATGTCTATGGATGCCAGAAAGGACTGTGGGAGGATTAGGATGCCAGAAAGGACTGTGGGAGGATTAGGGAAACAAGGTCTGAAGTGTGAGCATAATGAAGACGGGTACCTTTAGGAAGGTGATGAAGAATGAGAGATCTAGTATGCATCTCCAGGAACCTACCTTTCTGGGTACTAGGAACACATGGGAGTAGAAGCCTGTTCCTTTTTGGTGTGTGGGCACTGGTTGTATGGTTCCCTATTCCAGCAGGTCTGCCAATACCTGGGGAAGAGGGGTACCTGTTCTGCAGGTGGTTGTGGGATACTCCTGAAGGGAGGCACCATGTGCCATGCCACGAAATATCTGTGTTTTATGATATACAACACCCAGGTGTCTTGTGGGATGGATTCCCAGGCTGGAAGGGATAGGGAGAGGCATAGGGAAAGAGGGGTAGAGAAAGGAAGTCCTGAGGAGTCAGGAAGAACCTGCTCCATCAGGAAAAGGCTGCTTATGCAGGTGGGAGGAGGAGGGAGCATAGTATTGATGAAATATTTTGCTCCCACTGGAGGGCTTCAGCATGGGAGGGCCAGGTTTGCCTGAGGATGAATACCTGTTTGGAAGGGTAGTTCCTGTGGAACTTGGGGACTAGTGAGACCAGGATGTGCTCGAGTTCTCTTAAAGGAAAACTCCACCTTACAACTCAAAAAACATTTTTTTACTGTATCTTTTTTCAAGCTATTTTAATGCCTCAAAAATCACCCAAGTTCTTCTTTTACAATTTTAAATTGTTTTCCTCAAACTGGCGGATGATGGGGCCTTCCTTGGTAATGGGATCTTATTTTCTTGTTTTCATTCCTTCTTCCCAGAATACATTTCAAGTTCTCTTTATACAAGTCATGCTAGACATAAGTGGTGTTGTTTTCTCATGCCATTAAGACAGAATGGCAGGACTGTGAAGCACGGTCATCTAAGCACACCTCTATAACAGAGTTACTACTACGTTTTTCTGACTGAACCTCATTTATGTGTTTGTCAGAGCTTGTTCTATGCTATAAATAGCAGTTAGGTACTTCCAGTAAAAGAAAGCAAGTAAATAACATGTTTTTGTAAAGGGAGCCTTTGTTGTCCTAAAAAAACTGACAGACCTTCCCCTACTCTCTCACGTTGAGGTGTGAAAACTCTCACTGTAGTAAATGATCCTTGCTGTATCATAAGTAGTAGGACTCCAAACTAAATCTGTCTGCTATTTCCCAGTGCCTTCAGTGGGAAGTTTTTTTCTCTGTTATGAATGATGCGGAATTCAAATCTGGTTTACTAGTTCCTTAATTATTTCCATCATGTTCACCCTCCTTTTTTCCGTTTCATATTTATTTACACTTTGGTAACCAGGAAAGTGAACTGGTCCCAGGACCTTTTTCAGCCACAACTTGGGCTACATTTGCAAAGATAAAAAGAAGTTATGCACTCACCATAATGTTCCATTTGAGTTGTTGCTCTTCATTTGTCTTCAGATAGGAAATACACCCCGGGGATCACTTCTGTGGCTCTGCTTGACAGAGGCACAGGAAAATAATTTTCTTGCGTGGCAAAAGCCAGGGTACCGTTTGGCTAGGCTTATATAGGCCCTAGGGCCAATAGCCTAGTACCTACCTATGAACCTGTGGGTACTTGGATCCTGCACGGATCTGACTTGGCCGCATTTCCAGCATCTGATCCAAGCAGCTCCACTACCTATAATGCCCCTGCCCCTGTCTCCCTCCTCCCTTCAGACTGAGTTTGCTGCTATCCATAGCATCCCAACCTGACCCAAGCCCTTATCCCATAACAACAGGTCTCCAGAACCATGAAGAGTAGAACAAAGGTATGCCAATGTGGTGACTGTATCTCTTCTGGCCAGACCACCACACAGCCCACATAAGGCAGGGGGAAGGAGGGAGGGATGATTGAAGACAAATGAAGAGCAACAACTCAGATGGAATGTTATAGTGAGTACATAACTTCTTTATCTGAAGTTGTTGTCTTCATTTGCTCTTCAACCTGTGGAACAGTCCCCAGCTACTAAACACCTGGGAGGCCCTCATGGAAGGATATTCCAGAGCACAGCGGAGCCAAAGGATGCCCTGTTCCTAGATTGTAATACGAGATGAAAGTATGTGAAGAAGCCCAAGTAGTCGCAGAACAAATGTCATCCAGAAAAAACTCTGGACCAGAAGGCAGCTGAAGTAGTCATAGATCTAGTGGAATGCATTTTAATATGACCTGGCAGAGTTAAACCGCTAGCTGAATACGCCAGGGAAATGCACTGGGTAATCAAACAGGCAATGGTGACCTTCAAGACTGATTTCCCTAAAAAGGGCTTAGAATACGAGATAAAGAGCTGGTCAGACTTAAGAAAGGATTTAGTTCCATGCAGATAAAAACGTAACTGTCTATGAACATCCAACAAGTCCAGTTTGTACTCCCCCTTATTCTGAAAGTTTGGGAAGAAAATTGGGAGATTAATCACTTGATTAATGTTTGATTCTGAAGCCACTTTGGGAAGAAAGGAGGGGGTTAGTGTGCAAAGAAACCCTGTCCTTATGAAAAATCAAACAAGGAGGCTTGACAGATAAGACCTGAAGCTCCAAAACCCTTTTTAGCTGATGTAATGGCTCCCAATACCTGGGGAAGAGAGGTACCTGTTCCTCTTCCAAGACAGGAACTGTAGGTCCACTGAAGCTGCAGGTTCGAAGGGGAACAAGGCCAGAGCTTGCAGAGCTACAGTGAGTTCCCAAGTAGGAGTTGGGTCCTTAATGGGTGGCCGAAGTAAAAAGGCCCCTTTCAAAAAGGCCTCGCAAAGCTTAGAAGAAGCCAGAGAAGCCATGTTGTTGCCTACATGAAAGTTAGATATAGCTGCCAGTTGGACCTTGACCTTAGAAGAACTGGTGCCTTGATGGAAGATGCTTGCTAGAAATTCTAGAACCGCCGGAACTGGAGCAGTGAAAGGGTCAAGATCACATTGAGATGCTCAAATAGAAAAATCGTTTCCACTTGCTGGAATAAACCTTCCTGGTAAAAGATTTATGAGCTGCAACCAAAATCTTTTTTGACTGGTGAAGATAACCCGGGAGTCCTAACTATCATGGGAACTGGAGCAACCAAGCGGTGAGCTTCAGACTGACCAGGTCTGGATGAGGAATCCCTGAAGGGTAAGAGATAAGATCTGGAGTCAGATCTAATGTCCAGGGTGGACACAGAAAATGAGGCCACAGAGAGTTGAACCAGACTTGGCAAGGCCAGAATGGGGCGATGAGGATGACAGAGCTCCCCAGCCTGCGAGCTTTCTGAAGAAATTTTGGGATTATGGGTAGAGGAAGACCGGAGGGCCAAGCATGAACCACAGCATCTCTGGGGGCTTCACCCTGAGAGGGGTTCTGAGAGAAAAAAAACTCACTGCACTTCACGTTGGAAGGAGAGGCGAAGAGATTGCAACAAAGCTGACCCCACGTGAGAAAGATCTGTTTCGCCACCGAAGGATTCAGAGACCACTCAAAAGGTGTCAGGACAGGCCTGCTCAGCCTGTCCGCTAGAATGTTGGACCTACCCGGAATGTGCATTGCCACCAGAAAACGGCCGGTGGAGATGATCCACTCCCAAACTCTCATGGCCTCGCGACACGGGGATAAGAGCTCGTTCCCCCCTGTTTGTTGATGTACCAGACAACCAACATGTTGTCTGTCTGGCAATTGTCCCAACAGGAAGATGGGTATGGAGAACTTGCACCACTAGGAGCACCGTCGTCATCACCAGCATGTTGATATGCAACATAGAGTCTCGTAGAGGGACCATGTGCCTTGGACTGTTATTCCCAAACAATGCCCTCCCCACCAGAGTAGGGAGGCGTCCGTGGTCACCATGGCTAAAGGGGCAGGCAGAAGAAAGGGGTGACCCTGAAGAAGATCCAGGGAACAAATCCACAGAAGAGATTCCCTGCACTCCCATGATACTTGAATAGGGTGAGACAACGGAAGGTATAGTAAGGACCATTGAACTGAGTCCACTGAAGTACCCTCATGTGTAACCGGGCCAAGGGCAAGAGGGTGATCGTGGCTGCCATGCACCCTAATGCCCGTAATAACAATTTCGCCATCGGCAACTGAGCTTGAAGAATACAGAGGACTGTTTGAACAGCTGAACCGTTGTCCAACTGAGCTCCAATGAAATCTACGCCGAGGGTCCTCTGACACGAGAGCTCCAAAACCCGGGATTGGATTGGAGAAGGAGTAATCAGGATGAAAATGGACTGCATGCCTACTGCTCCAGAGAGAGAGGGGGCAGGCAAGACTTCCATCTGTATATGTGAGCAGATGAATCACCACATCATCCTGTCCACATCCGCTTTGGAAAGGCTGTGGGTGGATCTGGATGAAGAGGCAACCGACACCAGCCTGAAGGGGCGATAGGGAGATGCTGAGACTGGAAAACGGCTCCGAAGCTCCTCTGGCTCTGGGGAGAAACAAAGGGAATGAGCCAGGGAGACTCCGCTCTCACAGCCAAGAAGACCTTGGTTGGAGAGCCTTCTGAGGACGAGCAATCGGGGGACC
>NC_056745.1:511351822-511359914 GCF_019279795.1 Protopterus annectens
AAGCAGGTTTCTGGTACCTACACGATGCTGGAACCATATTGTAGGGAGAAAAGAAACTTTAAAGATTGATACGATAACTTGTATAATTAAAGGACAAGGAATGAGAGCTTCCAGGCTTAATGTCTATGAAGAAGGTTTTCTTTCCGAAGTTTCTGATTAAAAGGGATAGGATGATGATGAGAGGGTATAATACTGAGGTTGCTAATGTTTTAAATGTGATCCCCTCCCTGAAGAACAATGTAGCGAGGCCATACTTTTCTGAACAGACTAGCCCCGGGATTCATGAAACCTGCGCCAGGTGCAGACGTAGCATTGGCGTTATAACACCAAAGATGGCCACCGAGCGATTCAGGTACGAGCCATTCCCACATGCTCTACCTGCATATGCTAGGCCCGCACAACTCCTGAACCTTGTATGCTAATTATCCCATTTGCAGCAGTATAGCATGCAAATGAAGGTAGGTAGCGATTCAGGAAGTGGTGCAGGCGTAGTGTAAGCATGCAGAAATGTAAACCGTAAAAAAAGTTTACATTTTTGCAAACATAAAATCGGAGCCATGACAGCCAACCAAACACATGTATTATATTGTTAATATATGCCAATGGCTAAATATATAGCCATTGGCATAAAAAAAAAGTACAAAATATAAAATTAACATTTAATATATATAGTCGCACTATCACGACGTGGAAACGCAGGGCAGCAGTGCGCAAAGGGGATCGCAAGGAATATATAAAAATATAGAATAAAACTGCAATGAAACACATATCATGATTTCCCCATAATAGTCACTGGCAGGCATACTACACCATACTCATGGCTCAAGGGTTGCTAAGGGGCAGTGACAGTATTATGCGCAGTAGCTAGGAATTGGTAGGCAATACCATGCAAATGAGAGGAGTAATAGTGAATCACAGATTCCCCGCTGGTGTAAGGATGCACCTCACAGTGTAGCATCAGAACACTGAGGTGAGCCCTTGAGATAAAGATGACATCAAGAGAGGGGTGTATCGCCATTGCTGTAAGCACATTGGAGCATTGCTAAACTGGTCTGCCCCTAGCTAGGCAAAGCTGCAGGATAGGGGTGTGTCGAATTGCCCTTAGCTATGCTTAGCTGAGAGTACACAAGGTAACCGAGTATGCATGTGAACGGAGATGAAAACGTGCGTAAACCCAGTAAATGGGAATGTGCAGCGCGCACTGCAGCTGAAACAGGAAGGATATAGGAAAGAAATAAGGAAATGCTGCAGCAGTGAAACTGGAGTACAAACGACTAATTAACACCTAGGAGCCTACAGTGGGCCATTAGCCAGTTAACAAGGCTGCAAGCAGCTACCTGCAGAACAGGGAAGGGGAGGGCAGGGGCTGTACTGCAAAGAAAACAGTAAAGTGTCAAAGCAGAACAAAGGCAATATGCAGTATATCAGCTACAAGGCACATTTCGCCATGACTGGGTAGGGAAAGTACAAAACAAGAAAGATGGCAGGTGGATGCATGCCTGACAATGGGAGGGGATCCAGGTCTAAAAGTGAATTAAAGGGCAACAGATTAATCACGGCAGGCAAGTAGATCTCCACAGTAAAGGCCCCACACATGCAGTACTCATTGCAAAACCCATAATTAAGACACGCAGCAGCCGGAATAACTCACACACACCCACTTACATCAGCAGCATCCATAGCACAATACTTTAAAGTGTGAAAGCACCTCACACACATTTGTGTATTCCCATACACTCTGCACCAGTGGTGTATACAGACGGGAAACTTTTATTATGTACATGTTCGGGGCTGCCATAGCTTTGATCCACCAGCATGTGTTGGAGACTGAAGGTGGTGTAGAGGATGATGCACATGACCACCGCAGGCACCAGAGGAGGAGAGTGTTCAGACCCAGGGTAACCTACCATGGGCTACATGATCTGGAGATAGTAGAGAGTTACAGTGTGGACAGGGACACCCTACAGCAACTTGTGGAGCTGTGCCGGCCATGCCTCAGAGCCAGAACAAACAGAGGGGAACCCATCCAAGTGGATACGAAGGTATGTGTAAGCCTGAGAATACTAGCTACAGGTACCTTTCAAAGACCAACTGGGGATAAAATGGGTATCTCACAGGCATCAGCATCCAGGGTACTACACCAGTTGAGCACATATACATCCCCCGAATGCAGAAGGAGTTGGCCAGCAATATGCGTCTCTTCCACCGTGTGGCAGAATACCCGGAGGTACTGGGTGCAATAGACTGCACGCACATGCACATCAAGTCACCACCCGATGAGCAGGGTAGGCGCTACATAAACCGCAAGGGATACCCCTCTTATCAACTGCCAGGTCATGTGCAATGCCCAGGGCATTATCATGGATGTGTGTGCTGTCAGCCCAGGAAGCTATCACGACTGCCACATCTGGCATGCCTCACAGCTGTATCGGTTATTTGCCAGGGGGGGACATCCCAAATGGCCACCTGGTGGTGGATGTTGGCTATGCACTGGAACCATGGATGAGGACTCCCATCAGAAATGCACACACACCCATGCAGGAATGCCATAATGAGGCACACGCACAAACCAGAATCATCACAGAGCGTGTGTTTGGGATGCTGAAATCATGGTTCCGTTGCATGGACATATCTGGTGGAGTCTTGCAGAACTCTCCAGGCACACGTGCCCACATCTTCATAGTGTTTGCCATGCTACACAATATGGTCCTGCGGAAACAGCTGCAGCAAGGACAGAATGGTGAAGGCCCTCACAGCCCACCACCATTGCCAAGGACCCCACAGGTACAGAGGTACTCAGATGACGAACACATTGATCCAGCCCCAATAGGCAGACGGAGGCGTGCCCAGTATGCCCATGCCTTGGCAAAGAGGGAATGTATAGCACACACATTGACAGTGTAGGCACCTAGGGACTAACACCTTTCTCCACCTGCACACACAGTAAAAATTGATGGCACACGCACAAGACTACCTGTAAATTGTCATGTATAGGCAGTCTACTGTGTGCATCCAACATAGGCAGCCCTCAACTATTGCACACACAACAGCCATTGGCACAAGGTAAGTCAACACCTGAACAGTAAATTAAGCTATCAGCATATGCAGATATTGTTTGTATAGACTCATAGGTAGGTACTTGGCCAACTGCCAGAGGCCATTCATAAGGACAGCCAAAATGTGTCAGCTTTTGCCACCCCATTGATTTATTAACAGTCCCTCTGTGGAGCAGACCCAATGGCGGGATCTCTGGGGTGCATCTACTGTTCCCCATCCACCCTTCAAGGTTTCTCTTGCAGAGTGTTAGTGAGGGGCTCTGTATAATGTAGTAAGGGATGTTGTTCCAAAGTATGGGTAGTGTCTGTGACAGGAAGCTGTCCCTCCAGCATCCTCCAGTCATTGTTGTGGCAAGATCAGCTCACTACAGTGTGTGGCTCACTGTGACACGGATTCCCATAGGTGGAGCATATTCATCAAGCCTGAGTTCAACATGGCTGTGTTGGCCAGCGGAGATCATCTCTGGGTAAACGAGATGCCACTGAGTACAGCAGGAGTTTATTCAGTCCGGCTGCATAGGCCATATGTTGGAGGCCAGTATTCCCCTTGGTGAGCTACATTCGTGTACCCCCCCAGCTGTTGAACGTGTCTTCTGAGGTACATCCCACATGGGCTATTATGCCCTATGATGGGAATGATGAGTGACGAGCAAAGGGGCACTATAACCCCAGTATGTCTACATGGGAATCCCGTAGTAATCAGATGGCCTGCATAGAAGGATGTTCTAACTACTATAAAAATATGATTGTCAAAGGGGAGATCACTATCTGCCTTACTCCCCAGATACCCCATTACCTCGTCTGTATTAAAGTGGCTGCCGCTCATGTGTTAATATGTGGGTGCCAATTCCACAATGGAATGACCATGCAGTTAGTGGCACTTGGCTTTAGGCCATGTCATTGTCACCCTGTGACGTTCTCTGTGAGGCCCCTTGAGGGATGTCCATGTCAGCTGGACTATCATGGCTCCCAGTTTGCAGTCATTGCCAAACATGGTCTGCCATAGTCCACCTGTGTTTGCCTGTACATCTGAGATGTATATGCCAAACAGTAGGGCTCCCAGGACGGAGACCTGTGGGACACCAGTCGTGACTGTTCAAGAGTTGGACCTGGAGACCGCTAGTCATACCATGTGGGTTCTATGTGTAAGCCCGTTGGCAACAGAACCTGTAATGTATGGGTGAATGTACAGGCTGGTGTGTTTATCAATAATACCCGAGTGGGGCATGGTGTCAAAAGCCTTGGTGAGGTCCAGGTAGTATGTGTGAACCACCTCCCCCGTCATCTAACGTCTTGGTGACTGCATGTAAGACGTCAAACAGGTTCAGTAGGCATGAACTGCACTCAACCAAGCTGACCTGGGTTGGGTCACGTGTTCGAAGGTTACCAATGTCATTGTTAATGAGTGCCATGAGGATGCGAACCATACCATTGCAGACCAGGCTAGTCAGGCTTATGGGGTGGTAGTTACCATGGTCAGTTGTGACTTCACCTTGGAATGGAAGAACCGTTGCCACGCACCATTGTATGGACATGTAGCCTGTGGGGAGTCTGAGGTAGGAATGCTTAATTAGGTGGGGGGCACGTTGTCTTGTACAGTTTGAAAGATGCAGTCTGGGTCAACATCTGCCTCCATTGACGCTGTGTTCTGCTATTAGAGAGGGCCATTTCCACCTGTGTGCCTCTGATGGTTGGGATACTGTACCTTTCGGTAGTGTTGTGGGCTCTTTAGGGGGTGAAGTATGCACCCAATGTATCTGCAAGGATGTTGGCGATAACAGCAGGGTCAGCATATTTTGTGCTATATTTCACCGGCACAGGGCAAATCTGTGTGTCACCACGTAGATCCTTGACATAGCCAAAGAAAGCTTTGTGGCTATTTTTCGAATCCTTGCGTTTTCTCCTGCTGTTAGTCTTGGATGATGTCATGAGGGACCTACGTATCATACTAATAGTGGTCACGGATGTCTGCCCTCCGTGGGATTTGCTGTGCGTCTGGAACACTGTCCTACTTCTGTAGTACAGCCTGTTTATTGCAGAGGTCCACCAGACCGGTGTCCTTGTCTAGGAGGAGTGAGTCTTGGTTTACCAGTGATGGCATGATCCATACATCCATGTAGGTGCTTATAGACTGCATTTGTAAATCTGTCTGTATCTTGAGCAGTGTTTCCCCTTAACGTGGGGGCTGTGAAACCCCCCCACCGCTGTCACTAGTAGTGTAAATTTAGCTGTAGGAAAGGTATACACTGTGGTATCCGTGGGTGGGGGAGATGCTAGGGTGTGGAAACCGTGAATAGTTCATGGTCAGATCTAACCAGTGACTGGTTAACCTCCGCTGTGGTGCACCTGTTGCCCATGTTGGTGATGACCACATCTAGTAGTTTACACCACATGTAAGGGAGGTTACCACCTGCTACAAGGCATATGAGGTGATACATTCCAGAAAGCGCTTGTCCTGGAAGTGAGTACCGGAGTAGGTTTCCCAGTTAATGGTATGGTAGTTGACATCGACCAATGCCAGGGTGTGCGTTAGGACTGGTCGTGTTCTCCACTGTCTCCAGGTAGGTGGAGTGGAGGTCCTGGGTCATGGAGGGTGATCTGTAGCAGGCCACATTCCACACTGCAGTTATGACTGATGTTAGCTGCACATGGATGATCACAGAGGTATCATGCTGCTCCATATCCCTGATGAATATGGATACAGCCCCTCCATGTCTGCCAGTCCATGTTCTGTGGCTGAAATGTGTGGTATGGGTTGTAGTCTGGTAGTGCTGGTGTGCTCTCAGGAGCCTTAAGACAGATTTCAGTTAATGCACAGATGTTGTCCATCCTGAGGAGTGCTGTGAGTGCATGCATGTTGTGATCACAACCCCTGGTGTTGAGTAGCATAATCCTCATTGAATCTGCTATTGTGCTGTTTATGGAGCTGGTATTCACCTTTGAGACTCTCCTAAATAAGGCACCATGGGGGTGCCAATAGCCTTGGCCAGTATTCCAAAGCGTAAGGCTGACACATAGGTCAGCATGGCATCATTGCATGCATGTTCCCCATCTGTGCTTGTTTTTCATCTCCCCTGTAGGTAACCTACTGGTAAGCAATCGAAAGCCTTAAACTTCTACAAATCTTCTAGCTTCCAAGATAGGCTTTTGGAGTGACTAAGTATCAGTGTTCCGTATGTTCTTGCTGTACTCAACTGTTTCCTGACTACATGGTGAGTTCTCCCTGTATATTGTGATCTGAAGGTCTGTTTATTCACATATTATGGCTGTGATGGCCTGCACGTTAGAGGTTCACAGATACCCTACTACCTATCTGCCAAAGGGCAATTAAAAGCATAGCAACAGTGTGTTGGCCTTCCCCGCACCATTGAAGTAACTGAGCCTCTGTCAAGCATAGCCAATGAAGCAATTCCAGGCAGAGCTGCTGGAAGCTGTTGAAGATTGGGATTGTGGAGGGTGATAGGGGCACTTAGTGATCTAAAGAGGGCATGTTAATGCGGCAATTCAGCACCATTCAATTCCCCCAACAGGTCTTGCAGCTATCAAACTGGATAGGCTCCCCCACCCCCTGGCTGTATGGTTCTGGGACACATGATCCCAGGGGTGTATAGTCTGTTATCCATTCACACAACAAGGTTTCCCTTGAAGTGTGTCAGTGAGGGGCTATGCCTAATGTAGTTAGGAATGTAATGTATTGTCTCACAGTACATTTGTTATATGTTGTTATTTCAAGAGTATGTGAAGCGCAGTGAGTTTGGGGGCTCCCGCCCTTTGCTTAGCCAAGCTTACACATAGAAATCATCTAAATAGGAAATAGGCGGAAGCAACATTAAATGTCAACAGTGTAATGGTTACAGCATCTGCATAGTATCTGTGCATTGGAGGTTACAATCCCGATAATGGCAGGGATGTTTATCATGTGCAAAACTATACCTTAACCACAGCTTGCATATATAGGTAGTAATCGTCTGTATAATAAACATTCGAATGACCCATATAAACCCATGTGTGCAGGAGAGTACAGTCAGCAGAGAATATAATGTTATGTCAGCACATAGTGAGATGTTACGTCACTGACATGTACATATCTGGAGTAGTTAGCAGATGTGGCCGTGTTAGCGCACACATGTTATACGTTACAAAATGTTTGTTTAACTGTGTTTAACCGCTGCTATAATGTCACACAAACACTTTTAAACATGCTTACAACTGCTTAAATGAGCCTTATTCTGCAGTAAAAAACATTCATAAAGCATCGCAGGTGTCGAACCCTGGACCATGCAAACTATAGTCATAGGACGTACCACTAAGCCATCCAAGGTGTACACATGTTTCATGGTCGGTCTTGAGACTACACATTATACCATATGCATTTCACTGTAATGATCACAAATGGGACAGTGACTGTGTACATATGTACAGTACATTGTAATGTACTGTAGTTTGTGAACCAGCACATTCGTATTAGTTTGTAACAGTACTACATCTGTAGACTGGAAATATATATACATATATATATATTATACAGTTACATCAATAGCCATATATATAAACATCTATGAACACACTTCGTGACACAGAAGCACTCCAAAGGAATTGGAGTGTACACAAAACACATGCAGCTCTGGTATTATAACAAGTAATATTAACCTAATTCACCATAGAAGGGGTGGTTGTTGTGTATGTGAAGATTGGGGTGGGGGAGGAATGATAGGTAATGCAATCATGCATCAAGGAGGGCCTGGGTCGGATGTCCAATAAGTGAACTGGAGGGGCATACATGAAGTATGGAGACAATATAAAAAGGACACAAAGCAAGAACCTTACTCATTCATAATACACCCTGTCATGTCACATTGCACCACCCACTTTCACAAACATATGAAGATTAACATGCATCAGACATATGCACACCAACTGTCACATATGTTTTCAGTAGTGAGGAATGTCTGTAGTACAATGTATATTCTAAACACAATAACATTCGTACATATCTCGGAAGCCTTAGTGGCAAAGTCAGTGACTGCGTGGGTCAT
>NC_056745.1:511384005-511416505 GCF_019279795.1 Protopterus annectens
CTTCCACTGGGTTTTTTTAAAGGGCCAATTTTTGTTGAAGGCCACATAAAGGGCCCCCGGGAAAAATTTGGCTATGCACATCAGCTCAATGTGCAGTATGTCCCTGCATATTTGTAGGGTGGACAGACAACATTGCATCGGCTGAAGGCCCATGTTAGCATAACACATCCCTGCATTGGGACACCATTACCATACTGTACAGTGGAAAGGACACCATTGTGTTACACATGTATGTATGTCATTCAACACATCAGCAGAAGACATGTCATACTACATGTGATTGGCAGGTCATATGCCACACAGCAGGCTGGTATACTGTAAGCCTGCGCTGGTCTGTGGCACCACTGCAGAGTAGGGACAGCCACGTCAAACGTGTTTACAGCCACATGTACAATGTTTACACTCAGCTCAGGGGTAGGCAGAATATTGTTGAACAGACATGCACCGCTTTGGGGGAAGATATGCAAGCTAAGGCTCAGGCAAACATAGTATGCAGTCGACATACCCTACAGCTCATGTCCTCACACATAGGGGCGGTGGCCAACACACAGCATCAGTAGCAGATGCACAAAGGTCAGCGATGGTCTATTAACATGTGGTGTATGTTGCACACACCATGGCAGTGCAGTGCAATGGTGCAAAGTGCATGCATTGTGTTGCAGGTATGGGGCATAGGATACTAACACAAATGGTGCAATACAGGTATGTATGCTAACCACCACTATAATTATGTAAGGTGCATGCCATCTGCTATAGCACATGCATGCTGTTGTTTGCAACTCAGGGATAAGTACCACTATAATTGCCCAAGCTGAAACTATAATTGTCTAAGCCGATTGCCATCTGCCATATCACCTGCGTGCGTATGTCAGTCTGTGTGTGTCCATCTGTCTGTCTGTGTATCTGTCTGTCTGTGTATGTTGGTCTGTGTGTCTGTCATAACTTGTAATGTACAGTTCTTGTCTTCCCCTCACAGGTGTTGATGTAGGTGCGTTGCCCTCCTGCAGTCCACCTGTTGTTAGTGTCCCCACAGACTCTAGCAGTGATTATGAAAATATGAGTGAGGCACAGGCAGGGTTGTCAGGGGCTGAATCTGTGCCATTGGTTGCCATTCCACCTGTCTCCCCCTCATCCTCGCACACAGTTCCCCTGCCTGCACATACCCCATCACCACCGGCCATAGATGAAGGACAGTTGGCGGGTGGTAGCATGGAACAGGGAAGTGTGGTGACTATGGAAGGTGTGCTTGCACACCATGATCCCAGTCAACAGACTGGTGATGTCCCACACAAGGATGTGCCCAGCACTGCTCGTAGGAGGAACACTAGCCAACATGCCCCTGCGAGACCAAGCACATCAGCTGGAGCCACCAGACGCATGTTTTGGGCTGTAATGGTGGCACAGGCACGTGCTGAATGGCACAACAGAGAAGGTCTGAGGCATCAGAGGGCTGCTGTATGTTCATTAACTGACAACATCCAGGCACTTGCAAATGCTCACCAACATCTTGCAGATGTTTTGGATAGACGATTGGGTGACATGGTGGGAGTCCTTGACCGTGGCATGTCAATCTTCGAGCGTGGAATGTCTGTGCTGGAACATCTGGTGGGAGTGAGGCATTGGGCACATGGACATAGGTCAGCTACATCACCTGTTGAAGGTCTACGTGAACATGCTACTGCACATGCCCGATCCCATAGTGGCGGTAGCAGCAGCAGTGCAGCTGATGCTGTGCAGTCCACACCAGGACACAACACGCCACGTGCATGTGGTCCTGGACGGTCCCAACAGAGACACGAATCCAGTGGACATGTGTCATCAGACGGTACCCAATCTGGACCTCTGCCTGGTAGTGCCCGTGCAACCCCTGGTAGGCGCAGGTCACGTGGCCAGACACCGTGAACTGTGAAACCTGCCTTGTACAGTCTGCAGCTGTCAATATTACCCCTGTGTAGGCCAGCCACATGCCAGACCTGTATACATGCATACACACACACTGGAAACAAATATAGGGCACCTCAACACACACACGCCCAATGATATCACAGGCCCTAACATACATGCATGATGACATCCAATGGCACAGCCTAGGCCACTGGCGAACATTATCACCCTGTGCCACATCCCTGTCATCCACACCATCAGTGCAGGGACATGTTCATATGGTCTGATGCACAGGGTGAACATACTAGGTAGGCAATTGTAGATTAATATTGTTGAGTAGAGTTGACAGGCAGCAGACATACCATGTATTGCAGTTGTAGAATGCATTTTGTACGTTTGACAGTATGTATCATGTGTAACAACACTAACAGCATGTTGATCCTGATGTTCTGCCTTCCTCTTTCAGGTGTAGTTGCATGTGCCGGGGGATGTTGATATTTGTGGGAGTTCCATATGTACATGTTGACTACCCACAGGTCAGTATGACAATACCTGCATGCACATTGTAGCTTCCACATCACAGTTATATTCTCCCATGTTTCAATTATGTTTACTGTTCTAATGATCCAAGAGCATGACAGCTGTGTAGTAAGCTACTGTGTTCAGAGACGTCATATCCATAGTGGGTGACATCACAGATATAGTTACCTGAAGCGCAGGGTGGGTAAAATAGTGGTATGCCGGAAGACACGGGTAAAGGCCAGTGGAAATAGTGGCTTCTCATTGGGAAGCAGTAATACCCACTGCCATGACAGCATGCAAACACAGACACATCCACACACTCAGGGATTCACAGACACAGTAACACACACTCTGACACACATACAGTTGCCAATGTTTGGATGAGAACCCCTGCCTATGTGCATATCATTATAGTACTACGCAATTACAAGATGCGACACAGAGATTACACATGTACAGGTACTTGGAATAGCCTAAGATCGAGGACATTGACAGGGATAGTACAGTGCAGTGAGTGTATGTGGGGAGGGGGGTCCATCAGTAGGCTATGTAACAACAGGTCACACCCCAAGGAGTACATGTTAACAGGCGGTTAGTATGCCCGTCTACCACTGATGATATCAACAGGGATGCTAGACTGCTTTGAGTGGATGGGGGGAGGGGGCATTAACATTTCACTATGGTAAAATACAGCCTCACTCCAGGAACCATACAGCCATACACACGGATAGCCATACACACACACACACACACACACACACACACACACACACACACACACACACACACACACACACACACACACACACACACACACACACACTGGCATTCACAAAGATATACACCTATGTCACACACATGCGGACACTTTACATGTGTGAGGTTTAACCACCTGCCTATGCCTTTCTTTCTACACTTCACTCTGTACTGGTGTGTCAATAACAGTGTTCAGGAGAGTGATAACATGTGGGATGTATTCCCAACCATACGTGACATATATGGACACACCCACATGTTGCCAGTACTGTGAATCAAACACCAGCCTATCTCATGATAGGTACCACAGAAGTACAGCACTATTGCATCCGGTATAATGCTTACTGACTCTTTCCTTTGACAACTATGCTGATATATGTACAATATATGCACAGGGGAGGTATTACTGTTACAGGTGTCATGAGGTTTGCCTTCAGTGTCACCCTTACAGCATTCTACATTGTCAGTCTTCCACTTCAATTAACAAAACCTGACCTTAGCAGGTACACAGGTTATTGTAGGACTGGTTGTAACACACTGGTGAGCTGTCCTCAGTAATCATTCATCTGCAAGGAAGCCCCACCACTTAGTAGTCATGTCCAAACATCTGTCCATACCTCATGTACGGCTTACTGTACATAGAGCATGTCACCATATACAGTTGGCAATGTTGAGGTTGTATTGCAACAGCATGATGTACTACGACAACAGTCACCTTCAGACATCAGACACTGCACACACATGGAATCTACACAAACAGCAATACATGTACACATATGCGGTCTACATCAGTACGTGCACTAGCAGGTCAAGGGGATACATTCCACACCTTCCCCACGCCATGTGTGAAACATAGCCGAGCATTACATCATAATGGATGTTGTAGTCATGTACTGGTAGGACACCACCACTTTCACCGAGTAGCCAAGTGTACATATATTACAACAGCACATATTAGCGTGATACACACAGCATTATTCCATGTCATGCTCCTACGAACTGTTACTTTGACAGTGGCATGGTGAAGCCAGAGCACTGCAATGGTCAACAGTGAGTACATCATATTTGCCACACACACCTCATGTGTACTAGAAGAGTGCCAGCAATGTGCTCTGTTAGAGCTAGGCAGTACACTCATTCAAGCATGTGCGAGGTCTGTGGCTTGTAAACATCTCACCGCATGTACTGGCTATTGTGGTACTAAGGCTAATGTCCAGACAGCATACAGCATGCATGGTTTGCAATTGTTGACATGGGGTATATGTAGGAGCTGTGGCCACACATGGCTGTACATGTCACGAACATATCACCTGTGACTATTCAGGAACATACAGAGCAGAGCTGATTTCCCAGAGTCTGTCAAAACAGGCCTTGTGTAGGGTCCTGTTATTTTGGGTAGGTTTGTAGGCATTGCATTAGGTGGACATGTCTAAAGACATACATGCCACATGGGGTGTTGTATGATATGATAGGTGTCATGGGTGACCATTAGAGAGGGGATATTACCTCTGTCAACAAAGATATCGAACCTTATGTACTGTTAGCATGCTATCTGCCATGTGCATGTGTGTAATGACTGTAGCCACCTGTATGTAGAAAGGTAAACGAAAGCTATGGTAATGTAATTTATGTTGTATGAGTGTGGGATGTACATATCCAGGGTAGGTACAGTTAGGTTAAATCCAACCATGAGGGTGTTGTTTACTGGTGTACAGCAGCAGTCAACCATGTTAATGCTGACAACATCCGAGGGACCCTGGAATGTGTACAACTGAGCTGGTTACAAACAGTGGTATTATTGCATTGCATTACACATTATGCAGCTGTGTCTGTACATGGATACTTTGCACAGTTGATGTAGGCCTAGGTACAGTCCACCAATCGAGGGTCATCTGGTGGTCTACCATACTATGTCATACCACATATGGATGTGTGTTGGTAGACTGGGAACATGGTGGTGGATGTATATGAGGATACAACCTAGAATGCCACTGTCACCTGTACCTGACTCATCTGTGATGCGTTATGTCGGAGTAGTAGTCTTTACATGTGAGTAGCCTTTACGACTATGTGTACACCACCACCTGGAATGGTCCATACTACTGTTATGGCCCACATGTCTGGATCAGAGTTATATGGTGGTAGTGCAATTGTGCACTACACAGCCTTCAGCCAGGTGTTCCTCACTGTACAGATGTCAGTATTCCCCATTGTAGGTTCTACATTGAGCAAATGGATTACTAAAGCCACACATCTAGCACGGGTTAGCATAAGCATCCAATGCAATTGTCATGTAGGTGTCAGGGTGTTACATCTGTGTGTAGGACACTTACCTTGGAATGCGGCTATATGGGTAAATGCGACCTAGGTATTATCCACACACACGTGTAACATGGATGCATGTGCTCTGTGTTGAAGGCTCGTCGTTTGGTCATGACAGCCTGGAATGACAGACACTGGACAACCTCATAATAACAGCAGGACATTGGCTCATTGTTTTGGTCTAGCAGTTGCCACACGTACCATGACATCACTGCTTGTGGCATTAATGTGCTTGGTAGCAAATGCCCCATGTAAGGTGACGAACAGCGGCAGAACTTGTGTATATGACCAATGTGAGATATACTTAGGGTAGCAGTCATGCTAATAATGACAACTACTAACACAGCCAGGAGAAGTCATCTTGACTACTGCACCTCAGTACCATTACACAAGGTGGCTCACACATTATGCTTGCACATGCCACTGTTCCACGTATAATGCCACTGTCCACAACCTGCTATCAATGTATGCCTTTCAGGGCAGCAAGGTGTGTGACATGCTGTAGGTAGCATCCACCTGTGCGACCCAGGTAACCTATTGTATGCCACTTCCACACATGCATGAATGTGTATACGTAACGTGTGTGTGTATATATATATATATATATATATATATATATATATATATATATATATATATATATATATATATATATATAAATCAGTACTTCATGTACATGTATGCATGTGTATCACACAGCACAGACACAGATATATCATTTACAGGCCACATACAGGTATCGGGTAGTAAACCAGTATGATGTGCATATACACCGACAGGTAAGATGTACCCAACTGTAAACCTGTGTGTTTACAATAGGAGTCCATTACAATGTGTTCTGTACATGTACATGTTTCAGCATGCACAGTGGCCTTCAGTGGTTAGAATCGGAGTGCATCCCAAACAGCCCTGTGCTACTAAGTGTATGAGCGTACCCACTGCCACCTTGTGTAATTTGAGTCAGTGCATCCAACAAGCCCTTTGTTACTAAGTGTATGAGCATGCCCAGTATAACCTTGTGTAGTTGTAGTCATAGTGCATCCCAAACGGCCCTATGCTACTAAGTGTATGAGCATGCCCACTGTAACCCTGTATAGTGATAGCAGTTGTCCAATCCGCAGATGGCCATACTCCAGTTCAGGTTCCTGTTGTGCTACAACTACACCTCTCAGGCATACCTGCGGATGATGTGTCTTGTTTGTGCATACAGGTTGTAATGGACACCTACTTTAAACAGACAGGTCTACAGCTATGTACTTCGTGAATGTCAGTCTCCCTGTTGTTGTCCTCAATTGTAGAAGGGCAGTCTAACTGACTTGGGATGTGTAATCTCTGTGGAGCATCTCGTAACTGTGTAGTACTGTAATAGTGATCCTTAGATAGGCAGGAGTTCTGATCCCACCACTGGCAACTGTGTGCGTGTGTTTGTGTGTGTGACAGCAAATGCCTGAGTGTGTCAGCAAATGGCTGAGTGTGTTGGTGTGTGTGTGTGTGTGTGTGTGTCTCAGCAAATACCGGAGTGTGGTTGTGTGTGTGTATTTGTGTTGGCATCCTGTCATGGCAGCGGGTTTTGCTACATTCCAAAGAGATACCTCCTTTTGCACTGGCATTTATCCTTGACAACCGCTATACCTCTCTCTTCCCCCTCCCCACTGCAAGTAATCGGTCCTGTGATGTCACCAAGCTCAGACGTGGAATCAGCAAGTGTAATTGTATGTGTTCTGTGGCACATACCCCAACTCCATACCACTGTACTAGTTACCTTTACATAGGCAAGACGTGTATGCACAATACTGGCAACTGTGTGCACGTTTGTGTGTGTGACTAACCTGTAGCCAGGCATACACATGTGTAATGTCTTTTAGCACACCATGGTAGCCATCTGTGGTGACCAGTGTCTACAAAGTATTAAATAGTTAGGAATGGTAAAGAATACACAGTCAAGCACGACTACAGTTTGGTATGTTATTTTCCTGTGCCACTGTCGAGCAGTGACACAGAAGTGGTCGCTGGGGTGTAGGTCCATACCCATCATTCCCCCACCCTAACTCCACAATCCCTGGGGTAGATTACAGTAGCCATCATTCCCCACCCCAAACTCAACATACACAATAACCATCCCTTCTCTGGTGAACTGCTCATGATTTAAATGTTATAACACAAGAGATGTCTTTGTTTTGTGTACACGTCAGTTCCTTTGGAACCCTTCTGTGTCACAAAGGGCGGTCAGACGTGTGTATGTGTATATATATATATATATATATATATATATATATATATATATATATGGCTATGTCTGTGTATATGCATATATATATGTATGTGTACACATCCCGTAGGTGCATATATATATATATATATATATATATATATATATATATATATATATATGACAGTTGTACAGATGTAGACTTGTCTTTGTTGTTACACAGAGTACAGTACATTCAAAGGTACTGTACATATGTACACAAAGGGACGGACCCATTTGTTTTCAGTACTGTGGAATACCTGTAGTAGGATGTGCATTACAGACTCCATGCAGCATGTGTACAACCCAGATGGCTTAGTGGTACATCCAGTGACCTCCGTGTGCATGGTCCAGAGTTCAAGACCTGCAAGCCTTGTTGATGCTGTCAATTAGGACTGCATAAGACACTTTTAAGGAGGTGTAAATGTGTTTTTATGACCGTAAGCAGCGGGTACACGCAGGTAACAGACATGTACAACCCACGGTACACTTGGCAAAGAGTGTCAATGTGAGTCCATTAGAGAGTGTGGGTGTGTTGACAATGACATCCGTTCATGTGGACAGCCATGTGTGCTACACCTAGTGTATGTCTACTATATCTCTGTTGCAGATGTCACACACCAACACATATATATGTTCTTGCAGCCCACCAACATGTCAGCTTTGTGGCACATGGAGTAACTGCATGCACTTGTAATAGTAATGACTAGTCAGTCAGGGGTTTGAACCTCTGTACTGGTAGGTGTGTGACAGACAATGCTTAGGTTTTAGTCTCCAAGCCCTTCTCTGATGCACTTTGCCTCTGTCTGTCCCTCCCACACACTCTCTGGTGGATGTGGAGGTGTACACCTGCTCAGCAGCAGCTTGTGTATTGTAAGTGATGGTCATGTTCAGGTGATGGCCTCTGCACCTATTGCAGTCCTCCTCTAGCGGATTGCATGTGGAACAGCTGTGATGATGTTCCCATAGCCATTCGCATGACAAACACAGTACAATATCTACGAACATCATGTTGGTGTTTGCCCATGACAGTCGCTGTGAGTGGTACCTGGATCTGGTGTTTGGTAAACGGCATCACAGATGACATCTGGATGTTCCTCAAACAACAAACACAGTGGGAAATAGCCTAAAGAAAGGAGGGTGATGTGCCAGACATGACTACAGCATGTAAGTGCAGCTATGCTTCATTGAGACAACTGCCTGTTTAACAAGTTGTGTGTGGTAATGGCTATTCTGTGTGTTTTACAACTGACAAGACAGTGCTCTATTTGTGAGGGACCCCCATCTATAGGGCCTTCTGTGGACTGGTCAGTGTGTGGAACCATTTGTTTCCTGTGTTACTCACTGAACACACATCTGTGAACAGTAGGAGCATAGTGTGGGGATTGCAGCCAGTACATGGTGATAGTGATGAGTTACTGCCATCGCATCCCTGACTGGACATATGTCACATGAAACAGTGGTATGACAGACACTGCCTGGTGTTCTCAGTGACATGCCAATAATGGGCCACTGTTCACAGCTGCAGTCACAAGTCTTCTACACGTTGTACAGATGTCATGCAGTATATATGCATGTGTTGTGCTCCCTCTGCAAATGTATAACATCTGTTGTGTTGGGTTGATGGGCATATCTATGCATGCTGTTGTATGTAATCCTGAATGCTGTTGACTATTACTAAGCCATGTCTGTGTTTAAACTGCAACACCATACGCTGTATGGGTTTGAAGGTCCCGGCAAAGCCTCCTGTCCCACTTCAGCTGGCCATGGCACTGGGCACCAGTGCATCTGGGGCCCAGCCTTGGACCTCCACCTCTGTTGGCTCTGCACTGCCTTCTGGTGGTACCGCCACTGAGGATGGGGCTGGTCCCCCCTTAGGAGCAGGTCCAGGTAGGAACATGTCTGCTGTCATACAGTCCCGGACGTGGTGCGTAGGGGGGCTCAATAAGGGGTTTTGAGGCCAGATATGCCAGCTCAAGGGCAGAGTGTCACATTTACAGGGTGAGGCTGCCCCGCCTAGACAGCCCCCAGTTTTGCCACCTTTGCTGCTGTTTTGGTGCAGTGGTGGCTGCCCATGGCTGGGGACCTCCGTCCCACTGTTTCCATCTGGGGGCTCATGGGCTTGTGAATGCCGAACACCCCTCCCCGTCCGAGGTGTATCCCCTCACATGTGTCATATACCGACCCTGTATGTTGTCTTGTCTGTCATCTTACCCTACCAATCCTCTGCGAGCATACCTACTCTCCTTCCCCCACATCCCACTCTCACCCTACGGAAACAGAAGGCCAATCGGTTCCTAGAACAACATTTTCCCCATACATAGCTGTCCATTTCACACACGTGTCCACTGGACACATGTAACCCTTTTAATATGCATCACAACATACTCCAGGTGTCCTCACCCCTGTCTCTCAGGTGCATGATCCTAGTATGCACACGACTCTTAAATGTTCCAGGTACACATGATGCGGATGACCCCAATGTACACACAACACTACCGGTTCCTCTATGGTTACCCCATTTACCTTTATCATAATGATGATGTCGCACACAACACAACACCTTGCAAGAGTACTGTTCTCACATAATGATTGGACAGGAACTGTTGTGTTAATGTAAATAACATGCACAGAGTGATGTATATGGTCAATGTACAAATGTTTGCGTGTATGACTGACACGTCTGTCTGAGGTAGTCTTGATATTACATAGGACGACACCGCTACATAATACAGGCGTTGCTGGCGTTTCCCTTTTCATTCCTTTGTAATGTTTTGTTGTCACATGGGATGCTCCTGATATATCTATCTATATACATATGTATGTATCTATATGCTGGACATAAACACTCACACATACATCTACATGATGGAATACATTTCCTATACTGTTGAATGACTGCGCTGGATGATATGTTTGTGATAAGGTCCGATGTCTGTACATCTCCCATGGCTTAGTGGTAAATCACAATAGCTGTGTGCAGGGTCATGGTTTCAAGCCTTGCAGAGGCCGTTTATTTTGTTGCTAGGCTGAACAAGGCCATTGGATATGGTGTGATTAAGGCACATTAAAGCAGTTGCGAGCGGGTGTGTGGGTTTATGCGGTGCTAAGCAATGCTAACCTCTGGTTACAGTTTCTTACACTCAGCCTCTACACTGCTTTACCAGTGTAATACTCGCATACTGGTGGCCAAACAGGCTTACACCCACTTGCTCCCGCACTTGCAAATGCACTGCATTTAGTGTTTGCATCTGACACTCACGCCCCTGCGTGGAAGTGAGAACTACGACATTACCTTGTGATGCCTATTGCATTGGATTACATGCCTACAGTATCGGGAATGGCTGCCCATTAGGCGACAGCATGCCATTCGACTGTACAGAATCCGCGGCCTTTCCAGAGTTTGATTCATATTATTGGTGTGTTCCTCTTACAATCTGCACCCGTCTGGCTAATACATGGGAAATGACACTTTTCAATACAAACAAGTAATTGGGTTTTGGAACACACATCCTTCAGCCGAGTCATGCTACTGCATACCTAATATTCTATCATCTTTCCAAGGTTGTCAGTGGAATATGTGCTTTCTGTCCCTATCAGACCTCTCATACGATTGGGGAAATATACAAACTGAATCAGGGACACGGTATAACAACATCAGGGACACATTTAAATTATTGGTGCTATTAACCTAACACATTGGCAGACTCAGAGCATATGAATTCATACACATTTTCTGAGGTAAATGATGTTTATAACTCTTAATTGTTTTCGTTATTCATTACGTGTAATTCACCACCTTTCCTCCAAATGTCACTAGTTTTAGGAGGGATTAAGTGGGGCAGAGTTAGAAACAGAGTCGAAATCTGGGACGTCCCTGGAAATTGGGGACAGTTCAGAGGTATGGTCCCCATTTGTTCCCCCAATGGTTTATATCCTGTCCAGTAGATGTGCTCTTAGGGGTTGAGAGGTATGGGTGTCAGCTATGCCCATTTCGGAATATTACTTACATCCCCAGGGCGGTCCTAATACGACTGCGCCAGCCAACACCTGCACGCCTAGGCCCATAATTGCATACCCATAGTTCCCCCACCTGCCACTCCTCTACAGTACTCATCTTTACTGTGGGTGCAGGTGGGGTATAAACACACCACACGTTGTCGAACCATGGGTTATCAGGCTAGCACAACCTACTGGTCCGTGTACATCT
Organism: Protopterus annectens; assembly: GCF_019279795.1. NCBI lineage: Eukaryota > Metazoa > Chordata > Ceratodontiformes > Protopteridae > Protopterus > Protopterus annectens. The sequence goes on from NC_056745.1 coordinate 511,395,948, forward strand.
ACAGGGTGGTTTGATAAGTCACTACCGGGACTGCCTCCGATCATTAATTTTTGTGTCCCACAAGGGACATCGATGTCTATGTTTCAAGATTAGATCTGGAAGGTCTCTCCCACTGGAAGTATCCTGCCAGTGGTCTGGGAAGCAGTGGTGTGTTTACCTTTATTGTGTGTCTGTATGTCTCACCAGCCTAGTGGAGGGTTGATGCTACGTGTTACACGTTTATTGGACCCCTCACCCCCATATGCACGGCCTGTGAACATATGCTACTTGTAATTGCTGTATCATATCCTAGCTATATACATGTGTATATTTACAGTCACACACACACATATATATATTACACACACACACACACATTACTATGTACAGATATATCTGTATATGTATGCATACATGTATATTTATATTTTGCCGTCTACAGATTTTATATATATATATATATATATATATATATATATATATATATATATATATATATATATACATATACATACACACACATATATATATATACACATATACACACACACACGTATATGTCTGCAACTATATATATATATATATATATATATATACACACATACATACATATACATACATATACACACACACACACACACACACATACATACACACGTATATGTATACGTCTGCAACTATATATATTATATATAATATATATATATATATATATATATATATATATATGTGTGTGTGTGTGTGTGTGTGTATGTGTGTGTGTGCCTGTAAAGCAATACACACTTACACATGCTTACTAGTATTTATATATGCTTGATCTGCTTACTAGTGCCTTATTCATTATGACTCTGACACTTCACTCCAATTAACTTTTAATTGATATTTTGCAGGTTATACAGTGGACAGATGTCGCAATATGTTCATGTACGGCTTACTGATGGTAAATGGTATGTGATACAGTGGGATTCGGTAAGGGAATGTCTGTTCGTTAGGGGGTTGCTCTAATCAATACACTATTGCTGTGCTGCTTCATTTGCATATATACCCATATACCCATGGCTCCTGGTTCTCAAACCACACACCCCAACGCCTCCCTAACACTGCTGTCATCCATTCTCCAGTCGGATTCGTGGTGTATCCACACCAGTACACATTGGCCACTCCCTTCTCCTATAGACCCATCCCATCGGTTGACTCACTCCACGTATCCTCAGACCTCCCATACATTTAGTCCACAAACATTGGTGACATGAGCGACCAAACTAATACTATTCGCAATTTTTGGGTTGTCCCACATGGGACACGCATGTGTTTATGTCAAGATTAGACTCTATACTTCATTACATCCTTACTCCCGTTAACATGATACTACAATAAATTAATATGTATGACTATGTGGTAACGCACACGTTACACATGAGAGCCTAATTATGTACGTGTTCGGCATATTTCTTTTACAAATAGACCGGTTTAGTAATATGCGTTGTCGTAGCAGGCAGATCACAGAAATGATCCCATGTATGGGGAAAGTCCTCACATTTGATTATTTTCAGCACAGCACTGACTTCTGCTAAAACACAGAAGTGTGTACAATGTCCGTTTCGTCCCGTCCCTCTTCTGCACAACCTATTATTCTATCTACTGTCGAGGTTTGTAAGGGCACATTTATGTTATTTATGTCTGCAAATGGAATTAATGCATTACAGAGAATGTACTTCTACATATTGATGTCTGCATGTGCGTACGCATATATACCTGTAACGAACTCGCTGACCTCCACAGGGCAGTCCAATTAGAACCAGCCCATCCAACCCTGGCACGCCTGGCTCCATAGTTTCATACCCATAGTTCCTCCACTCCACCCGTGTTCAAAATACAAGCATTCCATCCATTGTCCACTTGTTATCGCAGCCATGACACACCTCCGCACATTGCCCTCTCCAGAGCATTAGGGGCCCTACACATATGTTGTCCCAACCCATGTATTCTCAGGCTCTCCCACCATTTAGTCCTTCAACATACCTGCCTTTGCTTGTGTAATGGTCGGAAGGCCAAATGGTCTATCAATTTTTGGGTAGTCCCATCAGGGACTACCCTTTGTGTGTAAAGTAGACTTGGCAAATCAACAATGTTACTCCCACTGGTAACATCCTGCCTGTGGTGTGAGTAGCAGTGCTTTGCTCACTCCTGCCCAGCTGGATATGACATACGCTGACAGAGCTATATAATACTGGGGTTGCTGTTGATTCCCTTCTCATTCCTTTTGTATGCTTTATTGTTACGTCATTCTTTATATATATATATATATATATATATATATATATATATATATATATATATATATAATAGATCTGTATATACTTGTATACATTTCCTATGCTGGGCACTGCTTAGACCCACGCAAGTGCACTCAGACTTGCTTACTGGTACTTATATGTGTTTACTGCTGCTTATTTGTGCTTACACCTGCTTACTAGTACCTTATTCATTATGACAGTGCCACTTTGCTTGAATTATATTTAAGTTAAATATCTCATGCGATACTCGGTTTTATGGCAAAACGACATTCGTTCCACATGGAAAATATGTGCTATTGTTGGGCTCGAACCGTGAATGCCTGTTTGATAGGCGGATGCTCTAAACCCTACACTATTGACACTTACATTGATTCCGCATGTTTTTCTCTATATGAATGAATATGACGTGTAAGCTACTCTCGGCAGAGAGCAGCGATGTGCAGACATGCTGCGCTTTGCTTACACCTTCGATATTGCTGCAATTCAAATGTATAACAGGGACATGAGGACAGGGAATCTAATTGTGACAGTTCTAGGGACAGGGATCTACATTCCACTACGTGTTTGTGTGTTTACTACTTAGATTTTATTTCACTGTTTGTGGACACTCTTGTATGCTTAGCATACATTTCGGTATCCAAGGACACGGACTTACTATTAGGGGCAGGCTCTACTAGTAGGCATAGTAGGTTTTGCAAGTGTCTGGGCATGATTACACCTCTGTAGAGCACTTGTACACGCCCCCTGCACTCGCACACGTTTCCTGTGCACGTCGAGGGAACGGCGGCACACCCTCATACATATTCATATTGCGCTGCTGCGCCATCTGTAGTGAGGACGCTCGACGCAAGGCTAAAACAGTCCTTGCGCCGAGCTTTGAATCCCCAGGTACATCTCCTTATAATAGGTGATCTATTACAGATTTGAATAGGACATTTTCCATCCCTTTGTTCTATACAATTGATACTAAAGCTGTTGCAAAAGTCATTATTAAACACTAGGGAATTTTGACTGCTGACTCCAAGATAAAAGGAGTTGTAGGAGATACCCCCCCCCCCCACCCATTTTAGCTATAAAAATAAAAAAATGTTTGAAAAGACTGCTTTGTTACTCAAACTCTTTCTGGCAGTACACACAAGGCTGGCAATGTCACACAACATTGTGGGAGATGTCTATATAACAGTAGTTTCTTTATACATCCGACACAGGACAGAAGTTTGTATTTCAAGGTTGAAGCCATCTACTTGACCTCACATGTTGTTTATTTGATTTGCTGTTTACAATGTAAAGTTTTTCATGTCGGTAAAACTGATAGAATGTTAAAGGAAAGCGTTGGGGAACATTTATACAGCATTCATATTAGTTCAGCCAACAATGCTTTGTCGAAGCATGTAAAGAATATTGATGAACAGCATACTTTTAGGTTTCTAGTGATGGATATGGTTAACTCCAGTTTGCATGAGAGGGATGTTCGGAATTTTCCTGAGACATTGGAGGGCAAGTGGATTATTCGTTTAAGAGCTGACCAAGGTAGGGGTTTAAATGAGAAAGTTCCTTTAAAACCTATTTAAAAGGGATGCAGTCTGAGGACATACTATTTTCATGATGTTTTTATGTGTTTCACTGTATTGTACTCGGTTTGAAATGTGTTTTGATATGTTTTATATATGTATCTATTTGCTACATTTTATATATATATATTTTTTCTATACACATTTTTTACTTTAGTGAGTTATTGATATTTGCTTAATTGGACTGTTAGGGATGGTTCTGTTCTTTGATTGGCTATCAATGATTTGTATTTGATATAAATTGATAGTTGATGACAATGGTAAAGTTTTATGGCCTGAAGAAGCTGCTGTGCCCTTACCATAGGTTCATAGGTAAGTACTAGGCTATTGGCCTTAGGGCCTATATAAGCCTAGCCAAAATATATTTTTATTTTACTTATTAAACTTTGTATTTTATTGCCCCTTGGATTTTGTTTTATTCCATTGTTATCAGTTTTTCTGCTATACGACACGGGCAATTGTAATAAATTAAGGACTATGTTAAGTTTTCTTGAGTAAGTTTGTAATCCTCTGGGAGGAGATATATACAAAATACTTAAGAATTTGGTTAGGTGATGTGTACTACAAGAAGTTTTAAAGGTGGAAGTTGACAGGATTAGAACTGGATCAAAGGGTGCAGGCTTTGCACTTTTATGTTCTGCCCTTGCTGCTGTATTCTTTCAATCATTTCCAGCCAGTGCCCTGAGTATTTTCTGAAGGCAGTTAAGAATATAATGAGAAATGTTGTTTAAAATGGTGATAAAGCATGTATCCCATGGGAGAAGCAGATACTATCAAAAGACGTAGAAGGATAACATTGTTACAGATCCTTATTTATATGTTAATGCTGTGCAGTTTAAATTATTGTATTTAACTGTTAAATCTTATGATGCCAAATGAAAATTAGCAAGCTTGTCTGGTACTGTGGTGAAATGTTTGATAGAATAACTTTGTTTAGTAGCATTATGGAAGGAGAAGGGACACCTTGTGTATGCTGATGCCAGTTTGGAGACCTTGATAAACATTTTTAGCTTCCCCAGAAAGAAGTCCACGACTGAATTTGGTATTTACCCATTGGTTGTAGTACTATGGGGCTTTAAAAGCAGATTGGTATATGGAGGTGGGAGGCCATATGAACTGTTGTGCTTTGCTGATATTATTATTGGTTTGGGGTGCATGATCTCAAGTTCACCAGATGTCGGACTGCACAGTGCTTTAGGAACAGGATACGAGGGGATGGTTGGTACTGATAGATGAACTGGACTTGCTGCTTGCACCATTCCCATAGTGTTGCCATCACCGGTTCTGGAAGCAAGAGGAGATAGCTCTGTTATGAGAAGTCTGGTTAGCTGGGAGCATGAGGCACTGAGGAAGCTTAATTCTGGTTTACAGCAGAAAGTGAATGATACTGGGGTTCTCTTTTATATATGTCAAAAAATGATGGTATTGAATATGGCAATTATCATGATATGCAACTAATTCTAGGTGATTTAGAATATGTGAGTGGAAATGCTTGTACAAATATTTTGTATTCCTCAAAGTTTAAACAAGTTCTTTAAAACTGTAGACACATGTACTGGAACCGAGGTGAAGTGAAGGTGTTATTGGAACTTAGGAAAATATTTTGGGTTATGTTCACAGGTGGTAGGTTTTAGGATGGGTTTATATAAAGCTAAGAGTGACCGAGGGCTATAACTGTAGCAAAGGCATTGTTGTTACTTGGATACGATAGGCAGATTCAGTGCACTAAGAATGAAAATAATTGGGGGGGGGGTTATGAAGGTACCATGATTTGTACACACCCATGTATACACTGCAGTACCGTTTTGATATTCAGCAACAGTCCTATCATGGTGCTACACAGCGCACTAGCACAAAGACATACAACAGTGAGTATAGCTGGCCCATGGCTATGCTGACTGCTAATGTAGGAGTCTGGAGGAAGAGCCATGTGCTAAAAATGAAGCCAATCTGGTGGTCCCCTGCCAAAAACAAACTTTACAACAAAAGGAAGAAACTGTTGCAGAAAAGAGGAAACTCCCAGGATGCAAAAAACTCCCTTACCAGCCTAAGTAAGAAGCCGAGATCCCTCATAAAATCCTCCAAAGCTAGTTACAAAAATAAAATTGCCAAAAGATTCCAAAGACAACCACAAGGCATTCTTTGGCTATGTCAATAATCTAAATGGCAATGTTCAGATATCGTGTCTTTTATAAAGCGAGTGAATTTTTGTTTTAAATTGTCTGAGGAAGTTGGGGCATTGTTCCCTTCGAAAGCGCTTACGATTAAAAGTGAATTTATTACTCGCAGTGGCTGTTTTGCTTTTTGCTATCTCTGGATTACGCTTGCTTCAGTTATTGTGTCGCTAGTCGTTTTTGGTTTCTTTGGTTTGTGCAATGTTCAGATCTGCTCTGAGCTACAACAGAATGGCATTAAATATACTGATCCCAAGGATACTGCCAATATCCTGGCAGATCAATTCAGTGCCAACTTCACCCCCCTCACCTCCTATAGGGCCCATCTCAATACCGAAAGATTGCCAAATTCCGGTAATAACGGCCAGACAGGTAAAAAATGCACTCTCCAGAGCTAAGAATACAGCATTCATGGGACCAGATGACATGCCAGGCTGTGTACCACATGGATTACAAAATGAACTGGCACCTCACTTAAATGTCATGTTTAATCATAGCCTCACCTCAGGCTTCGTACCCAATGACTGGCGCACAGCTATAGTTATCCCACTCCACAAGGGGGGGGGGGTCCACCTTGGATCCTGGGAACTACTGCCCCATCAGTTTGACGAGCCTGATCTGGAAGGCCATGGAACGTATTATTATGGAACTTGCTAACAAAGATATTGGCAACCTTCAAACACTGGACCCCACCCAGTTTGGGTTCGTGAAGGGCCGATCTTGTCTCCTGAACCTGACTGACTTCTTCGACTCAGTCTCCAGAGCCATGGTCGAGGGTAAGGTGTTCCACACAGCCTATCTGGACCTCGTCAAGGCCTTCAATACCATCCCCCACTCTGGAATCATAGATAAACTTACTAAGCTGGGTATTAATCCCTACGTCACTCAATGGATTGCCAACTGGCCTACTTGACAGAACCCACACTGTAAAAGTAGCAGACTCCAAATCCAGCTCCAGACAAGTGACAAGTGGAGTACCTCAGGGTTCAGTCCTGGGACCGCTCTTATTTGGCATCTACTTCTCTGAAGTATAGGCCAACACTAAGGGACTCTGGTTAACAAATTTTGCAGATGACTGCAAACCAGGAGCCATTATTGAATCCCCAAATGATGTGGATATTCTGCAAAAGGGCCTTACAGAAACAGATGCTTGGTGCCAGAGCCATGGGCTCAAGCTCAATGCCAAGAAATGTATAGTTAGCCCCTTTGGGAAAAAACATGTACCCGTGAATTACCACATAGGTGGCAGTACACTAAACACCGAAAGTATGATAAAGAGACTTAGGGACACAGGTGGACAGTGGTCTCACCTTCGATAACCACACTGCCACAACAGTCAAGAAATCCTTCTATGTGGCACACCCCATCACTAAGGGCTTTTCATCCAGAAAAAGGAGGTCATTGTCCCACTGCACTCATCCCTCATTAGACCCATTATAGAATACAATGCCCCGTTTGGTATGTACCTCTCAAGACATCTGCAACAACTGGAAAGGCTGCAGAAATACCTCACTAAAAGAATCACAGGCCTAAAGCAGATGCCCTATGGTGACAGTCTAAAACAACTCCAGCTATCGTCTGTCGCATATCATCTACTCAGAGGAGATCTCTGCTTAACATACAAGGCCATGTCAAACCCAGAGCTGCTGGACATGCTAAACTTAAAGAAATCCCAATCCCTCAGAGCCACACGCTCCAGGGATCTAAACCTTGTCATCACAATGAACAAAACATGCTGGAGGGATAGGTTCCTGACCCAGAGACTCCCCAGACTCTGGAATAGACTGCCCATACATGTCAAGCAGAGCGCCTCTTTGGCCCTCTTCAAAAGGAACCTTGACGATTGGATGGGAGATAGGAAATTCACCCCAGTGATCATGTCAGTCGCCCTGCTAAACAGGGGTCCAGGGAAGTAAATATTGTGGGAAGAAATAGCCAGGGAATTGTTATGGCTAGGCTTGTATAGGCCCTAGAGCCAATAGCCTAGTACCAACCAATGAACCTAGCCTAGTACCAACCTATAAGTTAAACTATAGGACAGGGCGGAATTTTCCTTTAACTCTTTACTCTTTTCCTGCAGCGATTTGAAGAGATCAGCTGAAGTCTTACCAAATAATGCAGAATTGTCAAGGGGAGCATCCATGAGCTTTACCTTGATGTTCTCAGGGAGGGGCTGAAGCCTTAACAATGCAATTCTTCTCAACATTGAGACACAGAGGCAGCTGCCCTACAGGTAGCCTCAACAGCATCATAGCTGCATTTTGAGTGACGGGTCACCTGGGGGGATGCAGCAGTTACAGAAGAGTCCAAGGCCTTGTTTTCTGAATCAGGTATTTTGGAAACAATTTTAGACAGTTGCGACAAGTTCCAGGGATACTTGGTCATATGTGTGTTTGGTAGTTCAAAGCCTTAAAGGCTAGGGTAGCCGAAATGTACATTTTCTTCCCCAACCGCTCTAGTTGCCTACTGTGTTTGCCAGAGGAAAAGGAGAGAGGTAGAAGGAATGGACCTTGAAGCTTTGAGGCCACAGCGATGACTGAGGAGTCTGCAACTGGGGCCTTAAAGAGGAAGTTGCTGTCTTGAGAAACTTTATTATGTCTGGCTTCTTATGGGCCAGAGGGTGAGAGTCAGGATGTAGGGACATGGAAGCAAAGGCATCCAGAAAGGCAGGAATAACCAGTGGGATAGCTGAAGGGCTGGGGGTTTCCACCTGGAGGAGGTCATAGTACCTCTTCTGAACATCTGACATTTGAGTGCTATCCCACTTGAAGTGGTACCTCATTTTTAAAATGGTTTCCCCAAATGAGATTTCCTCCATAGGAGAGTCCACCCCACTAGAGAGTCTTCCTCAAGGGAGGCATAGTCTAATGGTGAAGGAATTTGTGAGTAGTGTAGTGAGTCACTGTCATCAGATGAAAGTTCTTCCTCCGCAGTAAGCTGTTGTCTGACACTTTTTGTGGCAAGGTAGGCCAGGAGAAGTGAGGAGCAGGGGACCCAGCAGTAGGCCTCAAGGACATGAAGGCCTTGAATAATCCTTCGGCAAAAATTTGCCACTCTTTCTGGGAGTGTTGAGGAAGGGATGGATGCTTAGCCTTTTGTTTTTTCTTAGCAGGCATGTCCATCCAATGTAAAATCGGGGGGGGGGGGTCAGACATAGGCCTTTATTCAAGTATATCAGAATCAAATTATTCCCTCACAAAGAAGTACCAGATGCATATGAGGCCTCTCTGGACGTAATGGCATCCAGGTCTAAGGCAACCTACAAAATGGGCTCAGATCTGATCCAAAGCAGAATGTGTCTCCGGGCTACCATGCACTTCAGGAGAGACGTCCGTAGGTAAAGGCGCAGCTGAAGCTTCGGGCTTAGGCCTTTTGGCCTTCCGCTTAATGGTAGGGTCGATTGTCAGGTTGGAGAAATCCCCCATCGCACTTTTGGCAAGGATTTTCAAGCGCTGGTTCTCCAGATATACTGTGAGCGAGGAAAGTCTGGTCCAAAGAGTACTGGGAACAAACGACTAGCCAGCTGGAAGTTCAAGAACCTTCTGGAGTGTTGGAGGGTCTGTTCATTTTTATCTGATAGTACATATCCTAAAAATCTATTGATCACATCCAGTCATCCTTTTCCACAAATGGAAGAATGGAGTGAACCGTGACTATCCGGAACTTGGTTTTTTGAACAGACTTGAGATGCTGAGATCAAAAACTGGCCTCCAGTCCCGGTTTTTTTTTTGGCACTAGAAAGAATCTTCCTGATTCAATCTGGTTGGGGGAACCTCTTGAATGACTCTTTTCTAGCAGCTTTTGTATTTCAACTGCTGCTTGCTTCCTCTGACTGGGTGGAACATTGGGGATTTTCATTGAATGGGGAAGGAAGGAAGGAAAATGACTACAGTACAACCTCTGGAAATGATCTTCTGCAACCAAGTATCTTATCTCTAAGTCAGGCTCTCTGGTGCAGGGAAAAACGACCCCCAATTGCCTGAAAAGGGGGACAATCAGGCCTTTCAGGCGAGACGGAAGGGTCTGCCAAAGAATGAATCACTGGACCCATGGTTGTGCGGACCACCTCTGCCGTGGAGGTGGCATCTACCACTAGAATTCCCCATACGTACTCTGGAAAGACCCTTGGGATTTGTTGAACCACACCTTTCCTCCACCTCGATGATTCCTCGAAAAGGATTTTTGAGAGATAAAAAAAAAAAACTACGCCCATGGCAGATAGTCTTTCCATCCTTCTCACAGCTAGATAAAGTTTCTTTTACTTTGGGGCCAAACAAAAGTGCCATCAAAAGCAACTTAACAAAAACTTGAAGGCCTCTGCAAAAATCACACAAGTATATCCAAGCATGTCTCCTTATGAAAACGCCTGAACTTGCTGCCCTTGAGGTTCCTTCTACTACAGAAGAAATGAGCCTCATGGAGGAACTGCTTTAAAACTTCAGCTTGGCAAGCTAAGAACTTGGTTATATTCAACTGGACGTATAAGAGAATTTAAGTACCTTTTTATGCACTTTTTCTTTTAAAAAATACAGTATTTAAATTGATTTAAACTGTGTATGAAGGAGTGTTGAAGGAATTTTTAACTGGTTATTCTGCTCTTCAGTAACTTGAACTAAAAGCTAGTGTTGGCTGAATTTTGTTATTTGCTAGTAATTACAGGTGTGGGGGTAGCCACATTCAGTGATTTCCTGTCCTTGCATATTTAAACTGGTGCATGTGAAATAATTCCTGCTTTAAAACTTCAGCTTGGCAAGCTAAGAACTTGGTTATATTCAACTGGACGTATAAGAGAATTTAAGTACCTTTTATGCACTTTTTCTTTTAAAAATACAGTATTTAAATTGATTTAAACTGTGTATGAAGGAGTGTTGAATGAATTTTTAACTGGTTATTCTGCTCTTCAGTAACTTGAACTAAAAGCTAGTGTTGGCTGAATTTTGTTATTTGCTAGTAATTACAGGTGTGGGGGTAGCCACATTCAGTGATTTCCTGTCCTTGCATATTTAAACTGGTGCATGTGAAATAATTCCTGCTTTAAAACTTCAGCTTGGCAAGCTAAGAACTTGGTTATATTCAACTGGACGTATAAGAGAATTTAAGTACCTTTATCTGCTCTTTTTTTTTTTTAAAAATACAGTATTTAATTTGAGTGTTGAAGGAATTTTTATCTGAAGTTATTCTGCTCTTCAGTTATTCTCACCCACCCGCCCTGTTTTTGTTTTGGTGTTAATCTTAGTGGCATTGAAACTGCCCGCCCCTCAGCCTGCCTCTGGGCCCATCTCATTTGCTCACTCAACTGAGTGCAGTGAGATCATATTCTGATTTCAGGCACTCCTACTGTGTACAAAGAGAGCATCTGGGAAATAGAAAAAAAAAAAAATTAAGCTTATTTCCTGCCTTTCTTGTTAAGTGGTACAGACTATTTGTAGGCTTCTGAGCCCCCAAGCCCTTCTGTGTTTGAGGGAAGCCTTCTAGCTTGTTTTTTTTTTTTTCTTGTAACTAGCCAGTTTTCTAGTTTCAGCACTCAAATCTGTTACTTTGATCTCAGCACTTGTTCAGAAAAAAAAAAAAAAAAAAAAAATTTCATCTGCTTTTACTGTACTTGTGTTTATACCTACTTCTTTTTACTTTTGCATCATCTTAAAATACTCAATTGTATTTATTACTGCTTGGTGTAACTCATTCTAAGCCTTTTGGTTTAAACACTTGGGCTTCGGACCAGTTAGTTGTTTTGCACTGAGAGGTTTGTGGTCTGCACTGTTGTGGCAGAACAGGTAGCTTACATCCTTCTAGGTTGAGAACTGCTGATTGAGGGCTCAGTGTCTGTTATTCTAAAAGTGTATTAATTCTGGTTTAAGCACTTGGGCTTTCAAGCCAGTTATTTTACATTAAGAGGGTTCGTGGTCTGCACTCTTGTGGGAGGAGAGGCTGGACTCTGCCCTTCTGAGCTGGGAATTTCTGGTTAAAGGCTTATAGTGCATGCATATCTGAACTGTTTCTTACTGAAGTTGGTGCGCCTTGTTTGCTGTGGCATAGACTGGATTCGGGCCTGCTGGATCTAGCTTTGTTTGTGTAACTTGAGCACTAATCCAGACATTCTCTAAAGTATTCAATGGTATTTATTACTGCTTGGTTGTAACTTGATTAAAGTGTAGCTATCATTCAAGTCTTTTGGATTAAGCACTTGGGCTTCAGACCAGTTGTTTTACATTAGGAAGGTTTGTGGCAAGCACTGTGGTGGCAGGACAGGTAGCTTTCATCCTTCTAAGTTGGGAACTGCTGATTGAGAGCCCAGTGTCCAAGTGTATTAGTTCTGGTTTAGGCACTTGGGCTTCAGGCCAGTTATTTTACATTAAGAAGGTTCGTGGACTGCACTCTTGTGGGAGAAGAGGCTGGACTCTGCCCTTCTGAGCTGGGAATTTTCTGGTTAAAGGTTTATAGTGCCTGAATATTTGAACTGTATCTTACTGAAATTGGTTCACCTTGTTTGCTCTAGCATAGACTAGATCCAGGCCTACTGAATCTAGCTTTGTTTATATACTTGTTGTTTGTTTGCTTGTTATTCCCTGGAAGCTAATTCACCTAATACGCAACTTCTCAGCGCTTCTGTGGATCACTAGTGATATATGCATTGCTTACTGTACTTATTTCCTTGTTTCACTTGAAAGAAAGTTACTGTTTGTCGTTTTGCATTTAGTTACTTGTATCACATTGCACTCAAGTTACCTGGCACTTGCTCACTAAAGCAATTATATAAGTCAGCACTAAAAATTAAAAGCACTACACCCTCACTCCCCACTGGCCCTTGTTTTCAATTAAGGATTTCCCAATATTATTCTAGCATGTCCAAAGGTCAGTTGTCAATCTCCTCTCCGGTCCAGCTGGTGAATCTGGGAATCTTGAGGCAATGTTATAACTGCCTCATGTACACAGACAACCCTCTCCTCCTCCCACATAACACAAATACTTGCGAGAGATGCAGCTATTTAGCCAAACTGGAGGCTGAGCTCTCTCAACTCAGGACTGGCAAGACCAGACAGGAGGAGAAGGCAACTACACACACCACAAAACCAGCCTCACATAATGCTACCACTCCACTGAATCAAACACATAAACACACAAAGACATACTCGGAGGCTCTGAGTAAAATTTACCTAAACAGCAGAGGCCTCCAAAGCAGACACCCAAACAACTGCTACCTCAAGACACCCCACAAGCAACACATAAACCACAAAAGCAGTGTGCAAAGCAGTCACAGCCCTTAAGGCCAAATACAACACCAAACATACTTGTCATAGGTGACTCCATAGTCAGACACACTGACGTCCCACTCACCAGGCTGAACAAGGAGAGGGTCACAGTAAGCTGCCTATCGGGCGCTAGAATCCGCCACATAACACAAGCACTGGGTCACTCCACAGCAAGTACAAATATGACACAGTCATTGTCCATGCTGGTGTGAACGACCTGAGACGCACCTCCCTGGACTGCATGAAAAGAGACATAGAGGAGCTCTCTGATTATGTAGCCCAGGCAGGTATGACCCTAACCCTGAGCAGTATCCTTCCTTCACCAAGAATGATGCCACAATATAGAGACAAGATGATCAGCTTTAACAATTGGCTTAATGTCTGGTGTCATTCAAAGGGGATCCAGTGTCTGTCTGCCTGGGATGACATGCTTGACAAGCCACGCTGCTTCGCAAGGGACGGCTTGCACCTGTCACCCCTGGGATTCCGGATATTGGCTAAGGCTCTTGCCACCCCATAGTGCCTTTTTAGGCAAGGCTCAAATTCTAAACCTACCACCCTAGAAAACAAAATGGGAAGAAATTGAGGGTAATGCTGCTCAATGCCAGAAGTCTAAATCTCAAAATGCACGACTCGAGGCCCTTCTCACTATGCAGAACATCGACGTCTGTGCTGCCACTGCACCCTGGTTCAAGCCTCCTGACAGCACCCCGCCACTATGAGCTTTTACCTCATATCATGCGTTCGGCCCCAAAACCGGACCACTCCACAAAAGGAGGGGTGTATCCATATTCATAAAGGATACTCACACCTCCAGGTTGGTGGCAACGCATGAAGCCTCGGAAACCATCCAGGTGCAACTAACAATAGGCAAAACTGCTCTACAAATTGTAGCATGCTACAGGCCACCCTCTCAAACTCAGGAACCCCACACAGCCTTCCTGAAGACACTGGAGGGTATAAATGTATCTCCAAACACCATCATATTGGGTGACTTCAACTACCCGAATATAGACTGGGAACATTACTCAAGCCCTAACTTTCTAGCCCAACGGTTCCTGGAGTTCATAAATTCAAATGCCATGGAACAGCTAGTCACTGTTCCCACGAGAGGAGAAAATATACTAGATCTCATTGTCACAAACATGGGGACAAAATGCTCCACACGAAGTATATCCCTCATTGGTGAGATCTGATCATAAACTAATCTCACTGGAAATCCACATCCGCCCCACCCCAAACAAAAAGACCATAGTGAAGAACTTCTCTAAAGCAAACTTCACACTACTCAAGACTGGTGTGGTATCCTTCAAGGCCCCTGAGTCAGAGGAAACCACAACCCAAGCTGCGGAAGCCCTTACAAATGCCTTCTATGAACACCTCCAGGACTGCATGGATCAGGCAATCCCAAATAAAACCAAGACTCTTTCCACAAAGGGCAAACGTCCAGTCTGGTGGACCCCAGCCATTAACAAACTTTACAATAAGAGGAGAAAGCTATTACATGATAGAACAAAATCCATAAAAGGGAAGTCAACCCTGATCATTATTAGTAAAAAAATACGAGCACTCATAAAATCAACTAAGGCCAATTTTGAGAGAAAAATTGCCATGGATTCAAAGGACAATCATAAGGCCTTTTTCAGCTATGTTAGGAACCTGGGTGGAAACTCACAGATATGCTCAGAATTAGTCCAAAATGATACAAAAATCACTGAACCCACAGACATTGCCAACATACTGGCAGACAGGTTCAGTGCAAACTTCACCCCTCTCCCCTAAAGGAGAGATAACTATCCCAGCCGAGTGTAGCCTCCCGGACATCTCAAATGCGCAGGTGAAAGCTGCTCTCTCTAAAGCTAAAAACACAGCATCAATGGGACCGGATGGTGTCCCCAGCTGTGTGCTACACGAGCTAAATGAGGAATTAAACCCGCACATAAGGCAGCTGTTTAATCTCAGCCTTACCACAGGATACGTGCCCAAGGAGTGGCGTGACGGCAACTGTGGTCCCACTCCACAAAGGTGGCGCCTCACGGACCCTGGTAATTACCGCCCATAAGCTTAACAAGTCTAGTCTGCAAAGCTATGGAGAGGATCATAATGGAGCTCATAAACAAAGATATAGGGGACTTGCAGAAATTGGACCCGACCCAGTTTGGCTTTGTCAAGGGAAGATCATGCCTTTTGAACTTGGTCGACTTCTTCGAAATAGTCACCAAGGCCATTGATGAGGGAAAGGCAGTCCATACAGCCTACCTTAACCTTGCAAAGGCTTTCGACACAATACCCCACTCGGGTATTGTAGAAAAACTTACCAGCTTAAATGTAAACCCATATGTCACAAGATGGGTTGCAAACTGGCTTAAGGACAGAACCCACAGGGTTAGAGTTGCTGGCGCTGTGTCAGACTCCAAGCCGGTCACAAGTGGTGTCCCACAGGGCTCGGTCCTTGGCCCCCTATTGTTTGGCATCTACTTCTCAGAAGTACAGGCCAACATGGGAGGACTTTGGCTGACAAAGTTTGCAGATGACTGCAAACTGGGCGCCATAGTGGAAAGTGCATCGGACACTGATATCCTTCAGAAGGGACTCACGGAAACAGATAGCTGGTGCCAGAGCCATGGCCTGAAGTTAAACGCCAAAAATGTATAGTCATACCCTTCGGGAAAAACAAGGTAACCCCAAGCTACCATATAGGTGGCAATCCACTAAGCACAGAAGAGGTTATCAGGGACCTGGGGACCCAGGTTGACAGTGGCCTTTCTTTTGACACTCACATTGCTAAAGTGGTTAGAAAGACCTTCTACATTGCCCACCTGATCATGAAGGGATTCACATCCAGATCTAGTGAGGTCATTGTTCCCCTGTACTCTTCACTTATCAGACCAATGATCGAGTACAATGCCCCATTCGGGATGTATCTCACCCGACATCTGCAGCAATTGGAGAGACCCCAAAAGTTCCTCACCAAAAGGATAAAGGGACTCCAAAATCTGTCATATGCTGCCAGATTGAAGAAACTCCAGCTCTATTCAGTCGCATACCGTCTGCTCAGAGGTGACATGTGCCTGACATACAAGGCCATGTCCAACCCGGAATTAATGGACATGCTCCACCTCAAAAAATCCAAATCCACCAAAACCACTAGAGCAAGAGACAAACCTTAGCACGGATATAAATAGGACGTGCTGGAGGGATAGATTTATCACTCAGAGACTCCCTATGCTGTGGAATAAAATCCCGGTCCATGTGAGGCAGAGCACCTCGCTGACTCTGTTCAAGAGAAATCTAGACCTGTGGATGGGAGATCGTAGGTTTACCCCGGGAATCATCTCTGGGTCACTGCTGGACAGAGGCACAACAAACTAATGGGCACAGTATTTTTTCATATAAGGGGTGGCGTAAGCCACAATAATTTGGGCTAGGCTTATAAATGCCTTAGGGCAGATAGCCTAGTATAAACCTATGAACCTATGAACCTATAGATATCGATTGCAGGGTAGCCAACTGAGAAGTGCCAGAGGCTAAAACTTCAGAAACGGATCCTGAGAGGGTGTATGAAAGTTCCTTTATCAGGTCCCTCTGTAACTTGTTGGAATGTGCCAGATAGTTCAGTGACCTTAGAGTGAAGGTCACTGAAGCACAGACACTTCCCAACCTATCCATTGTCCAAGATTCCTTATTGGAGGGATGGATAGTGGAACTCTCTTCAGCTAGTTCCTTTTCAGTGGCTGTGCCATGACCATGGCATCAACAGATACCCACCCCCCCTTTAGACCAAAACTGTTTGTCCTCCAATGCTGTCAATTTTGTCAGGTGTCAGAGGAATTAGCCCAGTGGTGTCTGGATCGTTCCATGCCCGCCAAAAGAACATAAGGAGCTCGTCAGCAAGTGGAGTCACCCAGGAGGTAGACGGACTGGCACCAAAATGCCTCCAGGAATACAGACTCTTCAGACGAAGGGTTGCTAGACTTCTAGCCACCTCTCCCTTTTAGGAAGTCTCCAAACGAGACATCAGGAGGTGACCATGGGACCCTTCATCTTCATCAAAATCTGTATCTTCTGCGACAGAATCTAGGTAATCTAAATGCTTCCTCATGCACATTTTCTTCTTGGGGACCTCCTCAGTGGGATGCTCTGGGGAGGAATCAGAAGAAATGGGGATACCCTGCTAGGAAGCCTGAGGTTTCGGTACCAGCTGTTCCTCTGGAGAAGAAAGGTGAGACTCCAAGCGCAGAGACAAAGGTAACAGGTTGAGTTTCCAAAGGGGACGGGGTGTCTGTCAACGATGTAGAAAGGGTCCTCTCCATACCGTCAAAGGCAGACTGCCCCAGAGAGGGGTAGGACCCCAGATCAGAGGAGGAAAGCTTTTGGATCCTGGTCACACCCTGTTCTGAAGACAGCCCTCCCGAGGCAGAAGAGACTTCTCCAAAAGCTTTGGAGTCAACTAACCTTGGATCAGACAGGGTAGTCTCAGATCTGTGAGCTCTCAGGATCCAACTGGACTGAAGTTCTCTAAGCCAACTTCGGGCCAGGTAATCCTTGGATCTGAGCAAAACTATGCCAGGCAACTCAGACCCAAGGGCTCTGAGGTCCTGTATGGGACCAGAGAGGAGGAATTGGTAAGAGTGGTATAGTTGAACAGATCTCTGGACCCGAAGGGTAGACATCAACGGGACACCTGACTGGCTCTGCGCCAAGAGAATCTTTCTAAACTCTCTCTCCACATAGCTTTCCGTGATGCTTCCAGGAGAGCAAGTGGATATGATGGATTTCGGTCTTTCCAGGAAAGGTGATGGAACCCTTGAAGGCACAAGGTCCACAGAGGGAGAATACCTAGTTAATGGTAAATGTATCAAAATGGAACTTTCTTAGACCTGATGTGGTCAGATCCAATAATTCGATTCCCTTTTGATTAGGATCCAATGGTGAGGTCGGATCCAAGGAAGATTTTTCTTTGTGCTTTGGATCCGCATATCACATTTATACACCAAAAGGTAGGTCATGATTTATTATGACCTCTCTCAGTAAAATGATCTATGAGCCACTTTCGAACCCTGCATCTCCTGTACTGTTTCTCTAAGCTCAATACATTTACACATTATGCCACAGAGGTGTGCGACACCTTGAATTTCTTTACTCAGTACTGTCCAAACTGCTGAACAAAATGAAACAGTGCCTGTCAATTGCTCTATTGATGGCAGTGCAATTAAAATTTGCCAGTTTTTTACCTTGAGCAGTGAACTGTCGTTCATTGCTACTGACCGCTGGAAGCCAGTCAACAGAGAGTAATGCCAAACAGGTAGCACCTCGACTTCCAGCCAGGGTCAATGAAGTAACAGTGCAATTCCTGACAGAGGTGGTTCGCTTGGTCAGGGCTGACGACTCTAGACTGACTACTCTATCATGCACTGTCAGAGATGCCAGGATGTACAGCTAGTACAATGGTTAATTGTGTTTAGGAAGACCCACACACATTATAAAAATTCACTTGCCCAAACCACCTCACACACATGCAGGCTATCTAAACAGTAATATTGAGTGCTATACATCTGTCACTGGCCCTGAACACTGTATACTCTGACAGATGCATGCTTTTTTACTCGCACAAGCGCACTACTTTTAGGAGAGCCTTGCCCTCCTACCACCCCCACCCTGTGCAAATGACTATGACTATGCACTGCCCTTTACATGTGTCTTTGTGACTTAAAGATACATATATACCCGATGCACACAGAAGACAGCAAATGCTTACTCACTCACAAGCTTGCATTTATCAATAACTATTCCAGACAGCATTAGGTAGCTCAGACTTGCTTCCTGGTATAGTTGTGCAAATGAGGGTATAATTGACCCGTTCCATCTTTTTATAGACAGTGGTCAATTAAAATGCTTGATGCACAGTACTGGTTCTAATGTGCAACTGTATACAGCACAAATCTCACACAGGAGATATTATTGACAAAAACGTATACCTCAAACGAATGCTATGCTTACAGGCATATACATATTTCCATACGAGAGTAATAAGTTATACATTTATTTCTTCACAGATTCCATACTTACCTATTCATTACTGCAGGTAACAACTACCTCCTTTGGCGTTGTCCCTGTCTGATGCTATCAGAACACAGCCATTACACAGTTAAGTAAAGGTTGCGGAGTTTGACAGGCAGTTCTCCTACAGGTACAGTATGTGCATGAGATTCTAGGCTTTGACCTATGTAGTGATGGTGCGCGTTATCCTTTGACTCTTAGCTTGATCCAGGGCATATTGTGCAAGCCTATGCCTGCCAACACAATCTGCAGCTTGTGGTTCTCACTCAGACTCCTGATCTGTATCTCTGCTGTTGCTGCTTGCCCTGCACGTGGTCCTTGAAATTGTGGCCTGCCTCTTGCTGTTCTTGAAACAAGTTTCCATAGAATTATGTTGTGTAACATGGTACAGACTAGCTGTTTTGTCAGAGGTGCCAGAGTTGCACTGCAGCGCACTTCTGATGTGTCTAGACACTGGAACCTTGATTTCAACAATCCAAACAGACATTCTACGATATTCCTAGTTTGAGCGTGGTTGGCCTCATTGTATCCTTTCTCAGTGGGGATGTGTGGGTTTCTGGGAGTCATAAGCCAGGGCTCAAGTGCATAACCTGCATCCTCTACTAAATACCCTTGAGGAATGTTACCCCTAGCAAACGTGGTGTACAGCTCACAGGTGTGCTGTATGTGTGAGTCATGGAAACTGCCTGGGTTACCTGCACAGATACTGTAAATGATCCCTTGGGCATTACAGACAACTTATCTTAAAGAGTGGAAACTATGTACCTCCTTCCCCGTCCCCAGGTGTGGTTTTATTTATGTGTGTGTGTTCAAATTACAGCACCCCCAACCTTTCAGGGAAGTGTGCTACTGCAAAGAATTCTTGCATGGTTCTTGCTGTCTCCTGTGCGGTACATGACAAACATGTGATCCCTTGCAAGTAGTAGCACTGCATTTAAAAACTGATTTAATATACTACAGGCTGATATCTGTGACAACCCTAATATATTCTCTGGGGGAATTTGCAAAGTACAGTAAGTCGTATACACAATGCTACAAATACCTTTGTTTCCATTCAGATGGGTTCTCCACAATTTCCCTGAGGCCCGAGGTGGGGGGGGGTCCACAGGTTGAATAGTTCCTCCAGTGTTTCCCTGTCCGCCCTGTTTATCTCAACATCCACGATATGTCAAACAGGATCTAAACCCACTTTTTACCAGAGATCTGTCAGCAGTAGCACACAGATTT
>NC_056745.1:511421505-511434005 GCF_019279795.1 Protopterus annectens
GATAACGCCACAATGATGTGGTACATAAATGGGGGGGGGGGTTTAGATACAACCCCTTTTGCAGATTAGGTTTGGTAGCGTGGGATTTAGCAACTCAGCACAATCCCTAATGGCTATTTACATTGCAGAAGTAGCAAAATGCTGCTGTAGACACGCAAAACAGCACCAGGAAAGACTCTCTTGAATGGAGAATACATCCAACAGGCCATCTTCCAAGAATTGATCCAGCCATAAGGAACCTCAAGCAGATCTGTCTACATCCAGCTACAACAGACAGTTAAATAAATTCTGCTCCAGGACTCCTTACACACAGGCCTAAAATACAGAGATGCCTTTTCATTCTCTTGGACAAGAATGTTCCCGTATGTTTTTCCACTCTTCTCTGCCATACATACAAACACACACAAATATTTCAAGCACAGGCATTAATACCCTTCTAGCCTGCCAAAGTACCAAAACAATTGTTCCCATAGTAAGCATCCAGGTTGTTCTTAAAAATATCTGAACTAGTGCTTGCTTTAATACAGTTTGATAGTCTGTTCCATGCATCAGCTGCTCTCTCAGAAAAACAATTAGTACACTTCTCATTCCTATAGAATCTTTTTTAATTTCTCCAAATCTTTTGAGTTTCTAACACCATGATGGGAATGGACTCCATTCCTAAGTCAAAGCATGATTAAAGTTCATGAAATTAATATTGTTTCAATCTTTGATGTCAGCCAGTAGTGCTCTTTGCAGCACCCGCAATGTGCCCAGTAATGACTCCTCCTGCAATTTGTACGGGGTTACATGGATTGGTAACATATCCAAATACGATTGTAAATTCTTTTTTATTTGAAGTTTCTGGCAGGTTTTTTTGCGGAAGTATTTTTCTTTCCTCTAATTTCTCTCTTAATCGTTTTGTATATCTTGTGTCTAGAAATTCAGGGCTTTTTACATAAACTTCTTTCTTATCCTCAATAGTCCACTCTATCATCTTTATGGCTCTTCTTTGGCCAATCATTTTTTGTGGACTGCTACTTCCCTCTACAACAGGGGGGTCATCTTCCCCTGGACCTGGCCTGGACCCATTGTAGGAATGTTTCCGTATTTTGAGGATTCACATAGGTTGTCTGATGATGCTCTACTACTTTTTGAAAACCACAAACATTCCCAGCAGTATCAAAATGTCCTACATACCTGAATAAAATATCTTAGATATCTATAAGAGACACCTTGCAAGTTCAGATATTTTAGTCTTTCATAACAACTTAAATTTTTCACATCCATGGATGTCCGTGGTATACTTCCTCTGTACTAGTTTGCTCAAGCTTGTTTTCTTAATGTTTCCATATTGTTATTCCATAGTCATGTTTGGGTCTGATATGACTAACAATGACTTCATCACTTCTGATTTCCTACACTTTATAAATCTTTTTATACAACCTATAGTTTTATAACTATCATTAACCAATTCATTAATATGATTAGAAAAAAAAATCAAAGCTGGAACTACCCATATACCCAGTTTCAATCACTATGTACTTAAGTATTCACCTTTCAGTTTAGGTCTCCCAAATCTCAAACGCTTAGTTTTTGATGCATTTATCAGCATATTATTCTCCTGTGCCCAAATGGTCAATTTAGTCAAGTTCTTTTTCAGATATGCCCCATCTAACACATGCAGTCAGTTTACCCAATTTCACATTATCGACATACAGACCGCAGAACAGCTCAGATAAAAATATAGGTTTGAAAGATGCAGTCTAAACAAGCATGGGGCTAGGACAGAGCCCAGTGGGACAGCCTGACTTGAACAAAGAATTTCACCTGTCCACCTGCTGAGTGAAACTTGCCATGCCCTGTTTGTAAGCCATGCAGCTATCCATTGTATCAAGAGTGCATCAATGCCTACCTGTCCTAATTTATTGATAAGTATTGTGTATAACCTGTCAAACGCTGAAGTTAAATCTATATAAATTACATCACTGCACAATTTTCATTCACAGTTCTTATAATATTGTATAGAGCATTGTGCTGCAAGTGGTAATAGATCTATTTTCAATATATACATGTTGATATAGAGTTTCAAGTCACAACCTTTCCAGTTCTGACAATAACTTACCCATTATTACCTTCTCCATTATTTTGCCACAACATGAAAACAGACTTAAGGGTCTATATGACACTGGGTTTGTCCTACTCCCCTTTCACTTAAAAAGACTCTCCAAGGATAATTCTGCTGACTTCCTTTTGGCCCAGGCAACAGCATTTCTCCCTTCTTTTTTTAAAGTACCCTTCAAATCAGATAACCTGGTATCATTACCATATCATTATGTTACACAGAAGAAGCTACTAAAAAGCTGAAGGAATTTACTTGGGAGCAGAAAGGGGGCAAGAGTTAAGTGCCATAAGCTATCATCTACATCTTCTCCTCTGGTTGATAAAAACAGGCCTGACCTATACACATAATTAAGGGGACACAAAAAAAAACACTGCTTCTATCTTACTATCCATATCCATAATCAAGAGCTTCCAGTGCCTCAATTTTTGTATTAAATTTTGTTTAGTTTCTTTCCACATGTCCTTAGTGCTAGAACAGCAATTCATTCCTGTGCACAGTCTTTGCTTTACCTTCATTTATTTTATATCCTGAAAAGTAAGACTTGGAAAAAGTCTCAAAAATGTCCCACAACATCGAAATGTTATTTTCTGGACTTATAAAAATTCCAAACATAGGATAGTTGAGGGCCTGATAGGATGTTAGATCTATCACAATGGCAAGTCCATGTGTCCAACCCTTGGAAACTTTGTGTTGCTAAACTAGGTTAATGACCAGTCTTCCATTACCTTACAAGCTGTCCTTTTTTATGTCCTACTTAAAAATTCCATGGTTTCTGCTAGGGATCCACATCCCCATGTAAATGGGGATGGCTCTAACATCCCATCAGATATCTATATTCTGAGCAGAAGAAATACTCCTCCATGCAAAGAAGGATGGTTCTAACATCCTATCAGATGTCTTCATTCACAGCAGGTATTAAGGCCAGTCTGGTTGAACTGGGTTGTCGCACATTGTTCTACAGCCCCACTGTAACAGTATTTACAGTAGCAACACAATCATATAAAGTTTAGACGCAAGAACAGGATCTGAATAAGTCTACAAAGACAAAGTGCTTATTACAATAAAACCTCCCTGTATACGGCCAGGCTGGATGGAGATACTGGAGTCCTGACCCGAGGGGGGGGGGGGGGCTTTGAATGCCTACATTTCTAGATTTATTTGCAAATAAAGCAAACTTTTTTTTTTAACAAGAAACATCTATCACATATGACATAGACAATCATACATTTATATAAATAAAAACAAATATAGACATAATTATACATCACTTATAATCTATCCATTGTCAGTCAAACATTGCATAGCTCATTCCAATCCTGCCTTCTTTTAAACCTCATTCCTCTTCTGCATTTATTGTTTGCACAATTCACATTTTTCTATGTAATTTGCTCCTATTCTTTTCTAAAGATCCCAATTCCAGTTGGCTTATCTCTATTACTATATTCACGACTTCTAGTACAGTTGATTGAGACTTTGATTTCCATTTTCTACTAATTGCTCATTTTGACAGCCACCATAAGTAGACTCAGCAAGGCTTTACTGTGTCTAGGCAATTCAGATTCTATATCACAGCTCAAAAAATTAATTTCCTTAGTTACACCAATTTGCTCATTCAGTGTATCTGACACAGTAGTCTGCAGGGAATCTTTAAAGTCTGCCAACTCATTGCATTCCCAGAAAATATGTTCTCAGTTACCTCTTCTCCATCACACCTCCAAGATTTGCTGTCTACCTGAGGAAAAATTCTTTGGAGTCTACTTGAGTGTATAAAAATACCTACGTAAACAATTCCAAGCAAAGATCCTAAATTGTCTAGACTTTGTAGCATATTTGGGAGACATACATATATCTCCCCCCATTGTTTCTTTGTGAATAGCTTATCCAGTTTTTCCCCCAATCTTTTCTAACCTCTTCCACTTGATTCTTATAGTTATGCCGTATTTTACCTCCTATATTACTTATTCTTTTTTTTTAACAGCAACTTCTAGATTCTACTAAAATTTTACCATTGCTGTTCTTTCACTTAGGATCCCCCTATTTCTTTCTCTTCGCTTATACTCAGATATCAGTCTTTGAAAGGAAAGGCAATCTCTAGCCTGCAGTCCAAATAACTTCTTGGCCTCTTCCCATTCTACTATCTTTCTCCCTCTAATTATTTGCTCCCAATACCTTGGCTGTTGTGTCAGTTTTCTCCAATTCCAGCCCCTCTTGTCTATTGTCTATATCCCTAATTGCAGTCATCCCTATTGGCAGAATCTCCTTTCTCCATTCCTGCGTTGGCTTAGTTCTTAGAATAATTTTCTGCTACTTTATGAACATAATATACTGTATGGTTATTATTCTCCTTAAAGATCTGCATTGAAAATCCCAGTCTCTCCTGGTTTCTCAAGCTTCCCCATATCATCATCCTTTTCCTTTTTGAATTACAGGTTTCTGCTTATGCTATGTACAGGAGTCTTAACTGTATAACACTGAAATACCCCTTCAAAATCAGGTAATCCCACACCACCTTATTCCATTGGAAGAATCAGCTTATCCCACTTGACTCTTGCCATCTTCCCTTCACGGATAAAGTCCTTCAGCTCTTTATTAATTGCTAACCACATCCTCTCCTCTGGTTGATAAAAATATGCCTGATCTATGTATAAAACTAAAGAGACTAAAAATGTTTTAGCTGCTTGTATCTTGCTACCCATATCCAAATAACAAAGCTTCCAATTTCTCAGGTTTCTGTATTATTTTTTTAGTCTCTTATCACATATCCTTAGCTGCCACACTAGAATTCTTTTTAATCCATACTCCAAATACTTCATTTTATCATGCCCCAATAAATACAGTTACTGCTTAACCAACTTGGTGTGTGGGTACTTAATTTATAGCTATAGCCTTTGTTTTAGCTTCATCAGTTTTGTATCCCGAAAAGATTTGAAACTGCCTCAAAATGTTCCACAACACTGAAATGTCTTTTTCTGGTTTTATTAGGTATAAAATATTATCTGCAAATAGAGCCAGCTTCTCTTGACTCCCATACCAATTATATCCTTGAATTTCTGTGTCAATTATTTTCTTTGCCATTTATTTTAAATATAATGCAAATAACAAAGGAGAAAGGGGTCACCCCTGCCTGGTTCCTCTGCTCAAAGATAAGTTATCAGAGAGGAACCTACACACTAATTTTAGTCTCAGATCTCTCAGATCCCTCACATATACTCCTAAATCTACCTTATAACTTTTATCAGGGAATTCAAATGCTTCCATTACCTTGCTCAAACTCCCAACTTACTCTGTCAAATGCTTTCTCTGCATCAAGACCCACCAACAGCAGTGGTATTTTCTTACTTTCTGCTTCCCTCTGGGTCATCAATGTTCTGTTAATGTTGTCAAATGTTTGCCTCCCCTCCACAAAACCACATTGACCAATATCTATCAATTTTGTTACACCCTTGCCATTATTTTAGCCATTATAGGCAAACACTTTATAAATCATGGTTTAGGATTGAAATGGGCCTGTGTGAAGGTGGATCTGACGGGTCTTTACCCTCTTTATAGCCACCAATGCTTTCTTCCAGGATGTTGGTACTTTCCTGTTAAACTACTGTAAAACCTTCCAGATTTTTCAGTTTTTTCCCCTCCTAGCTTCCAAACTTCCACAGAAATACCATCTATTCCTGGGGACTTTCCTGTGGATTGGTTATAAATCACCGTTTTTATCTCATCTCCTCTTATCCTAACTATTCGTAACTGAGTCTCCTCTACCTCTAATCTTGGCAAATTTAATTCTTCCATAAACATTTCCATTTGTACCGACTTTCGTAAAATTTCTGAAACATTTCTAGTACCTCTACAGGATCTCTTGTTATTTTCCTTGTTACAGGTGCCCTAAGTTTGGCAACAACCTTTTCTACTTTCCATTACCTAAGTCATTGTGCTAAAAGTTTTTGTGCTTTGCAGTTATTATTAAAAAAATAAATAGATAAAGCTAACATTTCTTGAGAACCATAACAGTTGTATATAATTGAATATGTGAATCCTTATTTTCCCCAAAGGCTCTAAACATAAAGCAATTAACAGTAGGGAAAAGAGGACATCCCTGCTCAATTCCTCTATTCATAAAACAGGTTGTCATAACTGAGCCCTTCTACTTTAAATCTTGCCCATGACCCTTAACAAATCTTCTTTATTAACCCCATTATTCTATCAAGGACCACAAATGCTACCATTATCTTCACATAAAATCCCAGCTGACTACTGAATGCAGTAGTGGTGTTTTACACTTGGTTTCCTTCTGGATGACCACTGTCCTATTAATGTCATATGTTTTCCAGCCCGCACAAAACTATACCACTACACTTACCAGCATAAACAAAATTTATGCTGTAAGGAGCTGATCTCACAGGTGAAACAGATGGTGGGGGAGGTGAAAAGGCAGTCTACATTTACCACTGAAGGAAGGAAAGTCAGACGGCAAAGAATGAAGACCAGACCAAGAGCATATTAGAAGGGGAACTTGCACAACTAATCTGAAATGCCAACAATGGTATAACTAATGTTGAGTACAAGACTGGGATAAAGACCCACGTTCCATTTCCAAAAGACTTGCCCTCAGTGTAAGTGACTACTTGCACTGATAGCAGGCTGAGAGCAGGTGTTTTGGAATCTGGCCTCTGTAATAAGCCTTTTAGCTTGCACCAGAGTTAAGTCACTTACACTGACAGCAAGTCTTTCAGAATCAGGGCAGACTTGCACTGAAAGCACCTCTTGGAATCTGGCTCCCAATTTTGACACCACCAGTGGACAAAATGATGAAGGGGGCTGATGCAAGGAAGACAAAAGCTATAAGGACCAAAGCTGAACCCACTGATGTGTGCAGCGCTAATGCAGTTTGTATAAAGGGAAAGTGAGTATCTTGCGAATACTCAATGTCAGCAGAAGCATCATTAGGACCAATGTTAGCGTCACAAGTGCAAAAAGTCTTCCCGATACCAATGCACGGTTAAAAAAAAAAAAAAAAACAAAAAACAAAAAAAAAAACTTACACACTCCAAGATAGAAAGAAAATGTGGGTCCTGGCTTAAAAGACTGATCTTCAGTGGTAGATTTCACAATGAGGGAATATCTTCTTTACTAATACTTTAGGCAGACAGCAGAGAGATACAGAAGTACTGTTTTGTGATTCTGAAAGAGGCACGATTGACGTCTATCCATCAGACTTTTTTTATTTTAAGGTTTCCCTTACCTGACTTTACTTTTGCTTATAATTTAAACAATTTTAGATTTTTTAACATATTTATACCCCTTACCCTCTTTGAAAACTGCATCTTTATTCTTAAATTCAAGAGGAAGAATTTGAAGTAACTGGAGGGGCAAAAACTGCCTTAGACAACAACAAAAAAAATGCAGTGCTTCTCTTCAAATACCTTTGCATTGCGTCATTAAAACAAGCATATTGTGTATGTTGTTTAACACACACACACACACACACACAAAGCAGGTTGTACCGAATATTTTCTAAAAGGTTCTAAAGCCAAAGGTGACAGTGAGGGGATTAAAGTAAAGTAAACAAAATATTCACTGGAAGTAGCCAAAAATGATTCTTAAGGTAAAAGGCAATAACAAATATTCTAGTCACTGTTTTGTTAAGTTGAGTCAAGGAACAGGAACCATTACTAAAACGGTGAAAAAGCAGCATGGCATAATTTCTTCTTTGCCTTGTATGGTGGTAAAGGAATTGAGAAATGTATAAGGGAGTGGTACACTGTGGAATACAGGGCAGCGTTGAAGTTCTATTTGCCAATCAGAACTGACACCAAGGATATCAAGATGGAAAGTTTACTAGAGACGGACCACTTTAGTATCATATCCAATGTATGCTAATTTCCAACCACCAAATAAGGTTTCAAATCAAAACAAAATGCTGTTTTCTACTCCACAGAACTGAGAAAAAGTAACCATTAACAAAAAACACTGTCTATAATACTGACATACCTCATTTCTATATGGTTTTACATACACTGTCCACTGATGTGTATGCCCATCTTCCTCTCTCTTCTTGCCAAAATAACGAGCGACATTGCCATAAACAATGGGTTTCACTATTGTAACACCCTGAAAACAAAAATGTAGATTTGATTCAGATCTAAATTATTTTTCTAGTGTAAATAATGCAAAATAGTAAGAGGAAAAAAAGAAAGAAACAGAGAAGAAAGTTGAAGGCATTTTGTGCCTGTATGCTTCATCCATACAACCTATTTTTAAAATTCAGTTTATACTCATTTTTTTTTTACTAGGCAGATACCACTTGAATATCCATTTCTCGTTAGGACTGTGGGGTGGTACTTATGCTGACCAGGATGAATTTGGTCAGAACATCATGGACACTCCCCAACTCTCCATCACTAAAGTAGAGACAGTAGTTACTGTTTCAGGATAAGATGAAACTGTAACAATCTTTTTTGTTCTGAACACAGCTTTGCTGAACTCACTTTATCAAACAATACATATCCAAAATTATCATTAGCATCATGCTTACTGAATTTACTACTTTTTTTCATAAACATTGCTAATATTTCAAAGCTATACAGTTTCCATCCAATAAACCTATATACCATTCACTACTTTCATTATGTAATCATTTTCAATTCTCCTCCACACTCCTTTCTTCAAAAGCAATCCGGTCCCCAGGGCGAAGGTAATGGTCCCACACATTACACTAAAGGCTGTGCATCTTAGTTTTTTTTTTTTTTGCCTGTCTAACAAGCCTCCATCCAACTGGTTCATTTCCTTCATAATACCTAGCACAACTTGAAAATGACACATCATCTTGACTCCTTAGAGAAATGAGCCATGTCAAATGGAATAACCTTCAGCACTCGGGTACAAATAACAATTTTATTTATTTACATTTTTTTTATTTGTCATTTGTTTTCCGGAAAAGTCTGACTGGGTCATGAGGTACCCATTTTCAGTGGTGGCCCAGGGAGAAAACCTCCAGATATGTATGGTTAACAGAATGAAAAACTAGAGAGACAAAATCATAACATTCAAGCACAAATATGAAAACACGTTTGTCAGAATGACAACGTAACAGACATAGTAAAGTTATAACATGCAAGCACAACATTTGAAAAACTACACATTAGTTTGTTAGAATAAAAACTCAGACATATCTTTATTCAAATTAAATATAAAATTGTATCTGCATCTGGCTTTATAAGGGACTTGGGCATTATGATGGCTAGATCTTTGGCATTTAGGGTCATTGTTTTATTGTGCCTCAATAAATAAATAAAGCTGCAAGAGGTCCAAAATGTTACACTACAAGCACTGCCTTTTGTTATGACATGACATATGCTGCCAGATATAAACAATTAAAGCTGCACAAAATACATAAAGAAATTTTATTGATACATGATTATAGTCTTCAAAAGTAAAAAAAAAAATACTAACCACCACAGTGGATATTCCCTTCTTAAGCAGTCTATATACAACTTGAAATAGAAACTGTCTGCAGGAAATTTTCACAATGGCATATCAAAACTGTTAGGATATGGAATTAACCTATTTTGAGTAAGACAGATTAACTCAACCAATAACATTACAACATGTTCTTGAAAATAGCCTCCATATACACTTTATGACAATCTCACAACTATATTAGGCACCACAATGATATTTAAGTGTTAGGTCTACTACTGCAAAAACAATGAAACATATTCAATAACCACCAAATTTATTACGATCAGAACAAGTAAAACTTCAGTTTAATATCTCATCTAAATACATAAACAGCTGATTGAATAAAAGAATGTGAATATAATTCATGTTGCAACATAATCCTCTGACATCAAAAGTACATGCACAATTTGCTGGGCCACAAAGTAGCCTTCAGTACAACAAGATCACCAGCAAATACTCTCAATCAAAACGCACACACACGCATACATACATAATACCTCTGTAGATATACACAAATATAGATGGATAGATATATGCATTGCACTTCTATATGTATAGAAAACTGACATATATAGATACTGCTGTAAAACAGCAAGATGCTCTCAGGAATGCTGGGAGACGGCGAGTCAGATTACTATAAAAAGAATGGTTCCACTTCCCTAGATATATCATTATGTTTAGTACATAACGATATTAATTGAAAGGAGTGGGTCTAGGCTCTGCAAATTTTAGGATAGAGGCCCAGGTGGAATCCAGGCCTCCATACCCATGATAAATGGCCTCAAAGAAGATCATGAGGTAGAAATCAGGTCTGATTTATATAGTTTCACAAAAGTATTTAAGGATAACCCATTAGCTACTATCCAAATGTCATCTGTAACTGCATACTTGAATAAAGGCTATGAGGGTAACTATAGAATAAAGGCTAGGAGGGTAGCTATAGCTCTAATTAAATGTGCAGATAAGGGCTTATGCAAAACATAAGCAAAGCTTTATGGAGCTACTTTGTGTATATACACACACACACAACTTTGGAAACCTTTTGTCCCTTATATTGAGCATCAAAAATAAGACAACAGCTGATAATCTTTTCTAAAGGATATTGTCCTGTCAAAATAGTACCTTAATGGTCTATGGACCTCCATACAATGCAATAAGTACCTCAACTCCAAAGTTACAGTAATGAAGAAAGAAAAAAGGCAGATTAATATTCTAGTTTATATTAGTTCCAGTAGCTATTTTTGGCATAAAATGAGGATATGTTCTAAACAATACTCTGGTCTCAATGGAAAATTAAATATCCATTCAGAATTTTTTAGAAGTGATATACCCCAAGAAAAGTAAGCAAGATATTTTAATTCAATTGTAGTGATAGGGTCAAACAGCACCCAAGTCTACTTTTAGAAGATAAAGTTGATGTCCCCGGAAAGCAATGGATCATCTAACAAGAGGCCTTATCAAGAAAGTTACATTCAACATGGGTCATTCAACACGTGTATTTTAGACTTTAAGGACACCAAGAATAGACCATCTTGATCTTCGTGAAAAAAATGAAATGGCAACCATGTGCATTTTAATTAACAGTAGTTCAAACCAAAGATTCAAACTATGTCATCATTTATGGCAGGGCGAGGAGAAGAAAAATTATAAATTCACTTGTCTCAGCTCAATATGAAATAGGAGTCAGCTTTTCCCAGTAACTTTCTGTAGTGCAGGTCTTTGTGAGATGAAGGGAGAACAGATACTAGTCGTCCTGAAAAGGTTGGATTCATGGCAATCACTAGAAGAAAAGCTCCAGAAAATCTTTTCCAACTGATGGGCCAAGATGTTCTTCACTGCTTTCAATAAGAGGGACTTCTCTAGTAGACAAAACAGAAGAGGGAACCAAATAACCAGATCTGCGAGGGCCAATAAGAAGCTAGGAGGATAATTTTGTCTTTCAGAAGCTTTACCTTTTGGATGACATCACAGGAAACAGGGGAAAAGCAGGCAAAGTCTAGTTGACAATCTGTGGGCTAAGATGTCCTTCACGGTTGTCCCTAATGATATGATGCAAGGCAGAAGTCATCCTTATACTTGGTACTGGTTTGGGGATGCAAAAGGGCTTCTTCCATTTTAGTTTTTGCACTAATAAGAAGCTGAGAGACCACTCATGCAGTATTAGCAGGCTCAGTCTATCCACCAGAGAAGAATATACCCAATATGAACAGCAGCCACAAAAATTGTTGGAGAACATAGCCCATTTCCAAACTTTCATAGCTACCCTGCATACAGAGTAGGATCCATTTGCCCTTCGTTTTACTGATGTACCATACAAACTGCCACACTGTATGTATATATTGTCAGAGCTTTTAATGCTATGGCATTCTTGAAGGCTTGAAAGGTTAGATGTACAGCTCTCATCTATAATACACCAATGCCATTAAACGTTGTGGTGGCAGACAGACACCCTGAACCATATGCTCATTGTAATACCGCCTCACCCACAGCTGATGCATCTGTGGTAATCATCACCACAGAAGGTGGAAAGGGCTTTCTAGAGATAGGTCATCAGAATCCATCCACCATGACAGATGTTTACACAATCAAGATATGTGGATCTCATGGTCTACTGGATCCACATTCAGCAACTACTGTGCTCAAATGGTCTACTGAAGAACTCCCATTTAAAATCTGATGTGAGGAATCATTGTAATGGCTGCCACCATGTGACTCCAGCACAGTGAGATAAGAAACAAGCAGTTGCTGTAGAAGAATGTACAAATTCAGAAGAACAATACCTTGTCCACTGACTGACCAAGTGCTCACAATGTAGCTTATGTTTAGGAATTATGAGGGTTGGCTACAACTGGGACTTGGTAACTTTCAAATTATACCTGGGACTGGAACAGACCAATCAAAAACTCCTTCAAATGACATTAGGTGACAGTTGTCCAAATAT